>NC_053039.3:17369000-17685000 GCF_002575655.3 Aegilops tauschii subsp. strangulata
CAGTAGGGTAGGGCGCGCCCTCCACCCTCGTGGAGGCCTCGTGTCCTTCCCGGTCTGCTTCTTATTTTTCTATTTTTCTAAATATTCCAAAACGGAGAAATATTGCCATAAAAACTGTTTTGGAGTCGGTTTACTTACCGTACCACATACCTATTCCTTTTCGGATTCTGAAACGTTCCGGAAAGTGTCCCTTATTTATTCCTCCAGGGTTACGGTTTCAATAACATTGGTTTCAACATTTATAGGATTACCTGAGATATAATGTTTGATTCTTTGACCGTTCACCACCTTCGGATCTGTGCCTTCGAAGTTGTTGATTTTTGTGGCACCAGAACGATAGACCTCCTCGATAACGTAAGGGCCTTCCCATTTAGAGAGAAGTTTTCCTGCAAAAAATCTTAAACGAGAGTTGTATAGCAATACATAATCACCTACATTAAACTCACGCTTTTGTATTCTTTTGTCATGCCATCTTTTAACCTTTTCTTTAAACAACTTGGCATTTTCATAGGCTTGGGTTCTCCATTCATCAAGTGAGCTAATGTCAAATAACCTCTTCTCACCGGCAAGTTTGAAATCATAATTGAGCTCTTTAATAGCCCAATAAGCCTTATGTTCTAGTTCGAGAGGTAAGTGACATGCTTTTCCATAAACCATTTTATACGGAGACGTACCCATAGGATTTTTATATGCAGTTCTGTAGGCCCATAATGCATCATCAAGTTTCTTGGACCAATTCTTTCTAGATCTATTGACAGTCTTTTGCAAAATTAATTTGAGCTCTCTATTACTCAATTCTACTTGGCCACTAGACTGTGGGTGACAAGGAGATGCAATTCTATGATTAACATCATACTTAGAAAGCATTTTACGAAAAGCACCATGAATAAAATGTGAACCACCATGAGTCATTAAATATCTAGGTACTCCAAACCTCGGAAAAATAACTTCTTTAAGCATTTTAATAGAAGTGTTATGATCAGCACTACTAGTTGGAATAGCTTCTACCCACTTAGTAACGTAATCAACAACAACTAAAATATGTGTGTATCCATTAGAGGCAGGAAAAGGTCCCATATAATCAAAGCCCCAAACATCAAATGGTTAAATAACAAGTGAATAATTCATAGGCATTTCTTGACGTCTACTAATATTACCGATTCTTTGACATTCATCACAAGACAAGACAAACTTACGGGCATCCTTGAAGAGAGTAGGCCAATAAAAACGGGATTGTAATAACTTATGTGCAGTTCTATCTCCAGCGTGGTGTCCTCCATAAGCCTCCGAGTGACACTTGCGTAAGATCTGTTCCTATTCATGCTCAGGTACACAACGTCTAATAACACCATCTACTCCTTTATAAAGGTGTGGGTCATCCCAAAAGTAATGTCTCAAATCATAGAAAAACTTTTTCTTTTGCTGGTATGTGAAACTAGGTGGTATGAATTTAGCAACAATATAATTAGCATAATCAGCATACCACGGAGTACTACGAGAAGCATTTATGACATTTAGTTGTTCATCAGGAAAGCTATCATCACTAGGTAGTGTGTCATCAAGAACATTTTCTAACCTAGACAAGTTGTCTGCAACTGGGTTCTCAGCTCCCTTTCTATAAACAATATGCAAATCAAATTCTTGTAGCAAGAGAACCCATCTAATAAGTCTAGGTTTAGCATCTTTCTTTTCCATAAGATATTTAATAGCAGCATGATCCGTGTGAATAGTTACTTTAGAATCAACAATATAAGGTCTGAACTTATCACAAGCAAATACAACTGCTAAGAATTCTTTCTCAGTAGTAGCATAATTTCTCTGGGCATTGTCTAGAGTTTTGCTAGCATATTGAATAACATTTAATTTCTTATCAACTCTTTTCCCTAGAAGAGCACCTACAGCATAATCACTAGCATCACACATAATTTCAAAGGGTAAATTCCAATCAGGTGGCTGAACAATAGGTGCAGAGATCAATGCTTTCTTAAGTATTTCAAATGCTTCTACACAATCATCATCAAAGACAAATGGTATACCTTTTTGTAATAAATTAGTCAGAGGCCAAGAAATTTTTGAGAAATCCTTAATGAACCTCGTGTAAAAACCGGCGTGACCAAGGAAACTTCTTATACCTTTGATGTCCTTGGGACATGGCATCTTTTCAATAGCATCAACCTTGGCTTTATCGACTTCAATACCTCTTTTAGAAACTTCATGCACCAAGACGACACCTTCATTAACCATAAAGTGGCACTTTTCCCAATTCAAGACAAGATTAGTTTCTTCACATCTCTGCAAAACTCGATCAAGGTTGCTCAAGCAATCATCAAAAGAGGATCCATAGATGGAAAAACAATCCATGAAAACCTCACAAATCTTTTCACAAAAGTCAGAGAATATAGCCATCATGCATCTTTGAAAGGTAGCAGGTGCATTACATAAACCAAAAGGCATACGTCTATAAGCAAAAGTACCAAAAGGGCAAGTAAAAGTGGTCTTTGATTGATCATCGGCTGACACAGGTATTTGAGAGAAACCAGAATAGCCATCTAGAAAGCAAAAATGTGTATGTTTGGATAATCTTTCTAGCATTTGATCGATAAAAGGTAAGGGGTAATAATCCTTTTTAGTAGCTTTATTTAATTTGCGGAAATCAATTACCATCCTATAACCTGTAATAATTCTTTGCGGGATCAATTCATCTTTATCATTAGGAACGACAGTAATACCTCCCTTCTTAGGGACACAATGGACAGGACTTACCCACTGGCTATCAGCAACGGGATAAATTATACCTGCCTCAAGGAGCTTTAGTATTTCCTTTCTTACCACTTCTTTCATCTTAGGATTCAGCCGTCGTTGGTGATCACGAACTGGCTTGGCATCTTTCTCCAAATTTATTTTATGTTGACATAGAGTGGGACTAATGCCCTTAAGATCATCAAGAGTATATCCAATAGCAGCACCGTGCTTCTTTAGAGTTTTCAATAATCTCTCTTCTTCATGCTCTGAAAGGTTAGCACTAATAATAACAGGATATATCTTTTTCTCATCAAGATAAGCATATTTAAGAGTATCAGGCAACGGTTTAAGCTCAAACACGGGATCACCCTTGGGTGGAGGAGGATCCCCTAGGATTTCAACATGCAAATTGTGTTTCAGGATAGGTTCCTGTTTAAAGAATACTTCATCTATTTCTCTTCTTTCATTCATAAACATAGCATTTTCATGGTCTAGCAAATATTGTTCTAAAGGATCACTAGGAGGTACGGCAATAGAAGCAAGACCAATTATTTCATCCTTACTAGGCAATTCCTCTTCACGGTGTTGTCTACGAAATTTAGAGAAATTAAACTCATGAGACATATCACCCAGACCAATAGTAACAACATCATTTTCGCAGTCTATCCTAGCATTAACAGTGTTTAAGAAGGGTCTACCAAATATAATGGGACAAAAGCTATCTTGTGGGGAACCAAGAACAAGAAAATCAGCAGGATATTTAGTTTCCCCACACAAGACTTCAACATCTCTAACAATTCCCATGGGTGAAATAGTATCTCTATTGGCAAGTTTAATTGTGATATCAATATCTTCCATCTCAGCAGGTGCAATATCATGCATAATTTCTTTGTATAAGTAAAAAGGTATTGCACTAGCACTAGCACCCATATCACATAAGCCATGATAACAATGATCTCCTATTTTAACAGAAATAACAGGCATGCCTACCACAGGTCTATGTTTATCTTTAGCACAAGGTTTAGCAATTCTAGCAGTTTCATCACAGAAATAAATAACATGCCCATCAATATTATCAGACAAGAGATCTTTAACAATAGCAATATTAGGTTCAACTTTAATTTGCTCAGGAGGTGTATAAGTTCTAATATTGCTTTTACGGACCATAGTTGAAGCTTTAGCATGATCTGTTATTCTAATAGGGAAAGGTGGTTTCTCAACATAAGAAGTAGGAACAATAGGATCATTATAAGTGACAGTCTTTTCTTCAACTTTAATAGGTGCATCTACTTTTACTTCTATGGGAGGATGATATTTAAACCACTTCTCCTTAGGGAGATCTATATGAGCAGCAAAGGATTCACAAAAGGAAGCTACTATGTCAGAGTCATGTCCATATTTAGTGCTAAATTTACGGAAAACATCGGTATCCATAAAAGATTAAACACAATCATACTTAGGTGTCATACCTGACTCCTTACCTTCGCCGAGATCCCAATATTCAGAGTTGTGTTTAATTCTTTCCAATAAATCCCATTTGAATTCAATAGTCTTCATCATAAAAGAGCCAGCACAAGAAGTATCAAGCATGGTACAATTGTTATCAGAAAGCCGAGCATAAATTTTTTGAATAATCATTTCTCTTGAGAGCTCATGATTGGGGCATGAATATAACATTGATTTAAGCCTCCCCCAAGCTTGAGCCATGCTTTCTCCTTCACGAGGCCAAATATTATATATATAATTGCGATCACTATGAACAAGATGCATAGGATAAAATTTCTGATGAAATTCCAATTTCAATCGTTTGTAGTTCCATGATCCCGTATCATCACATAGCCTATACCATGGCAATGCATCTCCCTTCAAAGATAAAGGGAAGACCTTCTTCTTAATAAAATCACGTGGCACACCTGCAAGCTTAAATAATCCACAAACTTCATCCACATATATTAGGTGCTCATCAGGATGCTTTGTTCCATCTCCTGCAAAAGGATTAGCTAGCAGTTTTTCTAACATACCCGAAGGAATTTCAAAGTAGACATTTTCATCTTCAGTAGGTTTAGTAGGTTGAGGAGCAACTCTTTGCTCTACTGGTCGGGGTGAAGATACCCCGAACAAGCCCCTCAGAGGATTACTTTCCATAGTAACGAGTGACAGTAAATTTCAACACACTATATAAATTTTTCCTTACCAAATTCCACCTACCCAAGGCGCTTCACTCCCCGGCAACGGCGCCAGAAAAGAGTCTTGATGACCCACAAGTATAGGGGATCTATCATAGTCCTTGCGATAAGTAAGAGTGTCGAACCCAACGAGGAGCAGAAGGAAATGATAAGCGGTTTTCAGCAAGGTATTCTCTGCAAGCACTGAAATTGTAGGTAACAGATAGTTTTGTGATAAGATAATTTGTAACAAGCAACAAGTAACAAAAGTAAATGAAGTGCAGCAAGGTGGCCCAATCCTTTTTGTAGCAAAGGACAAGCCTGGACAAACTCTTATATAAGGAAAAGCGCTCCCGAGGACACATGGGAATTATCGTCAAGCTAGTTTTCATCACGTTCATATGATTCGCGTTCGGTACTTTGATAATTTGATATGCGGGTGGACCGGTGCTTGGGTGTTGTCCTTACTTGGACAAGCATCCCACTTATGATTAACCTCTATTGCAAGCATCCGCAACTACAACAAAAGTATTAAGGTAAACCTAACCATAGCATGAGACATATGGATCCAAATCAGCCCCTTACGAAGCAACGCATAAACTAGGGTTTAAGCTTCTGTCACTCTAGCAACCCATCATCTACTTATTACTTCCCAATGCCTTCCTCTAGGCCCAAATAATGGTGAAGTGTCATGTAGTCGACGTTCACATAACACCACTAGAGGATAGACAACATACATCTCATCGAAATATCGAACGAATACCAAATTCACATGACTACTAATAGCAAGACTTCTCCCATGTCCTCAGGAACAAACGTAACTACTCACAAAGCATATTCATGTTCATAATCAGAGGAGTATTAATATGCATATAGGATCTGAACATATGATCTTCCACCAAATAAACCAACTAGCATAAACTACAAGGAGTAATCAACACTACTAGCAACCTATAGGTACCAATCCCAGACTTGGAGACAAGAATTGGATACAAGAGATGAACTAGGGTTTGAGAGGAGATGGTGCTGGTGAAGATGTTGGTGGAGATTGCCCTCTCCCGATGAGAGGAGCGTTGGTGATGACGATGGCGATCATTTCCCGCTCCCGGAGGGAAGTGTCCCCGGCAGAACAGCTCTGCCGGAGCCCTAGATTGGTTCCGCCAAGGTTCCGCCTCGTGGTGGCGGAGTCTCGTCCCGAAAGCTTGCTTATGATTTATCTTTGGACGAAAGACTTCATATAGCAGAAGATGGCCACCGGACGGCCAACAGGGGGCCCACGAGGCCGGGGGGCGTGCCCAGGGGGTAGAGCGCGCCCCCACCCTCGTGGACAGGTGGAGGCCCCCCTGACGTATTTCTTCCGCCCAGTATTTTTTATTATTTCCAAAAATAACTTTTGTGGAGTTTCAGGACTTTTGGAGTTGTACAGAATAGGTCTCCAATATTTGCTCCTTTTCCAGCCCAGAATTCCAGCTGCCGGCATTCTCCCTCCTTATGTAAACCTTGTAAAATAAGAGAGAATAGGCATAAGTATTGTGACATAATGTGTAATAACAGCACATAATGCAATAAATATCGATATAAAAGCATGATGCAAAATGGACGTATCAAGGCGTAGGATGAAGGTGGTCTCTCTCAAACAACCCTGCAACCAAATAACAAAGAGTCTCTTGTGTCCCCAACACACCCAATACAATGGTAAATTGTATAGGTGCACTAGTTCGGCGAAGAGATGATGATACAAGTGCAATATGGATGGTAGATAGAGGTTTTTGTAATCTGAAAATATAAAAAAAGCAAGGTAGCTAATGATAACAGTGAGCACAAATGGTATTGCAATGCGTTGAAACAAGGCCTAGGGTTCATACTTTCACTAGTGCAAGTTCTCTCAAAAATAATAACATAATTAGATCATATAACAATCGCTCAACATGCAACAATGAGTCACTCCAAAGTCACTAATAGTGGAGAACAAACGAAGAGATTATTGTAGGGTACGAAACCACCTCAAAGTTATTCTTTCGGATCGATCTATTCAAGAGTTCATACTAGAATAACACCTTAAGACACATATCAACCAAAACCCTAATGTCACCTAGATACTCCAATGTCACCCCAAGTATCCGTGGGTATGATTATACGATATGGATCACACAATCTCAGATTCATCTGTTCAAACCAACACAAAGAACTTCAAAGATTGCCCCAAAGTTTCTACGGGAGAGTCAAGACGAAAACGTGTGCCAACCCCTATGCATAAGTTCACGAGGTCACGGAAACCGCAAGTTGATCACCAAAACATACATCAAGTAGATCACGTGATATCCCATTGTCACCACAGATAAGCACATGCAAGACATACATAAAGTTTTCTCAAATCCTTAAAGACTCAATCTGATAAGATAACTTCAAAGGGAAAACTCAATTCATTACAAGAGAGTAGAGGGGGAGAAACATCATAAGATCCAACTGTAATAGCAAAGCTCGCGATACATCAAGATCGTACCACCTGAAGAACACGAGAGAGGGAGATCAAACACATAGCTACTAGTACATACCCTCAGCCCCGAGGGTGAACTACTCCCTCCTCGTCATGGAGATCGCCGAGATGATGAAGATGGCCACGTTTGAGGGATCCCCCCTCCGGCAGGGTGCCGGAACAGGGCTAGATTGGTTTTCGGTGGCCACAGAGGCTTGCGGCGGCGGAACTCCCGATCTATTCTGTTCTCCGATGGTTTTAGGGTATATGGACATATATAGGCGAAAGAAGTCGGTCAAGGGAACCACGAGGGGCCCAAGAGGGTGGGGGCGGGGCCAGGGGGCAGGCGCGCCTCCCTGCCTCGTGGCCACCTCGAAGCTTCCCTGACGTCTACTCCAAGTCTCCTGGATTGCTTCCGTTCCAAAAATAACTCTCCCGAAGGTTTCATTTCGTTTTGACTCCGTTTGATATTCCTTTTCTTCGAAACACTGAAATAGGCAAGAAAACAACAATTTGGGATGGGCCTCCGGTTAATAGGTTAGTCCCAAAATTAATATAAAAGTGTATAATAAAGCCCATAAACATCCAAAACAGATAATATAATAGCATGAATACTTCATAAATTATAGATACGTTGGAGACGTATCAGCATCCCCAAGCTTAATTACTGCTCGTCCTCGAGTAGGTAAATGATAAAGAAATAATTTATGAAGTGTGAATGCTAGCAGGTGCACAAGTTTGATAAATGATAATTTCAATCACCTTTTCTTGCATCATTATATGTCATAACAGCAGCTCATATCATAAAGCTTCTCATGATCAAGTAACAAGCTATTCACATGTTAAAGTATAGATCATAAAATTTCTTGAAAACTAACAAACAGTTCTCAGTCATCAAACAATTGCAATTCATCTTATTTTCAGGAAGGGTCTATGTAAGAGCTTCGATTTAGCAAATCGCATACTCAACTATCATATAGTCTTCCATGATTGCTACCACTCAAAGCATATTTTTAGAACAAATAGCATCCATCGAACACAGAGAAAGATAGGGGCTTAATGTTTCGCCTCCCAACCTTTTACCTCAAGGGTAATGTCAACAATAATAATTCATGCTCAAATATATTTGAATGACCATATATGCTTAGATCTTTCTCCACCACATGATGCTTGCCAACTAAAAAGTAGGTTGGAATGAGGAGGAATACTACTGACTCTTGCATAAAAGTAAAAGATAGACCCTTCGCAGAGGGAAGCAGGGATTTGCAGAGGTGCCAGAGCTCGAAGCTAAAATAGAGATGAAAATAATTTTGAGAGGTATGCTTTCATTGTCAACATAACGACCAAGAGTTCCCAATATCTTCCATACTAGATACATTATAGGCGGTTCCCAAACAGAAAGGTAAAGATTTTACTCCCCCTACACCAAAAATCACACTCCACGGCTTGTCCGAAACAATGGGTGCCGTCCAACTATGAACAATCTTGGGGGAGTTTTTTTTAAAAGATTTTGTTTTTGATATTTTGATCATAGGACTGGGCATCCCAGTTACCAGCCATTTTCTCATGAATGATGAGCGGAGTCCACTCATCGTGAGAATAATCCACCTAGCATGGAAGATACTGACAGCCCCTAATCGCGACATGAGCGATTCGGGCATACAAAGCAGATTATTATTTGAAGGTTTAGAGTTTGGCACATGCAAATTTACTTGGAACGGCAGGTAAATACTGCATATAGGTAGATATGGTGGACACTCATGGAAGAAACTTGGTTCAAGGAATTTGGATGCACAAGCAATATTCCCGCTTAGTACAGATATTTTGGCAAGCAAAGGATTCTAAATAGCAAGCACCACATGTTAGAGGTTCCATAACAATATAACTTCTATACAAGTATACCCTAGCATAACTCATTATGCTGTGTTCCTTGTCCAACTTCAACTAATTTGCTCAGGTTTGAAAATAATTAATGATGCTCACAATCATAGAAGATGTCCAAGATAGTATATTTATATGTGAAATCTCTCTTCCTTCAATATTCTTTCATGAATTGTTCAAGTGACCAATACAATGTTTGCTAACCTCCAATAAATTTACCCCTCTACTTCTTATATGTGAAGGCATTACTCCCCATGGGAAAGGCATATGAAACATATATAATTTCATATTTATTTCAAATCATTCAACCATTTACTCATAGGATATAAGAAAGCACACGAGTAAATGAAAAACTACTCCAAAAAAATATAAGTGAAGATCAATGAGTAGTTAAATAATTATGTAGCTATGTGAGGACTCTCTATCATTTAAGAATTTCAGATCTTGGTATTTTATTCATGTAGAAACAAAAACAAAAGAAAATAAAATGACATTTCAAGGATAGCACCCATAATGTGAAGAAGTAAAAACTTAGGCTCAACCGATACTAACCGATAATTGTTGAAGAAGAAAGGTGGGATGCCTACCGGGGCATCCCCAAGCTTAGATGCTTGAGACTTCTTGAAATATTATCATGGGGTGCCTTGGGCATCCCCAAGCTTGAGCTTTTGTGTCTCCTTAATTCCTTGTATATCTTGGTTTCCCTAAATCTCAAATACCTCATCCACACAAAACTCAACAAGAACTCGTGAGATAAGTTAGTATAAACCAATACAAAAACCTTATCATTCTCTACTGTAGCAAATCACAAAAATTATTATTCAACATTTCATACTAAATTTCTATGCATATTTAATACTCGTATCCTCAAATAGAATCATTAAACAAGCAAAACATATGCAAACATAACAGCAATCTGCCTAAACAGGACAATCTGTAAAGAATGCAGCAAGATCCATACTTCCCTAGCTCCAAAAACTATGAAAGAAAATTCCCACTGTAGTAAATTTATCAGAGATTATTATGCAAAAGGTTTCAGCATTTTATCGCATTCTTACTTGTCTAGGGAATTTTTGCAACATCGGCAAATTTCTGTTTTCAAACAGCAACATGTATACTTGCAAAATAAGCATGGTAAAAGCTATCCTTGACATTTTTATTGAAACTAGAGATGCAAAAAATTATTTTAAATACCATAAAGCAAATACTAACAAAATAAAACGACGCTCCAAGCAAAACACATATCATGTGGTGAATAAAAATATAGCTCCAAGTAAAGTTACCGAAGAACGAAGAAGGAAGAGGGGATGCCATCCGGGGCATCCCCAAGCTTAGGCTCTTGGTTGTCCTTTAATATTACCTTGGGGTGCCTTGGGAATCCCCAAGCTTAGTCTCTTGCCACTCCTTATTCCATAGTCCATCGAATCCTTACCCAAAACTTGAAAACTTCACAACACAAAACATAACAGAAAACTCGTAAGCTCCGTTAGTATAAGAAAATAAATCACCACTTAGGTACTGTTGTGAACTCATTCTAAATTCATATTGGTGTAATATCTACTGTATTCAAACTTATCTATGGTTCATACCCTCCGATACTACTCATAGATTCATCAAAATAAGCAAACAACACATGGAAAACAGAATCTGTCAAAAACAGAACCGTCTGTAGTAATCTGTATCAAACTTATACTTCTGGAACTCTGAAAATTCTGAAATAAATCGGTGGACCTGAGGAATTTGTCTCTTAATCTTCTGCAAAAAGAATCAACTTAAAAGCACTATTCTGTAAAAAATGACAGCTAAACTCGTGAGCGCAAAGTTTCTGTTTTTTAGAGCAAGATCACGTTAACTTCCACCCAAGTCTTCCCAAAGGTTCTACTTGGCACTTTATTGAAACAAAAGCTATAAACCATGATTACTACAGTAGAATAATCATGTGAACACACAAAAACAGTAGGGGTAAATATTGGGTTGTCTCCCAACAAGCGCTTTTCTTTAATGCCTTTCTAGCTAGGCATGATGATTTCAATGATGCTCGTATAAAAGATAAGAATTGAAACATAAAGAGAGCATCATGAAACACATGGAAAGCACATTTAAGTCTAACCCACTTCCTATGCATAGGGATTTTGTGAGCAAACAACTTATGGGAACAATAATCAACTAGCATAGGAAGGCAAAACAAGTATAACTTCAAAACTTTTAACACATAGAGAGGAAACTTGATATTATTGCAATTCCTACAAGCATATATTCCTCCGTCATAATAATTTTCAGTAGCATCATGAATCAATTCAACCATATAACCAGCACATAAAGCATTCTTTTCATGATCTATTTGCATAGAAATTTTACTACTCTCCACATAAGCAAATTTATTCTCACCAATTGTAGTGCGAGCAAACTCAACAAAATAACTATCATGTGAAGCATAATCCAATTGAAAATTAAAATCATGATGACAAGTTTCATGGTTATCTTTATTATTTATACCATACGTGTCATCACAATAATCATCATAAATAGGAGGCATGCTTTCATCATAATAAATTTTCTCATCAAAACTTGGGGGACAAAAAATATCATCTTCATCAAACGTAGCATCCCCAAGCTTCTGGCTTTGCATATCATTAGCATCATAGGTATTCAAAAATTCATACTAAAAACATTACAATCATGCTCATCATTCACATATTTTATGCCAAGCATTCTATGTAATTCTTCTTCTAGTACTTGAGCACAATTTTCCTTCCCATCATTTTCACGAAAGATATTAAAAAGATGAAGCATATGAGGCACCCTTAATTCCATTTTTTTATAGTTTTCATTTATAATATAAACTAGTGATAAAACAAGAAACTAAAAGATTCGATTGCAAGATCTAAAGATATACCTTCAAGCACTCACCTCCCCGGCAACGGCGCCAAAAAATATCTTGATTTCTACTACGCAACCTTCTTCTTGTAGACGTTGTTGGGCCACCAAGTGAAGAGGTTTGTAGGATAGTAGAAAATTTCCCTCAAGTGGATGACCTAAGGTTTATCAATCCATGAGAGGCGTATGTTGAAGATGGCCTCTCTCAAACAACCCTGCAACCAAATAACAAAGAGTCTCTTGTGTCCCCAACACACCCAATACAATGGTAAATTGTATAGGTGCACTAGTTCGGCGAAGAGATGGTGATACAAGTGCAATATGGATGGTAGATATAGGTTTTTGTAATCTGGAAATATAAAAACATCAAGGTAACTAATGATAAAAGTGAGCACAAACAGTATTGCAACGCGTTCAAACAAGGCCTAGGGTTCATAATTTTACTAGTGCAAGTTCTCTCAACAATAATAACATAATTAGATCATATAACAATCCCTGAACATGCAACAAAGAGTCACTCCAAAGTCACTAATAGCGGAGAACAAACGAAGAGATTATTGTAGGGTACAAAACCACCTCAAAGTTATTCTTTCGGATCGATCTATTCAAGAGTTCATACTTGAATAACACCTTAAGACACATATCAACCAAAACCCTAATGTCACCTAGATACTCCAATGTCACCTCAAGTATTCGTGGGTATGATTATACGATATGCATCACACAATCTCAGATTCATCTATTCAAACCAACACAAAGAACTTCAAAGAGTGCCCCAAAGTATCTACGGGAGAGTCAAGACAAAAACGTGTGCCAACCCCTATGTATAAGTTCACGAGGTCACTGAACCCGCAAGTTGATCACCAAAACATACATCAAGTAGATCACGTGATATCCCATTGTCACCACAGATAAGCACATGCAAGACATACATAAAGTGTTCTCAAATTCTTAAAGACTAAATCCGATAAGATCACTTCAAAGGGAAAACTCAATTCATTACAAGAGAGTAGAGGGGGTGAAACATCATAAGAGCCAACTATAATAGCAAAGCTCGCGATACATCGTACCACCTCAAGAACACGAGAGAGAGAGAGAGAGAGAGAGAGAGAGAGAGAGAGAGAGATCAAACACATAGCTACTGGTACATACCCTCAGCCCCGAGGGTGAACTACTCCCTCCTCGTCATGGAGAGCGCCGGGATGATGAAGATGGCCACCGGTGAGGGATCCCTCCGGCAGGGTGGCAGAACGGGTCTAGATTGGTTTTCGGTGGCAACAGAGGCTTGCGGCGGAGGAACTCCCGATCGATTCTGTTCTCCGATGTTTTTAGGGTATATGGACATATATAGGTGAAAGAAGTCGGTCAGGGGAACCACGAGGGGCCCACGAGAGGGTGGGGGCGCGCCCAGGTGGGCAGGCGCGCCTCCCTGCCTCGTGGCCACCTCCAATCTTCCCTAACGGCTACTCCAATTCTCCTGGATTGCTTCCATTCCAAAAAGAACTCTCCCAAAGGTTTCATTCCGTTTGGACTCCGTTTGATACTCCTTTTCTTCGAAACACTGAAATTGGCAAGAAAACAACAATTTGGGCTGGGCCTTCGGTTAATAGGTTAGTCCCAAAAATAATATAAAAGTGTATAATAAAGCCCATAAACATCCAAAATATATAATATAATAGCATGAATACTTCATAAATTATAGATACGTTGGAGACGTATCAAGGAGTAACCGGTGAAACAGGCGAGCTAGATCCGGGTGGAATATAAGGAGTAAATCCCATAGATGGTGGAGTAGGGTAGGATCTAGCGGCGGCTAAAGCAGTGGGGGCACGAGTCAGCTCTCGAGCCAGCTCGTGAATCAGAAGGTAGCTAGTAGTGATATAGCGAGAAAGGTGGCTAGCAGCGCTATCAGACTCCGGATCAATGATAGGAAAATGGACACGACCATTGTCGTGCAAGGATGGATAGTAGTGGAAACTTGGGTGGGTCTGCATCCGGACCTCGTTATAGCGCAGCTCGACGAGGACCTCAAATGCAGCAAACTGGATGGCCTGAGAAGCGGTGGAAGCGAAACCGCACCTGGAGGTACGAATGTAAGTGCTGGAGGATGAACTGATGCGTAGAGTAACCAAGGCATGATACTCGTACGCTGAGTCTGCTAGATGCTCCAGGTACACCCGATATGCTGGGTCGTCACCGTGAGGGTACAGTTGATGCCACACGTTACGAAGGAGATGTGGCGACATGTACGGCATCAGCTGCAACTGGCACGGATACGGCATCGGAGCCATCTACACTCACAACCATTAGTAGGTTAGAAATAAAAATAAAACGAGTGCATCCAATGCAACAATCAGCTACAAACACTACCGGCACTCAACTTTTACTCTAACTAACGTCCAGTTAACACGTCAGTAGTCTAGCATGTCCTACAGTCAGCACGGCTCTGATACCAAGTGTTGTGGCACCCCGGCTCCGAGCAACCGGTTTACCTTGCATTGCCAACCCAGAGACCATGTGGCAACACACACCATCTTGGTATAGAAAACAACCGCTTTATTGATACTAGCGGAACATAGTTCTCATTACATCAAATAGCGAGGCCAAGCGGCACACACGGTGCGGCTGAACAATATGTACATTATTTAGTGAACATAAGGGGCCTCCATCACTACAACTAAGCGACAGCGGAACGACGACGAAGCGGGACTCGATAGCACAGGGACGCCGATGTGGACACAGTCTAAACTCGGACAACACTCCGATCCAATGAGACTTTCCTAAAATCTGACATGACACGCCAGGTCAGTACATTGAATGTACTTGCAAGCTCACAACAAGCATAAGCATAATGACACACAATATCATGATATTAACCAAATTATCATCAATGCAAAATCATACTAGGGATGCAGTGAACAAGACCTCATGCCTCAAGTCCCTCGGACTTGCTTACCAAACGGGTTACGTCGTAACCAACGGTGATCTTTTCGGATCACAAACGGACCAACAATTTTGTCTCCAAACGGGTTACCTTGTAACCAAACGGTGATCATTCTCGGATCACAAACGGACCAACAATTTGGTCTCCATCATCAACATGGTTTCTCAACCATCATCTTTCCAATAGTTCCATCTAATTAACATTAGTGTGCATGATTATTTAAATGTTGACCAATGGTGTGACCAACTTCTGAGTTGTGTCCGTGACCGTGGACGCGGCTATCAATAGATTAAATACACTATACAGAGGTAGAGCACTTTACCCACACCATGGAATCCATGGCCTTGCACTCCCATTCGGGTGGACCAACGACATTCCGACAAAACCCCCCCATTGCCATGACACTCTCCCGGCCACTCCGACTTACTCCCCACTGGGCTAAGTCCTGGGTGGCCCCGTGCCTACCAAAGGCATCACAGCCACCGTCGTGGCAAAACGGCCACCATTGTGGCAAAACATAAACAGTCCCAAACAGGGACAAGGTACCATAACAACTACGGGCTCACAAGGTTATGTCTGCTTACCGGGCCAGGGTAACGCAAGCCCATAACCTTCCCTCGTTGGAGGCACTAACCAGATGCATGACAATGGGCCGAATAAAGGCCTTCCCATATTGCCAAATGTGGTTGCACTGGGAAAAACTCGATTCAGTGGCACCATGACCCGATCAATGATATGTTCAATTTGAGTTATTATCAGGTTTAACTCAAAGTAAAACTAACCGGTGTCATGATATGCCATGAAAATGCAACCTTACAATATGCACCACATATCCACGGAAATAAATGGGTCAACCACATCAAGTACTAACCATAATCTCAACAACTCATACCACTTCTCTGGTTATTATTATTTAGCAAAGTTAGCCATGATGTTAACTTAATATAATTCATTTTCTCACTTAAGAAAATATTAACCAGACTACCCTTTTTCCATAATTATTTTATTTCTACATACCCAAATATTACTTCTACTGACATAAACTAAACAAACCAAACTAAACAAGCATTCAACAGAATAAATATTCATTTAAGTGATTGAAATGCATGAACTAAATCATTTATTCAAGTTGGAGAATCACAAATATTGCAATGGCACCATGAAAATGTTGTTGTGGCTTGCCTTAGTGCAGATGTGGTTCACACTCCTCCTAGTGATCCTCAAGACAAGCTTCACCTTCTGAAAATAATTAAAAATAGAGAAAGAAAGTATCAAGAAACACTCTAAAAATCACCAGAAAATCTAGGCAGCAGAAAAATCTCATTTTTGGTGAGCTGCTAGATCTTTTCATCAAGAACACAACGCAAAAAGAATCACTTCATTTGGACTTACGGTTATAGAGTTGTGGCTGTTTGAATTTCTCTGGATAATTTGAATTAAATTTAAATAAAACCGAAACTAGGGTGGGGTGACGTCGAAGGCGTAAACCAGCAAGGCGCCACCACTCATACCGCTTTGGGTGCGGCCTGAGTGGCTGACAGCGGGCCCCAGTGTTCAGGTCGGAGGGGGAGAGAGAGAAACAGAGCACGGCGAGGCTTCGCGGGAGCTCACGCCGGCGAGAAGGGCTCCGTGGCCAGATCTAGAGGGATAGAACGTGAGAGGAGATCAAGGCGCACATGCTCGTACCCGTAGAATAGCTAGAGGTTGTCGGACGATGTCGGAACGAGCTTCTCCATCGGCGGCAGAGAGCAGAGGTCACCGGAGTTGGAGACGACGGCAACGAGAGGCTGCAGCAGGGGCTCCAACAGGGTTGGACGACACCAGAGATGCACCACGGAGGCTCTAGAAGAGTGGCTCGAGCTTGGGAGGGGCTAGAACGGTGGGGGCGAACCGCGGGGATCGCCGGCGAGCTCGAGCTCGGGGACGGCGGCCCGAGGCCTGCCCGGCCGGGCTACGGCTTTCTACGACATTGTGGAGTGTGTGTGGTGAGTTGGTGATGCTCGAGAGGGCTGGAGAGGGGCTGTATTTATAGGCGATCGAGGAGAGGGGATCGGGCTCCGCCGGAGGGCTTCTAGACACGGCGCCCAGTGATGAACGGCATCAGTGAGAGGGGGAGAAGGCGACGCAGCTCTAGCGGGCACCGTGGGAGGGCGGAGACTGCTACCTCTTGAGCACTGCGTTGGTTTTCCCTTGAAGAGGAAAATGTGATGCAGTAAAGTAGCGTAAGTATTTCCCTCTGTTTTTGAGAAGCAAGTTATCAATCCAGAAGGAGACCACGCGCGAGTCCCACACACCTACACAAACAAATAAGAACCTCGCAACCAACGCGATAAAGGGGTTGTCAATCCCTTCACGGTCACATACGAGAGTAAGATCTGATAGATATGATAGGATAATATTTTTGGTATTTTTATAATAAAGAGAAAATAAAGATTGCATAGTAACATAAACGTCGATAGAAATAGCTTGTTGACGGGAGATTAATATGATGGAAAATAGACCCGGGGGCCATAGGTTTCACTACTGGCTTCTCTCAAGAGCATATGCATTACGGTGGGTAAACTAATTACTGTCGAGCAATTTATAGAATTGAGCATATTTATGAGAATATCTAGGTATGATCATGTATATAGGCATCACGTCCGCGACAAGTAGACCGAAACGATTCTGCATCTACTACTATTACTCCACACATCGACCGGTATCCAGCATGCATCTAGAGTATTAAATCCATAAGAATAGAGTAATGCTTTAAGCAAGATGACATGATGTAGAGGGATAAACTCATGCAATATGATATAAACCCCATCTTTTTATCCTCGATGGCAACAATACAATAAGTGTCGGTTCCCCTACTGTCACTAGGATCGAGCACCGCAAGATTGAACCCAAAGCTAAGCACTTCTCCCATTGCAAGAAAGATCAATCTAGTAGGCCAAACCAAACTGATAATTCAAAGAGACTTGCAAAGATAACCAATCATACATAAAAGAATTCAGAGGAGATTCAAATATTGTTCATAGATAAACTTGATCATAAACCCACAATTCATCGGATCTCGACAAACACACTGCAAAAGAAGATTACATCGAATAGATCTCCAAGAAGATCGAGGAGAACTTTGTATTGAGATCCAAAGAGAGAGAAGAAGCCATCTAGCTAATAACTATGGACCCGAAGAACTGAGGTAAACTACTCACACATCATCGGAGAGGCTATGGTGTTGATGTAGAATCCCTCCGTGATCAATGCCCCCTCCGGCGGAGCGCCGGAAATGGCCCCAAGATGGGATCTCACGGGTACAGAGAGTTGCGGCGGTGGAAATAGGGTTTTGGCTCCGTATATGATGTTTCCAGGGTATATGGGTATATATAGGAGGAAGAAGTACGTCGGTGGAGCAACGAGGGGCCCACGAGGGTGGAGGGCGCGCCTCCCTGCCTCGTGCTCTCCTCGTTGATTGCTTTACGTAGACTCCAAGTCCTCTGGATCACGTTTGTTCCAAAAATCATGTTCCCAAAGGTTTCATTCCGTTTGGACTCCATTTGATATCCTTTTCCTTCGAAACACTGAAATAGGCAAAAAAACAGCAATTTGGGCTGGGCCTCCGGTTAATAGGTTAGTCCCAAAAATAATATAAAAGTGTATAATAAAGCCCAATAAACATCCAAAACAGAATATAATATAGCATGGAACAATCAAAAATTATAGATACGTTGGAGACGTATCAAGCATCCCCAAGCTTAATTCCTGCTCGTCCTCGAGTAGGTAAATGATAAAAACAGAATTTTTGATGTGGAATGCTACTTGGCATAATTCTCAATGTAACTCTCTTAATTGTGGTATGAATATTCAGATACGAAAGATTCAAGATAAAAGTTTAATATTGACATAAAAGTAATAATACTTCATGCATACTAACTAAGCAATTATGTATTCTCAAAATAACATGGCCAAAGAAAGTTCATCCCTACAAAATCATATAGTTTGGTCATGCTCCATTTTCGTCACACAAGAATGCTCTCATCATGCACAACCCCGATGACAAGCCAAGCAGTTGTTTCATACTTTAGTAATCTCAAACTTTTTTCAACTTTCACGCAATACATGAGCGTGAGCCATGGATATAGCACTATAGGTGGAATAGAATATAATGGTGGGGGTTATGTGGAGAATAAAAAAAAGGAGAAAGTCTCATATCAACGCGGCTAATCAACGGGCTATGGAGATGCCCATCAATTGATGTTAATGTGAGGAGTAGGGATTGCCATGCAACGGATGCACTAGAGCTATAAATGTATGAAAGCTCAACAAAAGAAACTAAGTGGGTGTGCATCCAACTTGCTTGCTCACGAAGACCTAGGGCATTTGAGGAAGCCCATTGTTGGAATATACAAGCCAAGTTCTATAACAAAAAATTCACACTAGTATATGAAAGTGACAAAACAAGAGACTATCTATCATAAAGATCATGGTGCTACTTTGAGGCACAAGTATGAAAAAAAGGGATAGTAGCATCGCCCCTTTTTATTTTCTTTTCCTTTTTTTGGCCCCTTTTTTTCTTTTTGGCCTTTCTCTTTTCTTCTTCTTTTTGGACAATGCTCTATGAATGATGATCATCACACTTCTATTCATTTACAACTCATTGATTACAACTCGATACTAGAAAAAAGTATGACTCTATATGAATGCCTCAAGCGATGTACCGGGATGGGCAATGAATCAAGAGTGACATGTACTAAATAATATGCATGGTGGCTTTGCCACAAATATGATGTCAACTACATGATCATGGAAGGCAATATGACAATGGTGAACGTGTCATGATAAACAGAACGGTGGAAAGTTGCATGACAATATATCTCGGAATGGCTATGGAAATGCCATAATAGGTAGGTATGGTGGCTGTATTGAGGAAGATATAAGGAGGCTTATGTGTGATAGAGCGTATCGTATCACGGGGTTTGGATGCACTGGCGAAGTTTGCACCAACTCTCAATGTGACAAAGGGCAATGCACGGTACCGAAGAGGCTAGCAATGATGGAAGGTTAAGAGTGCGTATAATCCATGGACTCAACATTAGTCATAAAGAACTCACATACTTTTTGCAAAAATCTACAAGTCATCAAAAACCAAGCACTACACGCATGCTCCTAGGGGGATAGATTTGTAGGAAAAGACCATCGCTCGTCCCCGACCGCCACTCATAAGGAGGACAATCAAAGAACACCTCATGTTTCAAATTTGTTACATAACGTTTACCATACGTGCATGCTACGGGATTTGCAAACTTCAACACAAGTACTTCTAAAATTCCCAAGTACTCAACTAGCACAACTTTAATATCACTACCTCCATATCTCAAAACAATCATCAAGCATCAAACTTCTCTTAGTATTCAACACACTCATAAGAAAGTTTTACTAATGTTGAATACCTATCACATTAGGACTAATTTCACAATTAGAGAAAATTACCATGCTGTTTTGTAGGACTCTCAAAATGATGTAAGTGAAGCATGAGAGAACAATAATTTCTATAAAAAAAATCCACCACCGTGCTCTAAAAGATATAAGTGAAGCACAAGAGGAAAAACTATATAGCTCAAAAGATATAAGTGAAGCACATAGAGTATTCTAATAAATTCCGAATCATGTGTGTCTCTCTCAAAGGTGTATTCAGCGAGGATAATTGTGGTAAAGTAAAAAGCAAAGATTCAAATCATAGAAGACGCTCCAAGCAAAACACATATCATGTGGTGAATAAAAATATAGCTCGAAGTAAAGTTACCGATGGACGAAGACGAAAGAGGGGATGCCTTCCGGGTCATCCCCAATCTTTGGCTTTTTGGTGTCGTTAGATTATCTTGGGGTGCCATGGGCATCCCCAAGCTTAGGCTCTTTCCACTCCTTGTTCCATAACCCATCAAATCTTTAACCAAAACTTGAAAACTTCACAACACAAAACTCAACAGAAAATCTCGTGAGCTCCGTTAGCGGAAGAAAACAAAACACCACTTCAAGGTACTGTATTGAACTCATTATTTATTTATATTGTTGTTAAACTTACTTTATTCCAACTACTATATGGTTTATAAACTATTTTAATAGCCATAGGTTCATCAAAATAAGAAAACAACACACGCAAAACAGAATCTGTCGAAAACAGAACAGTCTGTAGTAATCTGTAACTAACGCAAACTTCTGGAACTCAAAAAATTCTACCAAAATAGGACGACCTGGAAAATTTGTTTATTGATCTACTGCAATTGGAATCAGTATTTTATCACGTTCTGGTGATTTTTAACAATTATTTTCGTGAACAGAAAGTTTCTGGAATTTTCAGCAAGATCAAATAACTATCATTCAAGAAGATCCTATAGGTTTCACTTGGCACAAACACTAATTAAAACATAAAAAAAATCTACCCAGAGGCTAGATAAAATACTTATTCCTAAACAGGAGCAAAAAACAAAAAACTAAAATAAAATTGGGTTGCCTCCGAACAAGCGCTATCGTTTAACGCCCCTAGCTTGGCATTGAGATTTCGATGATGCTCACATAAAAGATAGTAATTGAAAAACAAAGAGAGCATCATAAAACATGTGAAAATCACATCTAAGTCTAACATACTTCCTATGCATAGGCATATTATAGACAAACAAATTATCATAGCATGCAAAAACTAGCATATGCAAGGAAGAGGAAAGAAACAATAGCAATCTCAACATAACGAGAGGTAATTTAGCAACATGAAAATTTCTACAACCATATTTTCCTCTCTCATAATAATTACATGTGGGATCATAAGAAAATTCAACAAAATAGCTATCACATAAAATATTTTCAACACGGTCCACATGCATGTGAAGTTGACACTCTTCCAAAATAGTGGGATTAACATTAACTAAAGTCATGACCTCTCCAAACCCACTTTTATCAAAAATTTCATAAGATTGAATATTCTCCAAATATGTGGGATCTAAAGTTGACACTCTTCCAAAACCACTTTCAATAATATTGCAAACACTATTATCAATCTCATATTCATCATGGGGCTTAAATAAATTTTCAAGATCATAAGAAGAATCACCCCAATCATGATCATTGCAACAAGTAGTAGACATAGCAAAACTAGCATCCCCAAGCTTAGAGTTTTGCATATTATTAACACAATTGACATCAATAGAATTTGTAATAACATCATTGCAATCATGCTTTTCATCAAAGGAACTATCAAGTATGGGCGCAATAGCAACGATCTCATGTTTAACATAAGGAACTATAGCAAATTCATCTTCATAAATATTGGCATTATGGCCACAAGAATAGAAAGCATCATGTTCATCAAGGGATATTTCAATCAAATCATCGGAATCATCATTATCTATATATTCATGCATATCATTATTTTCTTCCAAAGCAACGGTCATTCTCTCAATAAATTCTTTGACATAGACATTATGAGCATAGTTTTCATAGCAATATTTAACTATGTCAAAATTTTCAGATTCGTAGAGAGTAATATCATACTTTTTGATCAAAGAGGCAACTTCATAAGAACCCTTAAAAGCAATAAATTCTTCAGTTTGTTCGATATCATAGTAACTATAAACACCCTTTGGATAAGAAGATAAGCTTTCATTTTCATTAAACTCACATAGGTAGGGGAGGTGTTTTTTAGGGTTCTTAGAGCAACAAGTAAAATCACAAATTTCACAAAGATTCCAAGCATAGCATAGCAAACTATTTATTTGATACCATAAAAGCTTCCCCTTTTTAGACAAACGATGATGCACAAAGAGCATGCTCATCTAAAGATTTTCCCTCAACTAAACTAGTTGGGGTTTTAGCACGAGCGCATAAGGACCGAAGATGATCCAAGTAGAACACATTAAGTGGATCCATATCAATAGATTTTTAGCAAGCAAAGATGCAAGCAAATAGAAGGCACATGGTAACACAAGCAAACAATAGATCTGGCAAGAAAATGGCAAACGAAAAAGAACGCGAATAAAACGGCAAAGGTGAAATGGGGGAGAGGAAAACGAGAAGCAAATGGCAAATAATGTAATGCGAGGGATAAGAGTTTTTGATGGGTACTTGGTATGTCTTGACTTGTGCGTAGACTCCCTGGCAACGGCGCCAGAAATCCTTCTTGCTACCTCTTGAGCACTGCGTTGGTTTTCCCTAGAAGAGGAAAGGGAGATGCAGTAAAGTAGCGTAAGTATTTCCCTCAGTTTTTGAGAACCAAGGTATCAATCCAGTAGGAGACCACGCGCGAGTTCCACACACCTACACAAACAAATAAGAACCTCGCAACCAACGCGATAAAGGGGTTGTCAATCCCTTCACGGTCACTTACGAGAGTGAGATCTGATAGATATGATAGGATAACATTTTTGGTATTTTTATAATAAAGAGAAAATAAAGATTGCAAAGTAAAATAAACGGCGATAGAAATAGCTTGTTGACGGGAGATTAATATGATGGAAAATAGACCCGGGGGCCATATGTTTCACTAGTGGCTTCTCTCAAGAGGATATGTATTACGGTGGGTAAACGAATTACTATCGAGCAATTGATAGAATTTAGCATAGTTATGAGAATATCTAGGTATGATCATATATATAGGCATCACGTCCGCGACAAGTAGACCGAAACGATTCTGCATCTACTACTATTACTCCACACATCGACCGCTATCCAGCATGCATCTAGAGTATTAAGTTCATAAGAACAGAGTAATGCTTTAAGCAAGATGACATGATGTAGAGGGATAAACTTATGCAATATGATATAAACCCCATCTTTTTATCCTCGATGGCAACAATACAATACATGTCATTTCCCCTATTGTCACTGGGATCGAGCACCGCAAGATTGAACCCAAAGCTAAGCACTTCTCCCATTGCAAGAAAGATCAATCTAGTAAGCCAAACCAAACTGATAATTCGAAGAGACTTGCAAAGATAACCAATCATACATAAAAGAATTCAGAGGAGATTCAAATATTGATCATAAACCCACAGTTCATCGAATCTCGACAAACACACCGCAAAAGAAGATTACATCAAATAGATTTCCAAGAAGATCGAGGAGAACTTTGTATTGAGATCCAAAGAGAGAGAAGAAGCCATCTAGCTAATAACTATGGACCCGAAGGTTTGAGGTAAACTACTCACACATCATCGGAGAGGCTATGGTGTTGATGTAGAAGCCCTCCGTGATCACTGCCCCCTCTAGCGGAGCGCCGGAAAAGGCCCCAAGATGGGATCTCATGGGTACAGAGAGTTGCGGCGGTGGAAAAACGGTTTTCGCTCCGTATATGATGTTTCCAGGGTATATGGGTATATATAGGAGGAAGAAGTACGTCGGTGGAGCAACGAGGGGCCCACAAGGGTGGAGGGCGCGCCTAGGGGGGTAGGCGCGCCCCCTACCTCGTGCTCTCCTCGTTGATTTCTTTACATAGACTCCAAGTCCTCTGGATCACGTTTGTTCTAAAAATCACGTCCCCGAAGGTTTCATTCCGTTTGGACTCCGTTTGATATCCTTTTCCTCCGAATTACTGAAATAGGCAAAAAAAAACAACAATTTGGGCTGGGCCTCCGGTTAATAGGTTAGTCCCAAAAATAATATAAAATTGTATAATAAAGCCCAATAAACAGCCATAACAGAATATAATATAGCATGGAACAATAAAAAATTATAGATACGTTGGAGACGTATCAGAGACGAGCACAGGAACGGGGGTGGCGACGAGCACAGTGGCCCGGTGCACTGTTCGGGTAGCTGGGTCGCGCCCGTGCTCGCTGCGGCGAGCTCCGGCATCGACGAGCGCTAGGGCGGAGTTAAATGGGTCGCGACGGTGATGGTGGCGTGGTTTGGCAAGGAGCGGCAGCCGGGGCAGCGAGCACGCGCTGAACAGAGCGCACGGCGGTATCCAGAGCGCGTCGACTAGCACGTTGGCACCGTGCACACGCTTGGTCACCGCGTGAACTCTGGCATCGAGCCACAACTTGCCATAAATTCGTGTCTGGCGTGTAGTCCTTAGTGGTTTGGGCCGTTCCAGTTCTTTGAGTCGAGACCAGGTGCTCTAAGTTAGTGGTTTACTTCCTGGTAAGTTTCTAGTCAGTAACTTTGGGAGTTAACTGTTGTCAAACCAGTAAGAGTTGAGGGATGAGCTTTCGGGTTTAGCAATCACTTAGGAAGGTAGTGATGCTCAAGAAAATTCAGCAGCATTGGATCAAGGAAAATGGTACTTGCTGTAGAAACTGCCTTTTCTGGCAAGAACAGAAAATATTTTCAGTTGCAAAAACATTCCAAAAAGTGATGCAATATTTTTGCTCAGGGAAGTACCCTAGGGTTCAGAGAATATTTGGGAATTTTCTCAGATTTTTGTGGGCAAAGAAAATGGAGGTTGCTTTGGAGCACATGTTGCTGATTAGGATTTTAGAGGAGGAAATGGATATTTTTGGGATTATTTTGGGATTAACCAGAGAAGAAATGATGGCTTGGGGAGAGGTGAGCCACTTGGGTGATAATCAAGGTTATGCCCAAGTGTTTAAATCAAACTGAAATGATTCAAAAACCCAAGCTCAAATAAAAGGCAAATAAAAATCAGGAAAAGAAGAGGGGGCAAAAACTAGGTTGTCACAAGATCCTAGCTAGGGGTGTAAAACGATAGCGCTTGTTGGGAGGCAACCCAATGAATACAATTTATTTTGTCTTTTGCTTTCTCTTCTTGAGTGTTTAGACAATTATGCTACTTTTATGATTATGTTTTTTGTGTTTTAGTTAGTGTTTGTGCCAAGTAAAGCCTTAAGGATTATGTTGGTTGATAGTTGATTCGTTCTTGCTAAAAATCAGATACTTTTGCGCACAGGAAAATAATTCTCATTTTAACAGGAGCATGATAAAATACCAATTCTTTTTCCAGAAGATTAATGTACAAATTGCTCACGTGGTCCTAATTTTTTAGAATTTTTGGAGTTACAGAAGTATTCGAAGTATCCAGACTGCTACAGACTGTTCTGTTTTTGACAGATTCTGTTTTCTTTGTGTTGTGTGCTTGTTTTGATGATTCTATGGTTTTCTTTGAAGAGTTTTTGCCATTGAAAAGTTGTAATACAGTAGATATAATGCAAGAATAAAATTTGAATGGGTATGCAACAGTACTTATAGCAGTGATTTGTTTTCTTATACTAACAGATCTCACCATGGTTTTGTTGAGTTTTGTGTGATTGAAGTTTGCATGTTTTGGGCGATGTTACGATGGATGAAGGAATAAGGAGTAAGAAGAGCCTAAGCATGGGGATTCCCATGGAATCCCAAGCTATTATCCAAAGAGAAGCAAGCAACTAAGCTTGGGGATGCCCGAGTGGCATCCCCTCTTTCTTCTAACTACCATCGGTATTTTACTCGAAGCTATATTTTTATTCATCACACACTGGTACAGCGACGTGCTATACAAACGGTTTTTAACCCCTTTCCGCGACATCATTTGGAACCGTCGACAAGTGAGTGTGGGCGATAGGGTGGTCCTTCCCACACGACCCAGAAACCGTCGGGGATAGGCCCTCCTGGGACACCAAATGAGCTCGTGTGCGATCGGGCGAGGCATCGAAACCCAATCATTTCCGTAGGTATGTACGTACCACATGGTGAATCCCAGAAAATCATTTCCGTAGGTATGTACGTCCCACACGGTGAATCCCAGAAAATCATTTCCGTAAGTATGTACATCCTACACGGTGAATCCTAGAAAAACATTTCCGTAGGTATGTATATCACACACAATTCTTTGTGTGGAAACGTTTGTGCAAGGTGGACTAACGCAAACAGTTCGCTGCCGGAAGCCGTTTGTGATTTTTAGTTGATCGAACACGCCTAGTTTCTGGAAACCGTGCTGGTTGTTTGAGTTCATCGCACACGGTGCTGTCTGAGTAACCGTCTGCAATAGAAAACCCTAATAAGCAGGGTAATTAGCCTATTATTGATAATCCATATACTAATCAAACTGATATTTCTTATAACACACGACAGATATTTCATATCCGTATAAAAGCAACCGGGATTTCATAATCGAATTACATCAGATAGCTTCGGCACTTAGTTACGCCATTACACAACAGCACCAAGTTTCACATGCAGCATCAAAAACCTTTGGAAAGTAGCATGATACACGGTAAATAGACAGATTAATCTCATGTGGGAAACTGCAGAAGCAGAAGGCAAATATTGAGCCATCAGTGATGTTGAATGTCCATCCAACTTTAGGCCAGTGGCTATGGATAATTGCCCGCCCAACCTTCATCCTCTTCAGTAAGACTTCAATATTGTACTGTCGGTGTATAATGAATACCTTCCTCGCCTCTTGACCATGCATGTGGTTTGAGAGGTAATCCTCGACGAACTGCTTTGAAAAGTACTGAAAACAAAGCTATGCATAAATCGCTGTTGTAAACAAAGCTATGCAATGGGTAGAAACAAGGTAAAAGAGTTGGTACCATCCTATAGTTGAATGATGTCTTCTTCATTGTGCAAACAAAGATCTTGCTGTTATTCGTCGCAAGTTTCTTCGTCCTAACAATCTTTCTGAGTTTCTTGACTTGAGTGATATTCATGGACATCTCATTTCCCCATATGCAAAATGGGTCGAACAGTGGGTCTAAGCCTCTGACAGTAGTACCTAGATGTGCAAGACCAAATTGTAAGAAACCTAAATATTAGAATGATTCCTACAACTGCACAATAATGTGCTATTAGCCAAAGGACCCTGCTTGAACAAACCTCGACGGTAAACTGAAGTGTCTCCCATTGCTTCCCTGCAACACATATAAGGAAGATCTTGATCAGGTTAACTGAGGGTTGCCATACTAGCAGTAGAATATGTATTGAGTACAGCCAAATTCGATTGGTGTCACATGCATAACAATACAAAATTGTACCCACAGCAAATGAAAATCAAATTGCAGAACTGGACCAAATAGTTAAATGGACAACAAACCAAATGAACCAAAATAGTTAACTGAGCACGACATTGCAGAATAGAAACATGTACTAGAATATAAGACAGTTAACAAAACAAAGAATTCTTGAGAACAATACTATGAAATGTAGCAATTGTTGGACCAAAGTGTTAACTGAACATTACAATTCAGAGGACCAAACTGTTAACTAAACATCAGATTGCATAGTAACATTACAGAGGAAAAATCACTAGAAGGCACTGGCGGTGGCCTCGAGAAAACAACACGAACTGTATTTTAAGGTAGACAACTGGGTGGCGGTGTCGATGGTGGACTCGAAGACGAGGTTCTCCTCCAAGATCTGGCGGTCGACACGCATGGCAGCCATAGCGACCTCGTGCGCGCGTGCGACCGCATGCTACTGAGCTCCACGTTATACTGCATGCAAAATTGCTGTGGGCATCGCTTAATTGGAGGAGGGGGGCAGTGATTTCGGTGGAAGGTGTCGCACCGTCGGTCAGGGCATGTGGGACGGGAAAGGAGGAGGATGGTGTGGGTGGGTGTGGATTACCTGACCATATCGACGAGGCCACGCAGCAAGAATAAGGGTTGGTGGCGAGGAGGCCGCGCAGCAAGAAGAAGGGTCACCGGCAAGGAGGCGACGCTGCAAGAAGAAGGGTCGCCGGCGAGGAGGCGATGCTTCAAGAAGAAGGGTAGCCGGCGAGGAGACGGCGTTGCAAGAAGAAGGGTTGTCGGCGAGGAGGCAGAGCTGCCAGTAAGCAGTAGTGAATGTTTGAACTTGGAAAGCAAGGAGGAACAGTGGAAATGTGGCTTTTGGTAGGAAGGAGGGGGCGGGGAGATAGATATTTCCACAGTGGCTAAAAAATTCGCTCGGTGCCGCGAGAAATTGGCGCGCAAGTGTGGTTCAAGCGGGGGCGGTGGACTGTAGACGACGAAGCATCCTGCGTAAGCCAGACAAGACGGTGCACGAAGATAGTTTCTATCGCACCCCACACGATTCTTTCTAGTAAACTGTTTGTGGTATACCTGTTTTTTTCATTATGTTTTGACAGACAAAATGGTGTTTGAATTGCTAGAACATTTACGTATAGTGAACATGCAACTAGTACATGAGGGTCGTGTTTAAATTTGGAATTATTCATGGTTTCTTTGGCATTTTTATGCATTAATTGAGTTTCTGGGCATTTAATATGCATAATTCAAATTTGAACTATAAGCACATGCTCCAATGCACCAAAGTTTGTTGAAAAATCACATGTGTGTCTTATGTGAATTTATAGGTCCCATGCAAGAAATAGGAATGAAATTCAAACATCCGGGCGTCGTGGCTCGGCTGGAAAGATTGATAAACTTGGTTTTTTAATTCCTGTAAATCCAAAACACGCGTGAAAATCATGAAACTTGGCATGGTGTCAAGACATGGCCCCAAGATGTTGCGGTATTTTTTTTGGCCGAATTGGGACAAGCTTTGGTGTAAGCTTCTTGCAAACCGGAGCTTCCCTCAAGAAGGCTCGTGGTTCCGAGAGGGAACGTGTCACCTCCGTGTGCGAAACGACATACGTACACTACCTTCTCCCGCCTTAATTTTTGTACACTGGTAGATTAGACGAAATAGAAGTATCGTGCTAAAATTTGGAATTATTCCGGGTTCGTTTGGCCTTTTTTATACATTAATTAAGTCTCTGGGCATTTAATGTGAATAATTAAAATTTGAACTACAAGCACATGCTTCAGTGCACCAAAGTTGGTTGAAAAATCACATTTGTGTCTTTGGGTGAATTTATAGGTCCCATGTAAGAAATGGGAATGAAATTCAAACATCTGGGCGTCGTGACTCGGCAGGAAAGATTGAGAAACTTGGTTTTTTAATTCATGTAAATCCAAAACATGCCTGAAAATCATGAAACTTGGCATGGTGTCATGACAAGGCACCGACATGCCGCGGTAATTTTTTTGGCCGAATTGGGACAAGCTTTGGTGTAAGCTTCTTGCAAATCGGAGCTTCCCTCAAGAAGGCTCGTGGTTCCGAGAGGGAACGTTTCATCTCCGTGTGCAAAACAAGATACGTACATAGTCTTCTCCTCTCTTAATTTTTTTACACAGGCAGATTAGACCAAATAGAAGAATCATGCTAAATTTTGTAATTATTCTAGGTTCGTTTGGCCTTTTTTGTACATTAATTTAGTTTCTACGCATTTAATGTGCATAATTCAAATTTGAACTACAAGCACATGCTCCAGTGCACCAAAGTTTGTTGCAAAATCACATGAGTGTCCTTGGGTGTATTTATAGGTCCCATGCAAGAATTGGGAATGAAATTCAAACATCTGGGCATCGTGGCTCGGCCGAAAAGATTGAGAATTGGTTTTTTAATTCCTGTAAATCCAAAACACGCCTAAAAATCATGAAACTTCGCATGGTGTCATGACATGGCACCAACATGCCGCGGTAATTTTTTTGACCGAATTGGGACAAGCTTTGGTGTAAGCTGCTTGCAAACCGGAGCTTCCCTCAAGAAGGCTCGTGATTCCGAGAGGGAACGTGTGACCTCCGTGTGCGAAACGAGATACGTACACTGCCTTCTCCCGCCTTAATTTTTTTACACTGGAAGATTAGACCAAATAGAAGTATCGTGCTAAATTTTGGATTTATTCCGGGTTCGTTTGGCCTTTTTTATACATTAATTGAGTTTCTGCGCATTTAATGTGCATAATTCAAATTTGAACTACAAGCAAATGATCCAATGCACCAAAGTTGGTTGAAAAATCACATGTGTGTCCTTGGGTGAATTTATAGGTCCCATGCAAGAAATGGAAATGAAATTCAAACATCTGGGCGTCGTGGCTCTGCCAGAAAGAATGAGAAACTTGGTTTTTTAATTCCTGTAATTCCAAAACACGCTTGAAAATCATGAAACTTGGCATGGTGTCATGACATGGCACTAATATGCCGCGGTATTTTTTTTAGCCGAATTGAGACAAGCTTTGGTGCAAGCTACTTACAAACTGGAGCTTCCCTCAAGAAGGCTCGTGGTTCCGAGAGGGAACGTGTCACCTCCGTGTGCGAAACGAGATACGTACATTGCCTTCTCCCGCCTTAATTTTTTTACACAAGTAGATTAGACCAAATAGAAGTATCGTGCTAAATTTTGGAATTATACCGGGTTCGTTTGGCCTTTTTTATACATTAATTGATTTTCTGCGCATTTAATGTGCAAAATTCAAATTTGAACTAGAAGCACATGCTCTAGTGCACCAAAGTTGGTTGAAAAATCACATGTGTGTCCTTGGGTGAATTTATATGTCCCATGCAAGAAATGGGAATGAAATTCAAACATCTGGGCGTCGTGGCTCGGCCGGAAAGATTGCGAAACTTGGTTTTTTAATTGTTGTAAATCCAAAACATGCCTGAAAATCATTAAACTTGGCATAGTGTCATGACATGGCATCAACATGTTGCGGTAATTTTTCTGGCCGAATTGGGACAAGCTTTGGTAAGCTTCTTGCAAACCGGAGCTTCCCTCAAGAAGGCTCATGGTTCCGAGAGGGAACGTGTCACCTCCGTGTGTGAAACGACATACGTACACCAACGTTGGGAAAAGCGGTAGGCGTAAGCGAGGCGGTTGGCCTTCTCCTAGTGCCTACGTGGTATCTAAGCGCCCAGGCGCAGCCTAGGCGGTAATGTAGTTTTTACTCGTAGTGTACTTGGGATTATTATATTTGTGTTGATATTAGTTTTAGTCATATAAATAAGTTAATTATCGTCTACTGCCATTGGAATATAACCCATTCGGCACATCGGTGCAGTATGTGGCATGATTTCTTGCTTGGGTAGGAAATTCCTTGCTTGCCCTGCCTAGACCTCCATTTATACCCTAGGCGAGGTGTTTGGCCATTGCCTAGCGCCTAGGCTTGCCTAAGCGCCTCCTAGGCACTGCCTTTTCAAACAGAGCGTACACTACCTTCTCCCGCCTTAATTTTTTTTACACAGGCAGATTAGACCAAATAGAAGTATCGTGCTAAATTTTGGAATTATTCCGGGTTCGTTTGGCTTTTTTATACATTAATCGAGTTTCTGCGCATTTAATATGTATATTTCAAATTTGAACTACAAGCACATGCTCCAGTGCACCAAAGTTGGTTCAAAAATCACATGTGTGTCCTTGGGTGAATTTATAGGTCCCATGCAAGAAATGGGAATGACATTAAAAAATGTGGGCCTCGTGGCTCGGCCGGAAAGATTGAGAAACTTGGTTTTTTAATTCCTGTAATTCCAAAACACGCCTGAAAATCATGAAACTTGGCATGGTGTCATGACATGGCACCAACATGCCGCGGTAATTTTTTGTCCGAATTGGGACAAGCTTTGGTCTAAGCTTCTTGCAAACCAGAGCTTCCCTTAAGAAGGCTCGTGGTTCCGAGAGGGAACGTGTCACCTCCGTGTGCGAAACGACATACGTACACTACCTTCTCCCGCCTTAATTTTTGTAGACTGGCAGATTAGACCAAATAGAAGTATCGTGCTAAAATTTGGAATTATTCCGGGTTTGTTTGGCTTTTTTTATACATTAATTGAGTCTCTAGGCATTTAATATGCATAATTAAAATTTGAACTACAAGCACATGCTTTAGTGCACCAAAGTTGGTTGAAAAATCAGATGTGTGTATTTGGGTGAATTTATAGGTCCCATGCAAGAAATGGGGATGAAATTCAAACATCTGGGCCTCGTGACTCGGCGGGAAAGATTGAGAAACTTGGTTTTTTTAATTCTTGTAAATCCAAAACAGGCCTGAAAATCATGAAACTTGGCATGGTGTCATGACATGGCAGCAACATGTTGCGGTATTTTTTGGCCGAATTGGGACAAGCTTTGATGTAAGCTTACTGTAAACCGCAGCTTCCCTCAAGAAGGCTCGTGGTTCCGAGAGGGAACGTGTCATCTGCGTGTGCAAAACGAGATACGTACACTGCCTTCTCTTATCTTAATTTTTTTTACACAGGCAGATTAGACCAAATAGAAGTATCATGTTAAATTTTGGAATTATTCTGGGTTTGTTTGGCCTTTTTTGTACCTTAATTTAGTTTCTGCGCATTTAATGTGCATAATTCAAATTTAAACTACAAGCACATGCTCCAGTGCACAAAACTTGGTTGAAAAATCACATGTGTGTCCTTGGGAGTATTTATAGGTCTCATGCAAGAATTGGGAATGAAATTCAAACATCTGGGCGTCGTGGCTCGACCGGAAAGATTGAGAAACTTGGTTTTTTAATTCCTGTAAATCCAAAACATGCCTAAAAATCATGAAACTTCGCAAGGTGTCGTGATATGGCACCAACATGCTGCGGTAATTTATTTGGCCGAATTGGGACAAGCTTTGGTGTAAGTTGCTTGCAAACCGGAGCTTCCCTCAAGAAGGCTCATGGTTCCGAGAGGGAACATGTCACCTCCGTGTGCGAAACGAGATACGTACACTGCCCTCTCCCACCTTAATTTTTTTACACAGGAAGATTAGCGAAAATAGAAGTATCGTGCTAAATTTTGGAATTATTCCGGGTTCGTTTGGCCTTTTTTATACATTAATTGAGTTTCTGCGCATTTAATGTGCATAATTCAAATTTGAACTACAAGCACATGCACCAGTGCACCAAAGTTGGTTGAAAAATCACATGTGTGTCCTCGGGTGAATTTATAGGTCCCATGCAAGAAATGGAAATGAAATTCAAACATCTGGCCGTCGTGGCTCGGCCGAAAAGATTGAGAAAATTGGTTTTTTAATTCCTGTAATTCCAAAACACGCCTAAAAATCAAGAAAATTACCATGGTGTCATGACATGGCACCAACATGCTGCGGTAATTTTTCTGGCCGAATTGGGACAAGCTTTGGTAAGCTTCTTGCAAACCGGAGCTTCCCTCAAGAAGGTTCATGGTTCCGAGAGGGAATGTGTCACCTCCGTGTGAGAAACGACATACGTACACCAAGGTTGGGAAAAGCGGTAGGCATAAGCGAGGCGGTTGGCCTTCTCCTAGTGCCTAGGCGGTGTCTAAGCGCCCTAGGCGCAGCCTAGGCGGTAACGTAGTTTTTACTCGTAGTGTATTTGTGATTATTATATGGGTGCTGATATTAGTTTAAGGCATATAAATAAGTTAATTATCTTCTACTGCCATTGGAATATAACCCGTTTTGCACATCAGTGCAGTATGTGGCATGATTTCTTGCTTGGGGTGGAAATTCCTTGCTTGCCCTTCCTAGACCTCCATTTATGCCCTAGGTGAGGCGTTTGGCCATTGCGTAGCACCTAGGTGTGCCTAAGCGCCTCCTAGGCACTGCCTTTTCCAACAGAGCGTACACTACCTTCTCCCGCCTTAAATTTTTTACACATGCAGATTAGACCAAATAGAAGTATCATGCTAAATTTTTGAATTATTCCGGGTTCGTTTTCCTTTTTTATACATTAATTGTGTTTCTGCGCATTTAATGTGCATAATTCAAATTTGAACTACAAGCACATGCTCCAGTGCACCAAAGTTGGTTGAAGAATCACATGTGTGTCCTTGGGTAAATTTATAGGTCCCATGCAAGAAATGGGAATGAAATTCAAACATCTGGGCGTCGTGGCTCGCCCGGAAATATTGAGAAACTTGGTTTTTTAATTCCTGTAATTCCAAAACACGCCTGAAAATCATTAAAATTGGCAAGGTGTCATGACATGGCACCAACATGCTGCGGTAAATTTTTAGCCGAATTGAGACAAGCTTTGGTGTAAGTTTCTGGCAAACCGGAGCTTCCCTCAAGAAGGCTCGTGGTTCCGAGAGCGAATGTGTCACCTCCGTGTGCGAAACGAGATACGTACACTGCCTTCTCCCGCCTTAATTTTCTTACACAGGGAGATTAGACCAAATAGAAGTATCGTGCTAAATTTTGGAATTATTCCGGATTCGTTTGGCCTTTTTTATACATTAATTGTGTTTCTGCGCATTTAATGTGCATAATTCAAATTTGAACTACAAGCACATGCTCCAGTGCACCAAAGTTGGTTGAAGAATCACATGTGTGTCCTTGGGTAAATTTATAGGTCCCATGCAAGAAATGGGAATGAAATTCAAACATCTGGGCGTCGTGGCTCGGCCGGAAAGATTGAGAAACTTGGTTTTTTAATTGCTGTAAATCCAAAACACGCCTGAAAATCATGAAACTTGGCATAGTGTCATGACATGGCACCAACATGCTGCGGTAATTTTTCTGGCCGAATTGGGACAAGCTTTGGTAAGCTTCTTGCAAACAGGAGCTTCCCTCAAGAAGGTTCATGGTTCCGAGAGGGAATGTGTCACCTCCGTGTGCGAAACGACATACGTACACCAAGGTTGGGAAAAGCGGTAGGCATAAGCGAGGCGGTTGGCCTTCTCCTAGTGCCTAGGCGGTGTCTAAGCGCCCTAGGCGCAGCCTAGGCGGTAACGTAGTTTTTACTCGTAGTGTATTTGTGATTATTATATGTGTGTTGATATTAGTTTAAGGCATATAAATAAGTTAATTATCTTCTACTGCCATTGGAATATAACCCGTTTTGCACATCAGTGCAGTATGTGGCATGATTTCTTGCTTGGGGTGGAAATTCCTTGCTTGCCCTTCCTAGACCTCCATTTATGCCCTAGGTGAGGCGTTTGGCCATTGCGTAGCACCTAGGTGTGCCTAAGCGCCTCCTAGGCACTGCCTTTTCCAACAGAGCGTACACTACCTTCTCCCGCCTTAATTTTTTTACACATGCAGATTAGACCAAATAGAAGTATCGTTCTAAATTTTGGAATTATTCCGGGTTCGTTTTCCTTTTTTATACATTAATTGTGTTTCTGCGCATTTAATGTGCATAATTCAAATTTGAACTACAAGCACATGCTCCAGTGCACCAAAGTTGGTTGAAGAATCACATGTGTGTCCTTGGGTAAATTTATAGGTCCCATGCAAGAAATGGGAATGAAATTCAAACATCTGGGCGTCGTGGCTCGGCCGGAAAGATTGAGAAACTTGGTTTTTTAATTCCTGTAATTCCAAAACACGCCTGAAAATCATTAAAATTGGCAAGGTGTCATGACATGGCACCAACATGCTGCGGTAAATTTTTAGCCGAATTGAGACAATCTTTGGTGTAAGTTTCTGGCAAACCGGAGCTTCCCTCAAGAAGGCTCGTGGTTCCGAGAGCGAATGTGTCACCTCCGTGTGCGAAACGAGATACGTACACTGCCTTCTCCCGCCTTAATTTTCTTACACAGGGAGATTAGACCAAATAGAAGTATCGTGCTAAATTTTGGAATTATTCCGGATTCGTTTGTCCTTTTTTATACATTAATTGTGTTTCTGCGCATTTAATGTGCATAATTCAAATTTGAACTACAAGCACATGCTCCAGTGCACCAAAGTTGGTTGAAGAATCACATGTGTGTCCTTGGGTAAATTTATAGGTCCCATGCAAGAAATGGGAATGAAATTCAAACATCTGGGCGTCGTGGCTCAGCCGAAAAGATTGAGAAACCTGGTTTTTTTATTGCTGTAACTCCAAAACACGCCTAAAAAACATGAAACTTGGCATGGTGTCATGACATGGCACCAACATGCTGCGGTATAATTTTTGGCCGAACTGGGACAAGCTTTGGTGTAAGCTTGTTGCAAACCGGAGCTTCCCTCAAGAAGGCTCGTGGTTCTGAGAGGGAACGTGTCATCCCCGTATGCGAAATGAGATACATACACTTCCTTCTCACGCCTTAATTTTTTTACACAGGCAGATTAGACCAAATAGAAGTATCGTGCTAAATTTTGGAATTATTCCGGGTTCGTTTGTCCTTTTTATACATTAATTGAGTTTCTGCGCATTTAATGTGCATAATTGAAATTTGAACTACAAGCACATTCTCTAGTGCACCAAGCTTGGTTGAAAAATCACATGTGTGTCCTTGGGTCAATTTATAGGTCCCATGCAAGACATGGGAATGAAATTCAAACATCTGGGCGTCGTGGCTCGGCCGGAAAGATTGAGAAACTTCATTTTTTAATTCCGGTAAATCCAAAACACGCCTGAAAATCATGAAACTTGGCACAGTGTCATGACATGGCACCAACATGTTGCGGTAATTTTTCTGGCCGAATTGGGACAAGCTTTGGTGTAAGATTCTTTGCAAACCGGAGCTTCCCTCAAGAAGGCTCATGGTTCTGAGAGGGAACGTGTCACCTCCATGTGCGAAACGACATACGTACACCAAGGTTGGGAAAAGCGGTTGGCGTAAGCGAGGCGGTTGGCCTTCTCCTAGTGACTAGGCGGTAATGTAGTTTTTACGCATAGTGTATTTGTGATTATTATATGGGTGTTGATATTAGTTTAAGGCATATAAATAAGTTAATTATCATCTACTGCCATTGGAATATAACCCATTTGGCACATCAGTGCAGTATGTGGCATGATTTCTTGCTTGGGTAGGAAATTCCTTGCTTGATCTGCCTAGGCCTCCATTTATGCCCTAGGCGAGGTTTTTGGCCATTGCCTAGCACCTAGGCGTGCCTAAGCACCTCCTAGGCACTGCCTTTTCCAACAGAGCGAACACTACCTTTTCCTGCCTTAATTTTTTTTACACAGGCAGATTAGACCAAATAGAAGTATTGTGCTAAATTTTGGAATTATTCCGGGTTCATTTGGCTTTTTTATACATTAATTGAGATTCTGCGCATTTAATGTGCATAATTCAAATTTGAACTACAAGCATAGGCTCCAATGCACCAAAGTTGTTTGAAAAATCACATGTGTGTCCTTGGGTGAATTTCTAGGTCCCATGCAAGAAATGGGAAAGAAATACAAACATCTGGGCGTGGTGGCTCGGCCGGAAAGATTGAGAAACTTTGTTTTTTAATTCCTGTAAATCCAAAACACGCTTGAAAATCATGAAACTTGGCATGGTGTCATGACATGGCACCAACATGCTGTGGTAATTTTTCTGTCCGATTTGCGAAGGCGCACACAAGTATTATTTTGGAATAAGTGTTGTCACGTTACAAATCGGAAACACAGGTATTATTGAAACCATGGTCTCCATTAATGGCGCCCGAGCCCCTGTTCTACGGCATGGCCATATGTCTCACTGGACTGAGATTGAAGAGAAAAAAATGAAAATCTGAAAAGAAAGTTTTGCACGGACCTTGATGTAAGATCTGACGGACCTATATAGCATCGATTGCGACTTATAGCAAGCATGATGAATATATGGACGATGACAGTGGATAATAATTGTCTTACATATTTAGGAACATAATTAAAAAAGCCACATGCGGCAATGCCCGAAATACACAAGGGCAAAAGAAGAAGTAAGACAACGATCTGGCTCACTGATAGCTACGTTGCTGCAGGCCGCGGGAACTAGTCTTCACGGCGAGCGGCGATGAGCTCTTTCTTGTCCTCAAGATGCTGCTTGAGATCATCCACGGATTCCTCCACCAGCCTTCTGCGCTCCATGCGCAGCATGGCATTCTCGTCCATAAGTTTGTCGACGATGACGCGGTCCTCTTAAACAAGGCAGTGGTCTCCTCCTACTGCTTCGCACTTCCGACGATCTGCGCCCTCAGCTGGTCGTGCTCGGCCCGGAGCTTCGCATTGCTCTCATTTAGTTGTCGGATGACGCTGGTAGCCTGTTCAAACGAGGCTTTCATGTCGTCCTGCAACCTTGCCCAGCCGGAGATCTGATCCATCTGGCTAAGGACGATGGCATGCTGTAGGTGAATGCGACAGAAAATAAAAATTCCCGGTATAGCGAGCACGCCCAGGACCACTATGGAGACTACATACAAGGTTTCATCTGATCCGTACCGACTCGAAGTGTAGCGGAAGAAGAGTCGACGGAGATCGTCGGTGCAGATCCCCGCAGCTAGGATTTACAACCTCCCAACCGCGAGGATGTACTCCCTCTCCGGAAAGCCCTTCGGGAGGCAGTCGGACAGTCCGCCGGACGATGTCGCGGATAGCCCTTCGGGAGGACCCACGAAACTCGGATGGTAACTCAGAAAGCCCTTCGGGAGGATACTCGAACAGCCCCTCGGGAAAAAGATCGAAACTACAATCCCTCTACGGGGTTGCACACATACGGTGTCAACTATCCGGCAGGGCTTCGCCGTACAGAACTAGTTCCTGCCAGAACCCAGACAGCCTTTCGGCTCTACGAAACTATTTCGCTGGGAGGGAGAGAGAAGCTAGACAAGTCATGGCATGTGTATGAGAGCAAGGGATGATCTTTGGGCAGCCCCCTCACCTCCTATTTATAGGGAAACCAAGGGGTAGGGTGCCTCCACAAATTACCAAAAACTCCCATGCATTAGGTCACACATGAGGGTGTTATGGGCAAAATGGGAGGCCATGTGGAGCTCCATGAAGCATTTTCACGAAAGCACTAAAAGGTGGCTTTCCAAAAAATATCCATAAAGCTGATTTTCACTATTCACGACGACATTTTCCCCATCAGGCAAGCTTCACATGTGTCATATGACTCAAAATCAAAGGACGGTAAAACTCCATCTTTATGGAGTTTTTGCATGCGTTTCTTTCCGATGTGGCCAAGCCGATAGTGCCACATGAAAGTGGTGGTGGTATCAGCCTTCTTAAGGCATTTATCATTCACGTTAAAGACATCATTTCCACATTCAAGAGTTAGTATGTAAAGGCCCCCAACAATGGTTGCAAATCCATAAAACATATCCTTACAATAAAGTGAACAACCATTGTTCTCAGACTTGTACGAATACCCATCGTGTACTAAACATGATCCAAAAATAATGTTTCTACACAGCAGTGGAACAAAATAACATTTACTTAGTTCTATGATAAATCCTGAAGGGAGACGTAGAGGCATAATGCCGACGGGTTGAGCGGCGATCCCAGCGCCGTTCCCGACGCACATCACGACTTCATTCTTTGCCAGCTTGCGCACCTTCTGAAGCCCCTGTATCGAGTTGCAAATGTGAGCAACCGATCCGGTATCAAATACCCAAGACTTAGAATTTTCGCTAGCAAGCAAACGTCAATGACATTAACTTGTATAACAATTATGCCTTTTTTGGTTTTCCCGGTCTTCTTATCTTCCAAGTAATTCTTGCAGTTTCTCTTCCAGTGTCCTGTGCCCTTGTAGTAGAAGCACTCAGTTTCATTCTTGGCTCCGCCCTTAGAGTTGCTTTGGGAGCCGGTCTTACCGACGCCCTTGCCCTTCTTTGGCTCACCTTTGTTGTTGAAACTGCTAGTTTTATTCACAAGCAACACTTGCTTGCGATTTTTCCGCAGTCCTCCTTCTGTAGTTTTCAGCATGGCGAGCACCTCTTCCGGTGTCTTCTCCATACCTGTCATGTTGTAGTTCATGACAAAACCGTCGTAAGACAGGGGGAGTGAAGAAAGCAGCATGTCCATCATATGGCCAGGTGAAAGTGGAAATTCCAGGGCTTTAAGCCTTTCAGAATAGCCAATCATTTTGACCACGTGTTCGCCAACTGAACTACCCTCAGCCATCAGTCATTTCATCAAAGCCTTCATGATATCAAATTGTTCAGACTTTGCGGCTTCCTTGTACAGAGCATCCAATTCCCAGATCATATCACGGGGTTTATGGAATTCAAAACGTTTTTGAAGCCCTGGACTCATGCAAGCTAGCATGAGGCATTGCAATAAGTTGTGATCATCATCCTTAGTGGCCCAGACATTTTGTTCATCTTCCGGGGCCTCTGCCGCCGGTTTAGCTGGAACAGCAGTTTCAAGCACGTACAATTTCTTAGCGCTCCTAAGGACAATCCATGGGTTACGGACCCAGTCCGAATAGTTGTTTCCAGTCGTAGCTAACTTCTCTTTCTCTAACATCGGGCCTAAGTTGAACGCGGTGTTGCAAGCCATCTGATCTACAACGGAAAACACAAGTTCCACTTAGACTTTGTTTATAATGAAACTTGCACTAGTGAATAAACAGTTTTATTGTAAAGTGCGCTCCCACTCAAATCAATATCTCTCACAATTGATTTAGAGTGATTCAAGATCCATATTTCTGTTCAATGCCATTGACGGGTTCATCACTGATGACACGAATTTCATTCGGTAGGCCAACTTGCCGATCACATCTCTATGTGATTCTTGTTCATCTTTCGATGGGCGTGTTCCGAGCTCAGGACTCTCCTGCCTGAACGTCAAAGACAAGTGATCTTGCTGCATGGTCTGACCTCACCCGCCTCATTCCTCTTGATTCGTTCGTGCTGATGTGTACATGGCGCAGCCCGAAAAGATACGAATTTCAGACGGTCCTACACTTGGGTGAACACTAACTACTTTGATATTTTAAGTGAGAGATCACCCTAATAAAAGCGACTACCGCGCAATCAAGAAGGGTGCATTAAGAGGGAGAAACATCTTGGGCAATTCATAATGGCATGATATGGTATAGCCTCTTCCGACGGAGAAGTCTTTCATTTCTTCGTCTTTGGCATTTGCGTCGGTGTTCACCTTCGCGAAGACTACCACCACTCTGTTGATGCACCAGATAATATTGCTATCTCCATAGCAGATAAAATAAATGCATCAGATAAGGTTGACACGCAGGTCATTGAAGTGAATCATATGGCTCCAGCCATCATGCCGAATCATGACACACAGGTCACGTTAATTACATCATATAGCCATCTCATACATAATCAAAATTGAGCAATGCTATAACACATCGCATGCAAAACATCCTGCAAAACCAAGTTTATGCAAAATTTTATTTTACGTGGCTTCTAAGGTTTTGACTTAAATCGCAGCTACCAAGTTTATGCAAAACATCCTGCAAAACATCCTGCAAAACATCCTTCAGGAGGATACTCGAACAGCCCCTCGGGCAAAATATCGAAACTACAATATCTCTACGGGGTTGCACACATACGGTATCAGCTATCCGGCAGGGCTTCGCCGTCCAGAACTAGTTCCTGCCGGAACCCAGACAGCCTTTCGGCTCTACGAAACTATTTCGCTGGGAGGGAGAGAGAAGCCAGACAAGTCATGGCATGTGTATGAGAGCAAGGGATGGTCTTTGGGCAGCCCCCTCACCTCTAATTTATAGGAAAACCAAGGGGTAGGGTGCCTCCACAAATTACCAAAAACTACCATGCATTAGGTCACACATGAGGGTGTTATCGGCAAAATTGGAGGCCATGTGGAGCTCCATGGAGCACCACCATGTGTGGCCGTCCAAACCCTTGGGGGCCCCCATGAGGGGCTTCCTTGGCCCTCAAGCCCTTCTAGAAGCCTTTTCACAAAAGCCCTAAAAGGTGGCTTCCCAAAAAATATCCATAAAGCTGATTTTCACTATTCACGACGACATTTTTCAGCGTCCGTTCGAACTGAAAATATTTATGTGGGCTTAGAACATTTCCATTACCCGGAGGAGGTTGGCGAGGAGACGGTGGACTAGTGGCTCTGGAGCATCATTGGCAACAAGGACAACCCCCGCGGAGCAAGGAGGATCTTGCCATCCGACGCCCAGAACGCTCGAGGGGAGGTCAGGCGTGTTTTGTCGAGTGTTTATGTCTTGCAGTCTCCAACATGCAGTTGTTCTGACTGACATTTGTGACTTGGGTCTTGCAGGATTTCACAAACATGTATTCCATGCCGAACGGAGAGCAGCACCTTGGGGGAGTGGAGAGCGATGGCGGGAGCGTTGACATTGACTACGCAGATGATAGGGAGGACGACAGTGAAGACTCTGACGACAGCGAGGAGGTCGAGTCGCCATCATGCTCCGAGCGATGCTCCAAGCAGTCACAAGATCCTGCGGGTGGCCACGGCAAGGCAGTGGCGTTGAGTGCAAGGATTCCAAAGCGCACTCAGACATCAACTCTAGAACTGACGGAGAAGACCGTGAAGCAAGGCAAAGTCGCTCCGCCAAAATGTCGGAAGTCTCTGCCCAGGATCAAGGTGATCATGCCCGTTGCTTCGGCGTAAGTGTTACTTTTCCCTTTCCTTCATTGCTGTTGAGGAATTTCTTGTTTGTTTGACCGAATGAGATTCTGAACCTCCAGATCTGCTACTTCTGCGACGTCTCCCATGGAGATCGATGAGGAGCGGGCTGAGGCGGATAATGGAGACGTGGCCACTTCTCGACCAGGCATGATACCGTAGACATGCTTACACCTTGTCATCTGTTTTGGTGGTCGACTGAAGTCTCACGGTCGAGTGTTTGCAGCGCCAACAAATGTTATCCAGCTTCCAGACGACGATGATGTGGATAAACACCCGAGGAGTGCAGGAAGAAGGGCCATGGCTTTGAGCAAGAGAGTGCCTTCTAGTCGGGCGTCTCGCCCGCTTCCGAGCCCATTGTTCAAGAACTTGGTGATACATCTCGAGCCGTTTTTTCTTTTGCTAACCCTGTGTCGACTGACCAGCCTCCTATGTCGACTGTTCAAGCTTCGGGTCCGACTAGGCATCCTCAGGCTCCGACCCCTCCAGCTGCGTCATTGACTCCATCGTCGGCTCCGTTTGCTCTGCATCATGTCCCGGAGGATCAAATATGAGCCGCAAAGGAAGCGATGATCCAATCTGGCATGATCGATGATGGAGCGACTGAAGGTGGTGTATGAGACCAGTAAGGCTGCTTACGATGCCAGCTCTGCCCTCCAGACCAATGTCCGAGTAAGTATGATTGTAAGTTGATTTCCTAATGGTTTTTTAGCTTGAACCTTCCTCTGCTAGGATATGCCATCTGAAAATTGTTGCTTTATTACTCGTAAGATGTCCGTGGATGAGCGTTTTGGAACCTTTAATGTGCATCTATCATGGGTATGATCCTTGCATCTGTCCGCCCGCTGGGTGCTTTCTTTCTCATTGTAGTTCTTCCACTCGAGTCAGACAGGATGTGTCGAATGGATTCCTGGTCCAGTGGGGGCACGCTGAGTGCACCCACTGGGTGCAGTCCCCGAGACCGCCGCCGAATGTTTGATTCAGCGGGGGTCTTCAGAATATGTTGGTTTTGGTTGTTCGTCACTCGGCTCGGTCAGGCCGTCTCGAATGATTTCCAGGTCCAGTGGGGGCACACTGAGTGCACCCACTGGCTGTAGTCCCCGAGACCACCGTCGACTGCATGAAGTGGGCGGGGGTCTGAGAACAAGGATTTTTTTCCTCTCCGCTCGGTCCGGGCAGGTTGTACCAAGTGGGAAATCGAACCAGTGGGGGCACGCTGAGTGCACCCACTGGGTGTAGTCCCTAAAATCACCGTCGAATGTTTGCTTCGATGGTGGTCTTAGATCTTCTTCAACAACAGCAATCCGAATTTGCTCTTCTTCAGTCGGAAGTAAAGGGTCTTTCTATTTGTTGACTGAATTGTCTTTTTGTGATCGTAGAAATCTTGCGAGCTTGGGATTCAGCATGCTGCCTTGGAGAAGGAGAAGATCCAACTCAAGCTTGATCTGGAGCTTGCCAGGAAGAATCTAAAGATGCCCAGGATGAAGTAGCGACCATGGGAGGTAATAGCTTGCTGACTGTATGCTTTGATATTCCTTCTTTTCCATTATTTGAACCGAGTGACTCCACTCGAACAGATGTGCCTAGTGAAAACCGTCAACTCCAAGCACGACTGAAGAATGTTATTTCTTTATACACCATGAAGCAGGCATTGGAGTAGAAGGACATTGATCTTGCGGGGGCGCAGAAGGTGGCACGTGAGAAGACTGAATTGGCTTTGAGGAAGCTGGCTTCAGTCAGCAAACTGGAAGAGGAAAATGCCAATATGAAGACTGCCGTCAACGAGGCGAAGAAAGAAGTTGCACGGCTGAGAGAAGAGAAGGTGGCCTTGACTGACAAGGTGGATGAGCTCACTCGGAAGAGGGAAAAGCTAGAGGTTTCTTTGGGAGGTCTTCCCAAGAAGCTGTACGTCATGCTTGAAGTTACCTTTCTCCATCCGAATGAATCCGGAAAGCTTTTATATAATTCTGATGTCAACTCATTTTTCACCCTCGTGCAGAGTTCTGTCAGGACTTTGAGCACGAGATCGAGCGGATCGAACCAGGCCTAGACCCAACAAAGTCGCTCGTCAAAGATGAAGCCGCAATGAATGTGATGCAACTTGAGGCTCGTCTTGACAGCGTCTTGGGGTACATTGCTCGACTAAAGGTTGCATCGTCCAATATAGACCTAGAGCTGTGGCCAGAAGACAAACTTTAGAATAACCTTGAATCGCTGATGGTTCGGCTCTATGAAATCCTTAGTCGAGTGCAGGCGTGGAAGAAATCAACTGCTCGTTGTGGAGCCGACGCGGCTCTTTCACTCGTCAGAGTCCATTGCAGGGATGCCAAGGAGGAGAAACTGAAGGCTCTCAATGTGGCAGAGACGAAGAAAATCCAGTTCCAATCTTTCATGGAGACCTTCATAGAAGCAGCCACTCGCATAGCCGACGGTATCGACTTGGACACCTTCGTCGAGCTAGCGAGTCCTTCTCCCGCCGAGTGAAAAAACTTTAAGGATTCGTATTTATTTGCCTCGGAATGCCGAGTCATCGTGTAACCATTAAACTCCTTCGGGACTGATGGCAGAGTACTTTTGTTTGCGGTTCTAAGACTTGCCGGATTTATCCGAACTTAATGGATTTATTTGAATATTGCTTTCTCGCTTCCAGAATGTTTTGTGTGCTCGGATTTTTTGACTTAGGCGAAGCTGGTTCGCGGCTAAACCCTCGAGTGGGAGGATTGCTCTCCACTCAAAGTAGTTTTAATACTTATGCGAATACGGGATCGCGGTAAACCCCTGAGTGGGAGGATTGCTCTCCATTCGGAGTAGTTTTTAACTTAGGCGAATACGGGATTGCATTTAAGCCCCCGAGTGGGAGGATTGCTCTCCACTCGGAGTAGTTTTGTAACTTAGGCGAGTACGGGATCACAGCTAAGCCTCAGAGTGGGAGGATTGCTCTCCACTCAGAGTAGTTTTTAAGTTAGGCGAAATAGGTTCGCGGCTAAGCCCCCGAGTGGCAGGATTGCTCCCCACTCAGAGTAGTTTTTGAAACTTAGGCGAAACAGGTTCCCGGCTAAGCCCCCGAGTGGGAGGACTGCTCTCCACTCGGAGTAGTTTTTAACTTAGGCGAAACAGGTTTGCGGCTAATCCCCCAAGTGGGAGGATTGCTCCCCACTCGGAGTAGTATTTGAAACTTAGGCGAAACAGGTTCGCGGCTAAGCCCCCGAGTGGGAGGATTGCTCTCCACTCGGAGTAGTTTTGAAACTTAGGCAAAACTGGTTCGTAGCTAAGCCACAGGATTTGAACACATGTTTATGCATGAACAATCATTAAGAGACTGCAGGAATCATGTCTTGATAAACAATCTGAAAGTATACTTATTACATCTCGACGATCCGAGTGTTAAGTATAAAATCGGCGGAGGAGATATGCGTTCCAAGCACGTGGCTCGTCAATTTTCTTAGCGAAGTTGTAGAGGTGATAAGCTCCATTGTTCGGCACCTTGGTGACGAGGAAGGGGCCTTCTCACATGGGGGCAAGCTTGTGAGGCCGTTTCTTATCCACTCGGAGCACCAGGTCTCCTTCTTGAAAAGCTCGGCCTTTGATGTTCCTATCATGGAACCGATGAAGGTCTTGCTGATAGACAGTCGACCTAATCAAAGCCATTTCTCGTTCCTCTTCCAGAAGGTCTACTGCATCCTAACACGCTTGCTCCGCTTCAGCCTCCGAATAAAGTTCTACTTGAGGCGAATTGTGAAACAGATCACTCCGTAACACAACTTCAGCCCCATACACCATGAAGAAGGGGGTTTAGTTGGTGGATCGGTTGGGAGTTGTCCTCAATCCCCATAGGACAGATAGTAGCTCAGTCACCCAAGCTCCGGCTGCATGTTCAAGGTCGCGCATGAGCCAGGGTTTCAACCCTTGGAGAATCAAGCTATTTGCTCTCTCGGCTTGCCCATTCGACTGCGGGTGCGCAACAGATACGTAGTCCACCCGAGTGCCCTGAGAAGCGTAGAACTCCCTGAATTCTTTACAGTCAAAATTTGAGCCATTTTTTGTGATGATGTTGTGTGGAACTCCATATCGGAATACCTCTTTTATGAAACTGATGGTTGTGCTTGGGTCCAATTTCTTGATAGGCTTTGCCTCAATCCATTTGTTGAACTTGTCTACCGCTACAAGCAGATGAGTGAAGCCACTCCTGCCAGTAATGAGAGATCCAACCGTATTCAAACCCCACAAGGGGGACGTCCAGACGAGTGGAATGGTTTACAAGGCAGATGCAGGTTTGTGGGACTTGTTTGCATAGAATTGACAACCCTCGCACTTCTCAACGATTTGCTTTGCTGCTTCATTGGCCCGTGGCCAGTATAATCCTGCTCGATATGCTTTGGCCACGATGGTCTGAGAGGACGCATGGTGACCACAGGTCCCCGAGTGGATTTCATTCAAGATCAATCGACCCTCTTCTGGGAAGATACATCGCTGAGCCATGCCAGTAACACTCTCTCAGTAGAGCTGTCCACCTATTACTTTGAAGGCCTTGGACCTATGGACGATCTGACGTGCTTCAACTTCATCCTCTAGAAGCTCCTGCCTGAGCAGATATGCAATATATGGCACTGTCCAGTCAGGGGTGATTACCAAATTCTCCATAATTAAATTGACAACTGATAGCTCATCAACTTCATTCAGATTGGTAGAACTTATTGGTTGGGGAGGTTCCTTAGTAAAGGGATCTTCTTGTACTGACGGGGTATGGAGATGCTCCAAGAGCACATTACTGGGGATAGGCTTCCGAGTGGAACCTACTTTTTCCAGGTCATCAGCTGCTTGATTCTTGATTCGGGGTATGTGGTGGAGCTCCAATCCTTCGAACTTCTTTTCCAACTTCCTTACTGTATTGCAGTATCCGGGCATGGCAGGGTTCTTGACATCCTACTCCTTCATCACTTGATTAATCTGAGTCACCGTAGACCACCAGGTGACGGACGGCAAGTGAGATGGCCATACGCAACCCATAGAGAAGTGCTTCGTACTCACCTTCGTTGTTGGAGGAATCAAAGTGAATCTGGTGGACATAACTGAGTTTGTCGCCTCTTGGGGATACTAGGACCACTCCGGCACCAGAACCATTTAACATCTTAGATCCTTCAAAGAACATGGTCCAGTGTTTTGAGTGAACTTGAGTCGGCTGTTGTTGCTCAATCCACTCGACCAAGAAATCTGCGATTGTTGAGACTTGATCACCTTCTTTGCTTCAAACTTTACATCCGGAGGAAGAAGTTCAATGCCCACTTAGCCACTTGACCGGTTGCATCTCGATCGTTCAAGATTTCAGACAATGGAGCGTCGCTGACGACTGAAACCGAGTGGTCTTGGAAGTAATGTGCAACTTTCATCATAGTCAAATAAATTCCATAGACAAGCTTCTGGTAATGTGGACACCTTTGCTTCGACGGAGTCAAGACTTCAGAAATGTAATACACTGGGCATCGAACTTTATAGGCCTTGCCTTCTTATCGCTCGACTATGAGCACTGTGCTGATAACCTGACCAGTGGCTGCAATATATAACAGTAGAGGCTCTTTGCTAATGGGAGCAGCAAGCACCGGCTGGGTGGAAAGCAGGGCTTTGAGCTCTACAATAGTTACTTCAGCTTCAGGAGTCCACTTGAATGTATTAGATTTTTTCATCAGTCGGTAAAGAAGCAATGCCTTTTCACCGAGGCGAGAGATGAATTGACTCAATGCAGCAAGACAACCTGTAAGCGTCTGAACATCATGCACACGCACAAGGCGTTTCATTCGGAGAATTGCACCGATCTTTTCCGGGTTGGCATCTATCCCTCATTCGGAAACGAGAAAACCGAGCAACTTTTCTCCGGGGACTCCGAATGTGCACTTGGATGGATTCAGTTTGATGGCATATCTTCTTAGATTGGCAAAGGTTTCAGTGAGGTCAGACAGGAGGTCGGAATTCTTGCGTGACTTAACCATGATGTCATCCATATATGCTTCCACATTCCGACTAATCTGAGTGAGCAGCACTTTTGGATCATGCGCATGAATGTGGCGCTAGCATTCTTGAGACCGAAAGGCTTGGTGACACAGCAAAAACACCCGAAGGGGGTAATGACGGCCGTTTTTATTTCATCGGGTCCATACAGTCGGATCTGATGGTACCCGGAATATGCATCCAGAAAAGACAAACACTCGCATCCCGCAGTCAAGTCGACAATTGATCAATGCGGGGGAGCGGAAAGTGGTCTTTCGGGCAGGGCCGATTGATATGCTTCAAATCAATACCCATACGAAGTGAATTATCCTTCTTGGGGACCATGGCGATGTTGGCCCGAGCACCTTTGGGCCCGAGCATCTTCAACTTAAGATGCACGTAACATGGACGAGCCCTGAAACGAGCATATGCGAGTCTACCCAGAATAGCATGATAGGCACTTTCGAAATCCACTACCTCAAACGTCAACTTCTCCTTGCGGAAATTCTTGGAATCGCCAAAAACCACATCAAGAGCAATCTGTCCAAGTGACTTTGCTTTCTTCCCTGGGATGACTCCGTGGAACTGCATGTTTCTCTCACTGAGTTGGGACATCGGAATGCCGAGTCCCTGGAGGGTCTCAGCATACAGGATGGTGAGACCACTGCCACCATCCATGAGAACTTTAGTCAGTCGGGTGCCCCCAAAGACTGGGTCGACCACCAACGCATGCTGCCCGGGGGTAGCAATGTGCAGTGGGTGATCTGATTGGTCGAATGTAATGCGAGTTTTTGACCACTTCAGGTACGTCATAGTTGCCGGAGCAACCATGTTCACTTCTCTGTTTATGACTTCTAGTCGACTTTTGCTCTCAACGTCAGCAAAAATCACCAAGGTAGCATTGACCTTTGGGTAACCATTATCCCTTTCCTCATCTTCGTCCTTATCAAAGTCCTTCTCACTGGGCTGACCCTCTCGGAACAGCTGAATCAAGAATCTGCACTGTCGAGTGGTATGCTTGGGCAGAATCAAGTTACCCTCTTCATCCATCTTCGTGTGAATGTGCCACGGAAAATCCAAGACGTCTTGGCCGGACTGATCTTTCAAATTTTAGGGCACCCACGGCCCCTTGGGTTTTCCTTTGAACTTCCCTTGGGTATTCACCATTGCTGTTTCAACCTGTCCAGTGGATTCGACCTTGCATTTCTATTCTGACTATGGTTTCCACCCCCGATGTCCTACTCGACTGCCTTCCCCTTGCAATTGCGGAGTTGGTCTTCCTCTTCACCATTCGCATACCGAGTGGCTATCTCCATCATCCGATTTAGAGTCATGGCCCCGAAGCGAACGAATATCAATGTGAGCTCTCTGTACCGTACGCCTTCCTTGAAAGCGCAGACGACCTGGTGTTCTGAAACATTCTCCACCATATGATGAAGCGTAGTCCACCGCTGGATGTAATCCCTCAGAGTTTCATTCTGTTTCTGGATGCAATGCTGCAACTCAGACAGTCCAGCGGGCGCTTGCAAGTACCTTCGAATGTTTTGATGAACACTCGGGCTAAATCTTCCCAACAGAATATGCTTCCAGGAGCCAACTAATTCAACCAAGCTCTGGCCGAACCTTCAAGCATCAAAGGGAGGTGCTTCATGGCTACGTCATTGTTGCCTCCACCAATTTGCACCGCCACTCGCTAATCTTCCAACAATGTTCCTAGCTTCGACTCACCAGTAAAGTTGCTCACTCCCGCAGAAAATCTGAAGTTGGGCGGGATCTCAGCTGCTCGGATGGCTTTGCTGAAACATTCGGGCCCAGAGACGGACGCCCTTCTTCCACTCGGATGACCTCTGTCCGGCCCTTCTCTGTTGGCTCTGCCTCTGTCAACCAGGCCCTGTACGAGGACTTACCTTGCATCAAACCCAGGCTCTCTTGGGTCGACTATAACTCTCCGCTCATCACCGTACGGGCGCCTATCATCATACTGCCGGAGCGCGTACGAACCGCCCCTTGGAGGGGGCGTAGGCACTCTACGGTGGTCATCACGGTGGTATTGAGGATCAAACTGCCCGTGGCCTCGACCAAGGTACTGGTCCTGGCGATAACCACGATCTTCACGCCACGGAGGCGACCTTGGACTGTGTGTCGACTGAACTGTGTCCGCCACGACAGGTCCCTCTAAGCAGTGCTCGAATCTGCTGCAACCCTCTACCAGCCTCGGAACGGGACGGCTGGATTAAATCTACAATACGCACAACTGCTACCACATTCTAAATCGGGGTACGATATACCTGACATTCTTCTCGAGGCTCAGTCGGAAACAGCTGTCGCGGCCGTCGACTGGAACCTGGAATTTGTCAGCAGCCATGGTCGTCGATTGCTTGCTGAAGGTTCTCTAGGCACGTACGCTCATCCAGGGTGGCTAAGCGCGTAGCCTCCAAAGCCCGAGCCTCGGAGGTCTCCCCACATGGGTGAGGGAGTCCTGGATTAAGGGGTCCTCGGACGTCTGGCCTGCTGGACATGGACCGGACTAATGGGCCGTGAAGATACAAGACAGAAGACTCTCTCTCGTGTCCGGATGGGACTCTCTTTGGCGTGGATGGCAAGCTTGGCATTCGGATTTGAAGATTCCTTTCTCTGTAACCGACTTTGTACAACCATAGTCCCCTCCAGTATCTATATAAACCAGAGGGTTTAGTTCATAGGGACAATCGTAATCATACAGGCTAGGCTTCTAGGGTTTTAGCCATTATGATCTCGTGGTAGATCAACTCTTGTAATACTCATATTCATCAAGATCATTCAAGCAGGAAGTAGGGTATTACCTCCATAGAGAGGGCCCGAACCTGGGTAAACATCGTGTCCCCTGCCTCCTGTTACCATCGACCTTAGACGCACGGTTCGGGACCCCCTACCCGAGATCCGCCGGTTTTGACACCGACATTGGTGCTTTCATTGAGAGTTCCGTTGCATCGTCTTCAAGAGGTTTGATGGCTCCATAAATCATATACAACAATGCTGTCCAGGGGGAGGTTTTTCTCCCCGGCCAGATCTTTGTGTTCGGCGGCTTCACACTGTGGGCCAACTCGCTTGGCCACCTAGAGCAGATTGACAGCTACGCCCCAGGTCACCGGATTAGTTTTGGAAACCTGGACTATGTCGCTGATGTCTGGGGGGACTTGATCTTCCAAGGATTCACAACTCCAACTCCCGCTCTGGCCTTAGATCCGGAGTGCGTCGCCATGTCCGAAGACGGACTTCTCGAGCCCGCTGGACTATTTGCGGCCACCAAACCCAGTACGGGAGAGCCAGTTGAAGTGGCGTCGCTGGCAACCATCAAAAAGCCAGAGCCTTCTTCGGGCACTGACTCTGAACCCTCGGAGTTAGCACCGTGTGAGTCCGGTCGGGGAATATCCCTCCCGCAGTACTCCGCAAACTCTCTTCTCTCTGGACAAACCTCGCCTTTAAGCGAGGCTCTGGACTTGATGCAATCCCTTGTCATTACAGAGGAGCAACGTCCGAACCACGCCCAGCCCGGACTAGGGGCTGAGAGCAGGGAATTTTGCCTCCCACCCACCACCGACTTCATAGCCACTGTCGAGGACTTAACCGACATGCTCGATTACGGCTCCGAACACATCGATGGTATGGACGACGATGTCGAAGATGAGCAGGCCCAAAACCCGCCGTTTACCGGACGCTGGTCGACCACCTCTTCGTATGACGTGTATATGGTGGATACTCCCAAAGTGAATAACGGCGATGACAAAGAAGACCCAGTTCAGGATAAACCTCCTGAGATACCGCCAAAGCACCGGCGTCAGTGTCGCCGCTCTAAATCACGCCGTAGAAAAGGTAGCAATACCGGCATAGGAGACAGTAACACTCCGGACGGTGCCAAAGCCAGAGAAGACCCCGACGAGCCAACTGCCGAACAGGATGATCGGGAAGATGGGCAGGGCAGCCCTGTGGAACAGGCTGCAAACGAAGACTCAGAGGACAGTAATTATCTCCCACTCTCCGAGGATGAGGTGAGCCTCGGTGATGAAGACATTATCATGCCTGAGTAACCTCTCGAGCAGGAGTGCTTTAAGCGCCGGCTAATTGCCACTGCAAGGAGCCTGAAAAAGAAGCAACAGCAGCTTCAAGCTGATCAAGATCTGCTCAATGACAGATGGACCAACGTCCTGGCAGCCGAGGAATACGGCCTCGAGCGCCCGACCAAAAGTTCTCTGAAGCGCAAATTGTTACCTAAATTTGATGACGAGGTGATGGAGCCTGTACCGTCAGCGTGTAATGCGGCTGACTGACCACTACGTGGCCGAGAGAAAGCGGCAACTCAAGCCGAACAACGGCCCATACTACCCCGCCGTAAAGGCAGAGACATAACTGCTCGGGGTTATACATATGACCTGCGGCGGGACCTGGACAGTAGAGTTGGTCAGAACAGATCGATCTATGGATCGCGGGGGCGTGCCCCGATGCGTGACGACGGATATATAGCCACACGCAACAAGCATAATCACACCCGGGCCGATAACCGCAGACGAACTCCATCCGAGCTACATCGCGACGTGTCCCAATATAGAGGCGCCGCACACCCTCTTTGCTTCACTAACGAAGTAATGGAGCATGAATTCCAAGAAGGGTTTAAGCATTGAATCATATGATGGGACAACAGACTCCACTGTATGGATCAAGGATTTTCTTCTCCATATTCATATGGCCCGCGGTGATGATCTCCATGCCATCAAATACCTCCCACTAAAACTCAAGGGACCAGCTCGGCACTGGTTGAACAGTCTACCCGAAAACTCCATTGGGAGCTCGGAAGACATGGAAGAAGCATTCCTCAACAACTTCCAAGCTACATATGTCCGACCTCCAGATGCCGACGACTTAAGTCACATAATTCAACAGCCCGGAGAGTCAGCAAGGAAATTCTGGACTAGGTTCTTAACCAAAAAGAACCAGATCGTCGACTGTCCAGATGCCGAAGCCCTAGCGGCCTTTAAAACATAGCATCCGGGACGAATGGCTCGCCCGACACCTCGGCCAAGAAAAGCCGAAGTCCATGGCAGCCCTCACGGCGCTTATGACCCACTTTTGCACGGTTAAAGATAGCTGGCTAGCCCGTAGCAATAACAATGCAAGCGAACCTGGCACTTCGGAAGCCAGAAATAGCAACGACAAGCCCCGACACGACAGACACAAGCGTCGAAGCAACGGTGATAATACCGATGACACGACGGGCAACGTCGGATTCAGTGCCTCCAAGTCCGGCCAACGGAAGATGCCGTTCAAAAGGAACAATTCGGGCTCATCCAGCCTAGACCGCATTCTCGATCGTCCATGTCAGATACATGGCAGCCCCGATAAGCTAGCCAATCACACCAACAGAAGTTGTTGGGTCTTTAAGAAGGCCGGCAAGATAAACACCGAAAACAAGGAGGAGGGGTCGCAAAGTGAGGACGATGACGAGGAGCCCCGTCCACCGAACACGGGGGACAGAAGAAGTTTCTCCCTCAGGTCAAAACGTTGAACATGATATATGCCACCCATATCCCCAAGAGGGAGCGCAAGCGCGCGCTCAGGGACGTCTATGTGATAGAGCCAGTCACCCCAAAATTCAACCCAGGGTCGTCTTGCCCGATGACTTTCGATCGAAGGGACCATCCGACTAGTATCAGCCACGGCGGTTCAGCTGCACTGGTCCTTGACCCAATAATCGATGGATTCGACCTAACGCGAGTCCTCATGGATGGGGCAGTAGCCTTAACCTGCTCTATCAGGATACAGAGCGCAAAATGGGAATCAATCCATCAAGGATCAAGCCCACCAAAACTACCTTTAAAGGAGTCATACCAGGTGTGCAGGCCCGTTGTACGGGCTCAACCACACTTGAAGTTGTCTTCGGATCCCCGGACAACTTCAGAAGCGAAGAGTTGATCTTCGATATAGTCCCCTTCCGCAGTTGCTATCATGCACTGCTCGAACAAATCGCATTCGCTCGATTTAATGCGGCGCCACACTATGCTTATCTCAAGCTCAAGATGCCCGGACCACGCGGTGTCATAACCATCAATGGAAACAAGGAGCACTCCCTGCGTACCTAGGAACACACCGCAGCCCTGGCAGCAGAAGTACAGAGCGGGCTTTTAAGGCAGAATTTTAATTCAGCGGCCAAGCTCCCGGACACTGTCAAACGAGTCCGGACTACTCTGCAGCATGAAAGTCCGGCTTGTTAGGAGTTAGACTAGCAATTATGCCTCCATCTCAGTCCTGACCAAATGGCGGCATACGTACCATGCATATATAACTACGCACTCAAAATACCATGGGCAGAGACGGAGGCACAACCAGACTGTGGTCCACAATATGGCTCGACCTTCCCTGGACACACATACTTTCACTTTTCCTTTTACCCTTTCAGGTTTCTTTTCCACAGGCCCCTAGCGGCGGCCTGGTCATCGGTCCTTTCGAAGGACGGATACATCAAGGTGGCAAGCACCACAGCCGTGTGGGGGAATCTCTAGATGTTCTCTTTGACGATCATCCTACCTATTTTCAGGACCCGCACGCAGCTCCCCCTTGATCTTGGCATGTTAAATAGCACGGTTGCTCGTCGCACTATTTGTACAAATACGCGTTGACGTATTAATTAAATTATAATGAGAACTGTTCGCAGTCCAACTTATGTGGCACTAGCTTACAAATTTCATTTTATTTCATTATCGACGCGCACGTACACTCTGGTACGCTTTACTTCGCCATGGGCTTCATTGCGCTCCATACTATGGCAACAAAGTCCGAACACTTCTACAGTACAGTTCGGCACGCCGAATATTTGCGTTATATGCATTGGCTCTAAATCATGTCTTTAGTCAATAGTTGGGTTGCCCGGCTCCTGTGCTTACCACCTTACGTTCCACTCTATCGGCTAGGGTAGTAAAGGGAGAACTACCGCGATTGTGTTTCTGGTTTATCCGAGCAAACACCTTAGTAGAGAAAGCCGAAAACTGACTGTCATGATGTGGCGAGAGCCGGTCAGCTATTCGGATTCAAAATCTTTTGCGATTTTTCCGCCTTGTGCGATTGATCGGCCTTCACCCGATCAGGTGTCTATAGCATCCTAGTCCGAATTAAATACCAACCAGGGGCTGCGCCTATATTTTTTATTTGTCAAACTCCTATGGCTAAGTGAGAGTGATAAAGCCGAATAGTCTGATTACCTGGTTCGTTGCGCTAAACACCTCCTTCAAGGACCAACCTTTTGGATCAAGAGTGTTTACATTCCATCCTGAACACCCCCGTACTACCTACGTGGGGGCTGAAGCCGACGACTGGCCAACTCTCAGATTTAACAAAACGGCCGCACAGGAGGTAAGATTTTTATCAATAACAAATAATAACAAGCATTATATTACATATCAGTCTTGTTTCACCATACAGGACAGGATAACATGAATATATTCATTCAAAAATTATGTCCTTAGCACATTGTCGGTGTCAAAACCGGCGAATCTCGGGTAGGGGGTCCCGAACTGTGCGTCTAAGGTCGAGGGTAACAGGAGACAGGGGACACGATGTTTACCCAGGTTCGGGCCCTCTCTATGGAGGTAATACCCTACTTCCTGCTTGATTGATCTTGATGAATATGAGTATTACAAGAGTTGTTCTACCACGAGATCGTAATAGCTAAAATCCTACAAGTCTAGCCTGTATGATTATGATTACCTTTAGGGACTAAACCCTCCGGTTTATATAAACACTGGAGGGGACTAGGGTTGTACAAAGTCAGTTACAGAGAAGGGAATCTTCATATCCGAATGCCAAGCTTGCCATCCACACCAAGGAGAGTCCCATCTGGACACGGGTGAGAGTCTTCGGTTTTGTATCTTCACATCCCATCAGTTCGGCCCATGTCCAACAGGCCGGGCGCCCGAGGACCCCTTAATCCAGGACTCCCTCAGTAGCCCCCGAACCAGGCTTTCAATGTCGATGTGTTTGGCGCACAGACTGTCTTCGGCATTACAAGGCGGGTTCCTCCTCTGACGACTTCAAAGAGCTATATTCGGCCTTCCATTTAATGTCGTACCCATCGGCTTCAGTGTATCCATGGCTTCAGCTTCCACGTGTCGAGCGAATACAAGAGGTCACGGTATTTTTTGCACATAACACCCCGGCCATGTAAGAAAGGCGTCTATTTAAAGAGATTGGATCTCAGATCCATTCCACACCACACGGAAAATCCTCAGAGCTTGCTAGGAGGAACTGCTCCAACATGGCTAGCCCTCCCAGTTCTTCCTCCCGTCCCGACGGCTCCGAAAAAGGCGATTGGGAGAGATGTTCTGTATCCACGGTCAGCTATTGAAGCTGCAAACACAGGGATTTCTTCCCCCCACGGATCTAGTCCCCGTTCGAGTAGGATTGACTTCCTTCAACAGCGGGGCCCAGGCGGAGAATTTCCCCAATCCATCCAGGGGGAACGAGTGTGCTTCATTCCCTACTTGCTAAGAGGCGTCAGATTTTCAATCCACCCTTTCCTCCGAGGACTTCTGGAGTATTAAGGCCTCCAACTGCACAATTTCACTCCTGCCTCCATCCTGCACATCGCGGGTTACGTTGCTCTTTGTGAGCTATTCTTGGGCTGTGAGGCCCATTTTGATTTATGGAGGAAACTATTTTTCCTTGTCCCTCGTAACCAAGAGGGATAGATATTCGAAGTGGGTGGAGCCGAGGAATGGCGCATCGCCGGGACCAGATACCTGTCCAGCACGCCGAAGAAGGCGTCCAATGAGTGGCCTTCCGAATGGTTCTATATTGAGGACGTCGCCCTTCCTGACCCAGTCCGAATGGGTCTTCCCGATTTTTCAAGCGCTCCGTTGAAGAAACGCCACAGCTAGCGCCCTCGGAGCCTCGAGGAGGAAGATAGCGCGGAAATCCGTCAATTGATGGGCAAGATAAAGACGCTCGCCCAGTCCGGATTATCAATAATCGAGGTAATGGCGAATTCTATAGTGTGGGGGGTCCAACCACTCCAATACAGAGGGCTTCCTATGTGGCACTACAATGGGGAAGATGACGCCTCACGTTGCGGTCGGAAGGGTCCGAACACCACCGCCACTTTGGCCAAAATATTGGCCGAACCGTACGAAGGGGAGAAAGAGGAGTTCACTCGTCTCAAACGTCAAGATGGATTTTCCATGTACAGTCCTCTTAGCTGGGTGAGTTCTAATCCCACCATTTTACTCAATCCTCTCCTTGAGTCATTTTTAATGGATATTAACCCATCCATTTGCAACACGAATGGCAGAAGGTTACCGAGGGGATCCATAGCCCCGCACCCAGCCAGAGGATCACAACCGGGACCTTGACCCCGGATTTGAGGAGGATCCGGACATATTTGTAGAGCTTGAGGATGGAGTATTCTACCAGGCGAGCTATGCCTGTTGGGGAACATAGTAATTTCAAAAAAAATCTACGCACACGCAAGATCATGGTGATGCATAGCAACGAGAGGGGAGAGTGTTGTCCATGTACCCTCGTAGACCGAAAGCGGAAGCGTTAGCACAACGCGGTTGATGTAGTCGTACGTCTTGACGATCCGACCGATCAAGTACCGGACGCACGGCACCTCCGAGTTCAGCACACGTTCAGCCCGATGACGTCCCTCGAACTCCGATCCAACCGAGTGTTGAGGGAGAGTTTCGTCAGCACGACGGCGTGGTGACGATGATGATGTTCTACCGATGCAGGACTTCGCCTAAGCACCGCTACGATATTATCGAGGTGGATTATGGTGGAGGGGGGACACCGCACATGGCTAAGAGATCAAGAGATCAATTGTTGTCTATGGGGTGCCCCACTGCCCCCGTATATAAAGGATCAAGGGGGAGGCGGCCGGCCAAGGAGGAGGGTGCGCCAAGGGGGGAGTCCTACTCCCACCGGGAGTAGGACTCCTCCTTTCCTTGTTGGAGTAGGAGAAGGGAAGGGAGAAGGAGAAGGAAGGAAGCCCCCCCCCCTAGTCCAATTCGGACTAGTCCATGGGGAGGGGTGCGGCCACCCTTTAGGGCCTTTCTCTCCTTTCCCGTATGGCCCATTAAGTCCCAATACGAATTCCCGTAACTCTCGGGTACTCCGAAAAATACACGAATCACTCGGAACCTTTCCGATGTCCGAATATAGTCGTCCAATATATAGATCTTTACGTCTCGACCATTTCGAGACTCCTCATCATGTCCCTGATCTCATCCGGGACTCCGAACTCCTTCGGTACATAAAAACACATAAACTCATAATATAACCGTCATCTAACTTTAAGCGTGCGGACCCTACGGGTTCGAGAACTATGTTGACATGACCGAGACACGTCTCCGGTCAATAACCAATAGCAGAACCTGGATGCTCATATTGGCTCCCACATATTCTACAAAGATCTTTATCGGTCAAACCGCATAACAACTTACGTTGTTTCCTTTGTCATCGGTATGTTACTTGCCCGAGATTCGATCGTCGGTATCTCAATACCTAGTTCAATCTCGTTACCGGCAAGTCTCTTTACTCGTTCCGTAATACATCATCCCGCAACTAGCTCATTAGTTGCAATGCTTGCAAGGCTTATAGTGATGTGCATTACCGAGTGGGCCCAGAGATACCTCTCCGACAATCGGAGTGACAAATCCTAATCTCGAAATACGCCAACCCAACAAGTACGTTCGGAGACACTTGTAGAGCACCTTTATAATCACCCAGTTACGTTGTGACGTTTGGTAGCACACAAAGTGTTCCTCCGGTAAACGGGAGTTGCATAATCTCATAGTCATAGGAACATGTATAAGTCATGAAGAAAGCAATAGCAACATACTAAACGATCGAGTGCTAAGCTAACGGAATGGGTCAAGTCAATCACATCATTCTCCTAATGATGTGATCCCGTTAATCAAATGACAACTCATGTCTATGGCTAGGAAACATAACCATCTTTGATCAACGAGCTAGTCAAGTAGAGGCATACTAGTGACACTCTGTTTGTCTATGTATTCACACATGTATCATGTTTCCGGTTATTACAATTCTAGCATGAATAATAAACATCTATCATGATATAAGGAAATAAATAATAACTTTATTATTGCCTCTAGGGCATATTTCCTTCAGTCTCCTACTTGCACTAGAGTCAATAATGTAGATCACATCGCCATGTGAGTTAACATCAATAGTTCAGATCACCATGTGATTAACACCCATAGTTCACATCGTCATGTGACCAACACCCAAAGGGTTTACTAGAGTCAATAATCTAGTTCACATCGCTATGTGATTAACACCCAAAGAGTACTAAGGTGTGATCATGTTTTGCTTGTGAGATAATTTTAGTCAACGGGTCTGTCACATTCAGATCCGTAAGTATTTTGCAAATTTCTATGTCTACAATGCTCTGCACGGAGCTACTCTAGATAATTGCTCCCACTTTCAATATGTATCCAGATTGAGACTTAGAGTCATCTGGATCAGTGTCAAAATTTGCATCGACGTAACCCTTTACGACGAACCCTTTTTGTCACCTCCATAATCGAGAAACATATCCTTATTCCACTAAGGATAATTTCGACCGATGTCCAGTGATCTACTCCTAGATCACTATTGTACTCCCTTGCCAAAATCAGTGTAGGGTATACAATAGATCTGGTACACAGCATGGCATACTTTATAGAACCTATGGCAAGGCATAGGGAATGACTTTCATTCTCTTTCTATCTTCTGCCGTGGTCGGGCTTTGAGTCTTACTCAATTTCACACCTTGTAACACAGGCAAGAACTCTTTCTTTGATTGTTCCATTTTGAACTACTTCAAAATCTTGTCAAGGTATGTACTCATTGAAAAACTTATCAAGCGTCTTGATCTATCTCTATAGATCTTGATGCTCAATATGTAAGCAGCTTCACCGAGGTCTTTCTTTTAAAAACTCCTTTCAAACACTCCTTTATGCTTTGCAGAATAATTCTACATTATTTCCGATCAACAATATGTCATTCACATATACTTATCAGAAATGCTGTAGTGCTCCCACTCACTTTCTTGTAAATACAGGCTTCACCGCAAGTCTGTATAAAACTATATCCTTTCATCAACTTATCAAAGCGTATATTCGAACTCCGAGATGCTTGCACCAGTCCATAGATGGATCACTGGAGCTTGCATATTTTGTTAGCACCTTTAGGATTGACAAAACCTTCTGGTTGCATCGTATACAACTCTTCTTTAATAAATCCATTAAGGAATGCAGTTTTGTTTATCCATTTGCCAGATTTCATAAAATGTGGCAATTGCTAACATGATTCGGACAGACTTAAGCATAGATACGAGTGAGAAACTCTCATCGTAGTCAACACCTTGAACTTGTCGAAAACCTTTTGCAACAAGTCGAGCTTTATAGACAGTAACATTACCGTGAGCGTTAGTCTTCTTCTTGAAGATCCATTTTTTCTCAATTGCTTGCCGATCATCGGGCAAGTCAACCAAAGTCCACACTTTGTTCTCATACATGGATCCCATCTCAGATTTCATGGCCTCAAGCCATTTTGCGGAATCTGGGCTCACCATCGCTTCCTCATAGTTCGTAGGTTCGTCATGGTCAATTAACATGACCTCCAAAACAGGATTACCGTACCACTCTAGTGTGGATCTCACTCTGGTTGACCTACGAGGTTCGGTAGTAACTTGATTCGAAGCTTCATGATCATCATCATTAACTTCCTCACTAATTGGTGTAAGCATCACTGGAACTGATTTCAGTGATGAACTACTTTCCAATTTGGCAGAAGGTATAGTTACCTCATCAAGTTCTACTTTCCTCCCACTCACTTCTTTCGAGAGAAACTCCTTCTCTAGAAATGATCCATTCTTAGCAACGAATATCTTGCCTTCGGATCTGTGATAGAACGTGTACCCAACAGTCTCCTTTGGGTATCCTATGAAGACACATTTCTACGATTTGGGTTCGAGCTTATCAGGTTGATGCTTTTTCACATAAGCCTCACAACCCCAAACTTTAAGAAACGACAACTTTGGTTTCTTGCCAAACCACAGTTCATATTGTGTCGTCTCAACGGACTTAGACGGTGCCCTTTTTAAGGTGGATGCAGCTGTATTTAATGCATAACCCCAAAACGATAGTGGTAAATCGGTAAGAGACATCATAGATTGCACCATATCTAATAAAGTACGGTTACGATGTTCGGACACACCATTACACTGTGGTGTTCCAGGTGGCGTCAGCAGTGAAACTATTTCACATTGTTTTAACTGAAGACCAAACTCGTAACTCAAATAGTCTTCTCCACGATCAGATCGTAGAAACTTTATTTTCTTGTTACGATGATTTTCCACTTCACTCTGAAATTATATGAACTTTTCAAATGTTTCAGACTTCTGTTTCATTAAGTAGATATACCCATATCTGCTCAAAACATCTGTGAAGGTCAGAAAATAATGATACCCGCTACGAGCCTCAATATTCATCGGACCACATACGTCAGTATGTATGATTTCCAACAAATCTGTTGCTTGCTCCATTGTTCCGGAGAACGGTGTTTTAGTCATCTTGCCCAAGAGGCATGGTTCGCAAGCATCAGGTGATTCATAATCAAGTGATTCATAAATCCCATCAGCATGGAGTTTCTTCATGCGCTTTACACCAATATGACCTAAACGGCAGTGCCACTAATAAGTTGCACTATCATTATTAACTTTGTATCTTTTGGCTTCAAAATTATGAATATGTGTATCACTACGATCGAGATCCAACAAACCATTTTCATTGGGTGTATGACCATAGAAGGTTTTATTCATGTAAATAGAACAACAATTATTCTCTAACTTAAATGAATAACCGTATTGCAATAAACATGATCAAATCATATTCATGCTCAACGCAAACACCAAATAACACTTATTTAGGTTCAACACTAATCCCGAAAGTGTAGGGAGCGTGCGATGATGATCATATCAATCTTGGAACCACTTCCAACACACATCGTCACTTCACCCTTAACTAGTCTCTGTTCATTCCGCAACTCCTGTTTCGAGTTACTACTCTTAGTAACTGAATTAGTATCAAATACCGAGGGGTTGCTACGAACACTAGTAAAATACACATCAATAATCTGTATATCAAATATACCTTTGTTCACTTTGCCATCCTTCTTATCCGCCAAATACTTGGGGTAGTTCAGCTTCCAGTGACCAGTCGCTTTGCAGTAGAAGCACTTAGTCTCAGGCTTAGGACCAGACTTGGGCTTCTTCACTTGAGCAGCAACTTGCTTGCCGTTCTTCTTGAAGTTCCCCTTCTTCCCTTTGCCGTGTTTCTTGAAACTAGTGGTCTCGTCAACCATCAACACTTGATGATTTTCTTGATTTCTACCTTCGTCGATTTCAGTATCGCGAAGAGCTTGGGAATTTTTTCCGTTATCCCTTGCATATTATAGTTCATCACGAAGTTCTACTAACTTGGTGATGGTGACTAGAGAATTCTGCCAATCACTAACTTATCTGGAAGATTAACTCCCACTTGATTCAAGCGATTGTAGTACCCAGACAATCTGAGCACATGCTTACTGCTTGAGCTATTCTGCTCCATCTTTTAGCTATAGAACTTGTCGGAGACTTCATATCTCTCAACTCGGGTATTTGCTTGAAATATTAACTTCAACTCCTGGAACATCTCATATGGTCCATGACGTTCAAAACGTCTTTGAAGTCTCGATTCTAAGCCGTTAAGCATGGTGCACTAAACTATCAAGTAGTCATCATATTGAGCTAGCCAAACGTTCATAACGTCTGCATCTGCTCCTGCAATAGGTCTGTCACCAAGCGGTGCATCAAGGACATAATTCTTCTGTGCAGCAATGAGGATAATCCTCAGATCATGGATCCAATCCGCATCTTTGCTACTAACATCTTTCAACATAATTTTTCTCTAGGAACATATCAAAAATGAACACAGGGAAGCAACAACGCGAGCTATTGATCTACAACATAATTTGCAAAATACTATCAGGACTAAGTTCATGATAAATTTAAGTTTAATTAGTCATATTACTTAAGAACTCCCACTTAGATAGACATCCCTCTAATCTTCTAAGTGATCACGTGATCCATATCAACTAAACCATGTCCGATCATCACGTGAGATGGAGTAGTTTCAACGGTGAACATCACTATGTTGATCATATCCACTATATGATTCACGCTCGACTTTCTGTCTCCGTGTTCCGAGGCCATATCTGTTATATGCTAGGCTCATCAAGCTTAACCTGAGTAGTCCGCATGTGCAACTGTTTTGCACCCGTTGTATTTGAATGTAGAGCCTATCACACCCGATCATCACGTGGTGTCTCAGCATGAAGAACTTTCGCAATGGTGCATACTCAGGGAGAACACTTATACTTTGATAATTTAGTGAGGGATCATCTTATAATGCTGTCGTCAATCAATGCAAGATAAGATGCATAAAAGATAAACATCACATGCAATCAATATAAGTGATATGATATGGCCATCATCATCTTGTGCTTGTGATCTCCATCTCCGAAGCACCGTCATGATCACCATCATCACCGGCGCGACACCTTGATCTCCATCGTAGCATAGGTGTCGTCTCGCAAATCTTATGCTTCTACGACTATCGCTACCGCTTAGTGATAAAGTAAAGCATTACAGGGCGATTGCATTGCATACAATAAAGCGACAACCATATGGCTCCTGCCAGTTGCCGATAACTCGGTTACAAAACATGGTCATCTCATACAATAAAATTTAGCATCATGCCTTGACCATATCACATCACAACATGCCCTGCAAAAACAAGTTAGACGTCCTCTACTTTGTTGTTGCAAGTTTTACGTGGCTGCTACGGGCTTAGCAAGAACCGTTCTTACCTACGCATCAAAACCACAACGATAGTTTGTCAAGTTGGTGCTGTTTTAACCTTCGCAAGGACCGGGCGTAGCCACACTCGGTGCAACTAAAGTTGGAGAAACTGACACCCGCCAGCCACCTCTGTGCAAAGCACGTCGGAAGAACCAGTCTCGCGTAAGCGTACGCGTAATATCGGTCCGGGCCACTTCATCCAACAATACCGCCGAACCAAAGTATGACATGCTGGTAAACAGTATGACTTATATCGCCCACAACTCACTTGTGTTCTACTCGTGCATATGACATCTCCGCATAAAACCTGGCTCGGATGCCACTGTTGGGGAACGTAGTAATTTCAAAAAAATTCTACGCACACGCAAGATCATGGTGATGCATAGCAACGAGAGGGGAGAGTGTTGTCCATGTACCCTCGTAGACCGAAAGCGGAAGCATTAGCACAACGCAGTTGATGTAGTCGTACATCTTCACGATCCAACCGATCAAGTACCGAACGCACGGCACCTCCGAGTTCAGCACGCGTTCAGCCCGATGACGTCCCTCGAACTCCGATCTAGCCGAGTGTTGAGGGAGAGTTTCGTCAGCACGACGGCGTGGTGACGATGATGATGTTCTACCGATGCAGGGCTTCGCCTAAGCACCGCTACGATATTATCGAGGTGGATTATGGTGGAGGGGGGCACCACACACGGCTAAGAGGTCAAGAGATCAATTGTTGTTTATGGGGTGCCCCCCTGCCCCCGTATATAATGGAGAAAGTGGGAGGCGGCCGGCCAAGGAGGAGGGCGCGCCAAGGGGGCCTTTCTCTCCTTTCCTGTATGGCCCATTAAGGCCCAATACGAATTCCCGTAACTCTCCGGTACTCCGAAAAATATCTGAATCACTCGGAACCTTTCCGATGTCCGAATATAGTCGTCCAATATATCGATCTTTACGTCTCGACCATTTCGAGACTCCTCGTCATGTCCCTGATCTCATCCGGGACTCCGAACTCCTTCGGTACATCAAAACACATAAACTCATAATATAACCGTCATCGAACTTTAAGCGTGCGGACCCTACGGGTTCGAGAACTATGTAGACATGACCGAGACACGTCTCCGGTCAATAACCAATAGAAGAACATGGATGCTCATATTGGCTCCCACATATTCTACGAAGATCTTTATCGGTCAAACCGCATAACAACATACGTTCTTCCCTTGGTCATCGGTATGTTACTTGCCCGAGATTCGATCGTCGGTATCTCAATACCTAGTTCAATCTCGTTACCGGCAAGTCTCTTTACTCGTTCCGTAATACATCATCCCGCAACTAGCTCATTAGTTGCAATGCTTGCAAGGCTTATAGTGATGTGCATTATCGAGTGGGCCCAGAGATACCTCTCCGACAATCAGAGTGACAAATCCTAATCTCGAAATACGCCAACCCAACAAGTACGTTTGGAGACACCTGTACAGCACCTTTATAATCACCCAGTTACGTTGTGACATTTGGTAGCACACAAAGTGTTCCTCCGGTAAACGGGAGTTGCATAATCTCATAGTTATAGGAACATGTATAAGTCATGAAGAAAGCAATAGCAACATACTAAACGATCGAGTGCTAAGCTAACGGAATGGGTCAAGTCAATCACATCATTCTCCTAATGATGTGATCCCGTTAATCAAATGACAACTCATGTCTATGGCTAGGAAACATAACCATCTTTGATCAAGGAGCTAGTCAAGTAGAGGCATACTAGTGACAGTCTGTTTGTCTATGTATTCACACATGTATCATGTTTCCGGTTAATACAATTCTAGCATGAATAATAAAGATTTATCATGATATAAGGAAATAAACAATAACTTTACTATTGCCTCTAGGGCATATTTCCCTCAATGACGGCACGGAAGTGGCCATCGTCGCCGACTATCCCGGCCTCCTCCCTGCCTCGCATGTAAGTAATCAAGAGACACCTCCTTCTAAAGACACTAGTAGGAAAAGGGGCTTTGGTCACAGGGCAATATTCACATTAGTCCCGGTTCAGTCACGAACCGGGACTAATGTGAGCATTGGTCCCGGTTCGTGCGGCCAGGGGCCTGCCGGGCCTCGTGGGGGCATTGGTCCCGGTTCGTCCGGCCCCTTTGGTCCCGGTTGGTGGGACAAACCGGGACCAAAGGGCCACGCTCCTGGCCCACCACCCTTTAGTCCCGGTTCATACCACAAACCGGGACGAAAGGGCTGGTCCTAGTTGCGGCCAGTGTTTAGTCCCAGCTCGCCAAACGAAGGGCGCTCACACCAGTTTATAAGCCCGTCCCTCTCTACCTTTTAAAGTGAAAATAGATGCCCTTATACAGGGAATTTGACCTAAATTCACAGTAAATTTCATAGAAATTTATTATGAATTTAGGTTGAATTTTCTCTATAAGCGCATCTATTTTCATTTTTTTATATTTATAAAATAAATAAACCTTAATAAAATAAATAAAACTAAATAAACCTTAATAAAATAAACTATTGTAACTACAATAAATAAACCTTAATAAATTAAGTAAAAATAGCAGCAGTAAAATAAATAAAAATAGCAGCAGTAAAATAAATAAAAATAAAATAATTAAAGTATAATGCATAAGTAATTAGAAATAAAATAAATAAGTTTTTTGTTGTAAGTAGAAACAAAACAAAGCAAATAAAGCAAAAGAGAAAAAAACAGAGGAAAAAAATTATGCCACCTACTCGGGCACCACGGCCTGAATACGACTAGAAACCCATCCATGGGCCAGGATTCAGGCCCGCAGAAGGCCCAGTAGGCCCCACAGGCAAAGAGTGACAGAATAGGCCCGTAAGCCTGCATTTGTGAGGAGCTCGAAGTGGTCAGCGCAGCTGCGCTTATAAACCACTGTCGAAGCCTCTCGGCTAGCGAGGTGGGACGAAACATCCCACCGCACCGCGCCAGTTCTAGCACAAGGCCTTTGGTCCCGGTTGGTGCCACCAACCGGGACTAAAGGGGAATTGGTTCCGGTTCGTGGAACCAACCAGGACCAAAGGCCTTTAGTCCCGGTTGGTGCCACGAACCGGGACCAATGAGTTCCCTATATATACCCCATCGCCACAGCAGAGCACTCCAGAGTGCTCTGTTTTTTCTGGCCGGCGAGGGGAGGGAATTTGGGTGCTCTAGCTCACCTCCTATGCACATGAGGTGTTCGATGAAATGTCTGAGCCACACTAGTTAATCTTTGTCCTCTCGAAACTCGACCTCCGAGCTCCATTTTCCCCGAGATTTGTCTAGGTTTAGCGGTCCGTCACGTCTCGTCCCCGTCTTCACCGCCGTCGATCGCCCACGCCGATCTCGTCGCCAGCACCACCGTGGTGAGCCTCTTGTTCTTATCTTCTTTCTGAAAGGAAAAATTCTTACTTTAGATAGTTACTTGTCTAATTTTGTTACTTTTATTATTTTTTCTTATTACATAGTGCGATGGTTTTGGTATCCGCCCCCGTCGGCCCTCGTCCTGTCTATGATTCAGATGTGGTATATATTATCTTTTTATAACTATTTGGTTCATTTATTGTTTATGACAAATATACCGACCAACGTGACATAGATTTTATTTATCTAGGAGGTGGTTGAACCGGAAATTCTAACCGACCCTATTGTCGAGAGGTTAAATTTAGTTGAAGAAGAAAACAGTTATTTGAAGGAAAAAATAAAAAAAATTGAGGAGGAGAAGATGATATTGGAGTTGCATGTTGCGGATGTCGTCGATGATCACAAGATCAAGATGGATGCAATGCGCTTGAAGATTAGAAAGATTAGAAAATATTCCATTCATACCGAGGCTTGGTATCATTATGCCGTTGGATCAATTGTTACCTTGGTTGCGATTATGATCGCATTTGTTTTCGCATTGAAATGTTTTACATAGTTTCAATGTATGGCTTAATTAATTAGATGCTCTGGAGAGCTATATATATGTTGTTAGATGAGAACTATGTATGTACTTTGGTTTTAATGTGATGATGAACTTCTATTAATTTGGTCACTTAATTATCTATTCATGATGTTCTGTAATGGTTTTTGACACACTTAATTATATATAATGCATGCAGATGAACCGGCAATGGATGTACGGTGACAGACACACCTCCGAGGACATTAAGGGCGTGCATGATTTTCTCGAAGTGGCTGAGGCAAACAAGCAGAATGGTTTTATGTGTTGTCCATGCCCTATATGTGGGAATACGAAGTCTTACTCTGACCGGAAAATCCTTCACACCCACCTGCTTTACAAGGGTTTCATGCCACACTATAATGTTTGGACGAGGCACGGAGAAATAGGGGTTATGATGGAAGACGGCGAAGAAGAAGAGGACGATGACAACTATGTGCCCCCTGAATACGGTGATGCTGCAACGGGGGAAGCTGCTGAAGATCAAGAGGAACCAGACGATGTGCCCAATGATGCTGCAAGGGGGGAAGCTGCTGAAGATCAAGAGGAACCAGTGCCCGATGATGATGATCTCTGTCGGGTCATAGTCGATGCAAGGACGCAATGCGAAAGTCAAAAGGAGAAGCTGAAGTTCGATCGCATGTTAGAGGATCACAAAAAAGGGTTGTACCCAATTGCGAAGATGGCAACACAAAGCTCGGTACCGTACTGGAATTGCTGCAGTGGAAGGCAGAGAATGTTGTGCCTGACAAAGGATTTGAGAAGCTATTGAAAATATTGAAGAAGAAGCTTCCAAAGGATAACGAATTGCCCGACAGTACATACGCAGCAAAGAAGGTCGTATGCCCTCTAGGATTGGAGGTGAAGAAGATACATGCATGCCCTAATGACTGCATCCTCTACCGGGGTGCGTACAAGGATCTGAACGCATGCCCGGTATGCAGTGCATTGAGGTATAAGATCAGACGAGATGACCCCGGTGATGTTGACGGCGAGCCCCCAGGAAGAGGGTTCCTGCGAAGGTGATGTGGTATGCTCCCATAATACCACGGTTGAAACGTCTGTTCAAAAACGAAGAGCATGCCAAGTTGATGCGATGGCACAGTGAGGACCGTAAGAAAGACGGGAAGTTGAGAGCACCCGCTGATGGGTCGCAGTGGAGAAAAATCGAGAGAAAGTACTGGGATGAGTTTGCAGCTGACCCAAGGAACGTATGGTTTGGTTTAAGCGCGGATGGCATTAATCCTTTCGGGGAGCAGAGCAGCAATCACAGCACCTGGCCCGTGACTCTATGTATGTATAACCTTCCTCCTTGGATGTGCATGAAGCGGAAGTTCATTATGATGCCAGTTCTCATCCAAGGCCCTAAGCAACCCGGCAACGACATTGATGTGTACCTAAGGCCATTAGTTGAAGAACTTTTACAGCTGTGGAATGGAAACGGTGTACGTACGTGGGATGAGCACAAACAGGAGGAATTTAACCTGCACGCGTTGCTGTTTGTAACCATCAACGATTGGCCCGCTCTCAGTAACCTTTCAGGACAGACAAACAAGGGATACCACGCATGCACGCACTGTTTAGATGACACTGAAAGTATATACCTGGACAAAATCAGGAAGAATGTGTACCTGGGCCATCATCGATTTCTTCTGACCAACCATCAATGTCGAAAGAAAGGCGAGCATTTCAAAGGCGAGGCAGATCACCGGAAGAAGCCCGCCATGCGTACCGGTGATCACGTACTTGCTATGGTCAATGATTTACATGTAATCTTTGGAAAGGGTCCCGGCAGACTAGCTGTTCCGAATGACGCTGAGGGACACGCACCCATGTGGAAGAAGAAATCTATATTTTGGGACCTACCCTACTAGAAAGAGCTAGAGGTCCGCTCTTCAATCGACGTGATGCACGTGACGAAGAACCTTTGCGTGAACCTGCTAGGCTTCTTGGGCGTGTATGGGAAGACAAAAGATACACCTGAGGCATGGGAGGACCTGCAACATTTGCACGAAAAAGACAGCATGCCTCCGAAGCAGTATGAAGGTCCTGCCAGCTACGCTCTTACGAAAGAAGAGAAAGAAATCTTCTTTGAATGCCTGCTCAGTATGAAAGTCCCGACTGGCTTCTCGTCGAATATAAAGGGAATAATAAATATGCCAGAGAAAAAGTTCCAGAACCTAAAGTCTCATGACTGCCACGTGATTATGACGCAACTGCTTCCGGTTGCATTGAGGGGGCTTCTACCGAAAAACGTCCGATTAGCCATTGTGAAGCTATGTGCATTCCTCAATGCAATCTCTCAGAAGGTGATCGATCCAGAAATCATACCAAGGCTAAGGAGTGATGTGGCGCAATGTCTTGTCAGTTTCGAGCTGGTGTTCCCACCATCCTTCTTCAATATCATGACGCACGTCCTAGTTCATCTAGTCGACGAGATTGTCATTCTGGTGCCTGTATTTCTACACAATATGTTCCCCTTTGAGAGGTTCATGGGAGTCCTAAAGAAATATGTCCGTAACCGCGCTAGGCCAGAAGGAAGCATCTCCATGGGCCATCAAACAGGTCATTGGGTTTTGTGTTGACTTCATTCCTGGCCTTAAGAAGATAGGTCTCCCTAAATCGCGGTATGAGGGGAGACTGACTGTAAAAGGCACACTTGGAGGGGGGGACTCAATAATATGCAGGGACGGATATTCTTGGTCTCAAGCACACTACACAGTTCTACAGAACTCTACCTTGGTGACCCCGTATGTCGATGAACACAAGAACAGTCTGCGCTCCAAACACCCGGAGCAGTGTGACGACTAGATTACATGTGAACACATCAGGACTTTCAGCAGTTGGTTGGAAACACGTCTCAGAGGTGACACCACTGTTTGTGATGAGTTGTACTCGTTGTCCAGGGGACCATCTTCGACTGTATTGACTTACAAAGGATACGAGATAAATGGGAATACATTTTACACGATCGCCCAAGATCAAAACAGCACCAACCAAAACAGCGGTGTCCGCTTTGATGCAGCAACCGAGAGGGGAAAGGACACATATTATGGTTACATAATGGACATATGGGAACTTGACTACGGACATGATTTTAAGGTCCCTTTTTTTAAGTGCAAATGGGTCAATCTGTCAGGAGGCGGGGTACAGGTAGACCCACAGTACGGAATGACAACAGTGGATCTAAACAATCTTGGGTACACTGATGAACAGTTCGTCCTAGCCAATGATGTGGCACAGGTTATCTATGTGAAGGACATGTCTACCAGACCGAAGAAAAGAAAAGATAAGGAAGCGAATACATCATACGATGAGCCAAAGCGCCACATAGTTCTTTCAGGAAAAAGGGACATTGTGGGAGTGGAGGGCAAGACAGACATGTCTGAAGATTATGAAAAGTTTCATGAAATTCCTCCCTTCAAAGTCAAGGCTGACCCAAGCATCCTGATAAACGATGAAGATTATCCATGGTTACGGCGCAATAAGCAAATGACACAAGCGAAGAAAAAGTGAAGACTTTCTCCGCAACTATTATGATGATACCATGCCAACTTTGTAAAAGACGAGTATGATACCATTGTCCGTTTTGTAGAAGAAGTGCATCTAGTTTTTGTCGTAACCCTCTCAACTTTCTTGCACATGCTATGTGGATGAAATGATGATACCATGCCAACTTTCAACCTTCTCAGAGTTCATTTGAAATGCTTTTCAATTTTAGGGTCTTATAGCTCAAAATAATTAGTAAATGCATGAAAAATAACAGGCCAAAAATTAAAAATTATGCCACCTACTGGGCCACCACGGCCTGAATACGATTAGAAACCCATCCATGGGCCAGGATTCTGGCCGGAGAAGGCCCAGTAGGCCCACAGGCATGTACAGAGAGGTTAGGCCCGTAAGCCTGCTTTAGAGAGGAGCTCGACAGCTCAGGCGCACCGCACCTTATAAACAGGTGCGGCTCTCTCTCAGCTAGCGAGGTGGGACTAAACTCACCACCACGCCGCTGTGCAAGGCCATTGGTCCCGGTTGGTGGCACGAACCGGGACCAATTCCACCCTTTGGTCCCTGTTGGTGCCACGAACCGGTACTAATGAGGCTGTGGCCCCACGAGCACCTTTAGTACGGGTTCGTGGCACGAACCGGTACTAGAGTTTCTTACTAAGCAGTTTTTTAGTCCCACCTCGCTAGCTGAGAGGCACTACGAGCGGTTTATAAGCCCTGAGTGTAGAGACGGTGAAGAAGAGGCGCAATGCTCACGTTGCTTAGCTTCAAGCCTTGAGGAATAAGGTAGACTGCATGGAGCTATGTGCAGTGCAGTCTACACTATTCCGAATGGCTTGAAGCAAATCAACAAGCATTGCGCCTCTTTTTTATTTTTAATAACTTATTACAACTCCGGACTTCTTGTGTTCCGACAAAATAAAATAAACTTTAATAAAATTTATGAAACTAAGATTAACAAAGTATTTTCTGTTCAAAACATTATAAGAAACCTCTATTATTATTGAAACTAAAATCATATAAAATTGATGCAACTAAAATTATCGAAGTATTTTCTGTTCAAAATCATTAAAAGCAAAAAGAACTTTCATAAAGAACTTTTTTTGATAGAAACTTTAATAGCAAAAAGAATTATCATAAAGTAAAATAAATAAGTAATTAGAAACAAAATAAAATAAAATAAATAAGTTTTTTGTTGTAAGTAGAAACAAAACAAAATAAATATAGCAAAAAAGAAAACAAAAAAACTAAATACAGCAAAAAAAAATTCATAAAGAACTTTTTTTGATAGACTTTAATAGAAAAAAGAATTATCATAAAGTAAAATAATTAATTAATTAGAAACAAAATAAAATAAAATAAATAAGTTTTTTGTTGTAAGTAGAAACAAAACAAAATAAATAAAGCAAAAAACAAAACAAAAAAACTAAATACAGGAAAAAAAATTGTTGGGGCGCTGCCCGCTTAGCCTTCCAACCCTCAGGTTTGCAAATACAGGCCCGGAAGGGCTAGGAGGCTAAACGGGCAGCATGCCAAAGTTAGGCCCAGAAGCCTGCTATAGAGAGGAATTCGAAACAGCAGCCGCGCCGCGGCATTTAAACTGGTGCGGGCGCCCCTCAGCTAGTGAGGTGGGACTAAACTTTTGGCCGCGATGCGGACAAAAAAAAATTGTTGGGGCGCTGCCCGCTGGGCCCTCCAACCCTCGGGTTTGCAAATACAGGCCCAGAAGGGTTAGAGGGCTCAACGGGCAGCGCGCCAAAGTCAGGCCCAGAAGCCTGCTATAGAGAGGAGTTCGAGACAGCAGCCGCAGCGGGGCTTATAAACCACTCCGAACCCCTCTCAACTAGCGAGGTGAGACTAAACTTTTGGCCGCTGGCAGCGCAAGGCCTTTGGTCCCGGTTGGTGGCACCAACTAGGACCAATGCCCCCCCTTTAGTCCCGGTTGGTGCCACCAACCGGGACCAAAGGCCGCCGCTTCCCGCCCTTTGCGCTGCTGAAAAGGGACCTTTGGTCCCGGTTGGTGGCACTAACCGGGACTAAAGGGTGGCATTGGTCCCGGTTGGTGCCACTAACCGGGACCAAAGGTGTGCCTATATAAGCCAACACTTGGGAAATTTTCAGATCCCTCGCCAGTTGCCCCCAACGCCGCCAGGCTGCCCGTGCTCGCCGTCGCCGCCCGCTCCTCGTCGCCGTCGCCCCGCGCCCTTGCCTCGATGGGTCGCCGCCCGGTGCTCGTCGCCGTCGCCCTGCCCCCATGCGCCGCCCCGCCTCGTGCTCCCCTGCTCGCGCGCGCCGCGTCGGCGCCCCGAGCCCCCTGCCCGGCCCGCGCGTGCTCACCGGCGCCCTCGCCGCCCCCGCCCCATCCTGCCCCCGCGCGCCGGCGCCCTCGCCGCCCCCGCCGTCGCCATCGTCCTAGCCGCCCCCGCTGTGAGAGCCGCCGCCCCGGCTCTGTTTTTTTATTAGTTTAATTGTTTTTTGATCATATATATATATATATATAATGTATATGTGTATGTATGTGGCTATATGTTTTTGTTCATATGTGGCTATATGTTTTTTATTTTTATTAGTTTAATTTTTTTGTTCATATGTGATGTATATGTGTGTGTGGCTATAATGTATATGTGAACAAAAAAATTTGTATGTATGTAGATGTTGAAAATGTATGAATATATATGTCAAAAATGTTTTTTTGTTCATAGGAAGTTTTTTGTTCATATATAGAAAGTTTTTATATATCTAGCTAGGAAGGGAAGAAGAAGAAAATAAGAAGAGGAAAGAAAGAAGAAGAGGAGAGGAAGAAGGGGAGAAATAAATAAGAAGAGGAAAAAAGAAGAAAAAGAAGAGGAGAAGAAGAAAGGAATAGAGGAGAAGAAGAAAAAATAGAAAAGATTTTCTATTTTTTCTTCTTCTCCTCTATTCCTTTCTTCTTCTCCTCTTTTTTCTTCTTCTTTTTCTTTCTTCAATCCTCTCCTCTATTCCTTTCTTCTTCTCCTCTTTTTATTTCTTCTTCGTTTTCTTATGTTTTATCGGCTCTGTCGTCGTCGATATGTACCCCTCCCGGTAACTTCAACACGAGGGGGGATAACTTCAACACGAGGGGGGTCGATATACCCCCTCCCCGATAACATTATTTTCCTGTGTATATATGTCGTCGTTGTTGATATAACCCCCTCCTGATAACTTCAACACATGGGGGGGTCGATATACCCCCTCCCCGATAACATTATTTTCCCATGTATGTATGTCGTCGTTGTCGATATTACCCCCTCCCGATAACTTCAACACGAGGGGGGATAACTTCAACACGAGGGGGGGTCGATATACCCCCTCATCGATAACATTATTTTCCCGTGTATGTATGTCGTCGTTGTAGATATAACCCCCTCCCGATAACTTCAACACGTGGGGGGGTCGATATACCCCCTCCCCGATAACATTATTTTCCTGTGTATGTATGTCGTCGTTGTCGATATTCACCCCTCCCGATAACTTCAACACGAGGGGGGATAACTTCAACACGAGGGGGGGGTCGATATACCCCCTCCTCGATAACATTATTTTCCCGTGTATGTATGTCGTCGTTGTCGATATAACCCCCTCCCGATAACTTCAACACGTGGGGGGGGTCGATATACCCCCTCCCCGATAACATTATTTTCCCGTGTATGTATGTCGTCGTTGTCGATATATATAACTCCCTCACAGATAACTTCGACATGATGCACGGTCGATATTTATACCCCCTCTCGACCGTGATAACTTATACCACGGGAGCACCCCCCGGCCCTCTCGCTCGACCAGAACTCTCGAGGACACCCAAACCCTAGAAAAAAACGATGTCGGTCTCCTACCCCCTCCCGCCGCGCCCCTACCCTTGAAGCGTTGCCTAGGCCACCCCAAACCCGGAATAAGCTAGGTCTACGTTTGTACTAATATATCCACCTGCTGTCATGTTTGTGTAATAATTGCCATGTTGTAATATTTGCAGAAACAATGGAGCACGGACGAGATGAGCAAGCAGAAGAGGTGTTGGGGGACATAATCTTAGCCGGAGGTGATATCTTGTCATACCTTAACGACAATGATGGTCTGGAAGAACAGGGTGAAGAAGCAGGCTACGGTGATCGAAGAGTGGAGGAGGAAAGACATGATTATGATGGCTCCGGTGACCCAATGCTGGTGCAAGAAGGAGCCCGTGGTGACGGCTCCGGTGACCGAACAGAGTCCGGCCAGGTAAATATATTAGTTAAGCCCGTGCTGACTAGCTAATTGATGCATTCATTGGTTTGGTATATTAATTAACACTCGCCTTTCTTCTTTTTTCTAGCCTCCGGATCGAGCACAACTGCGGTAAAGAGACGAGGCCCGAAGAGAAAGTTGCGCTCGGATGAAAGGTTTGAGATCACAGCAATCGCGCGCGACGGCCAACCGAAGATCACTGGCCCGCATTTGTGGCCCACAAGACATCGGAAAAGAGTAAGAAGATGTCAGCGACAAACAAGAAGAATGCTGCGAAGAAGAAGCTTCACCATCGCACGGGGTCAGGTGGCTACCTCAAAGCCCGACCTAAGTGGGCCAAGGCTGAGAATGATCTGCTTGAAAAAGGGATCGAACCACAGACAATGAACTGGACAGACCGTTGCCGGACTTGGTTCTTCGGGGCTGGCGGAACCTTGGACCCTGTAACAGGGAGGTGCGTTTGGACGAACGAGCTTTTGAGAATACCAGTCAAGAAGATTCAGCAATATATCGATGCAGCGCAGGGAGGGACGTTCGTTCCAGACAGAGAGAACGACGAGCTCACAATGGCCCTCGGGAATGATGAGCACCCTGGACGGACATGAGGCACGCCAGGCTCCGTTCCGTGGAAGGCTGGTTTTTCGGATGCGGGCGGTTACAAAACCCAGGAGAGGAGGAAAAAAGTGGAGCAGATCCAAATTCAGAAGCTGCAAGAAAGGGTTCAAGCGCTAGAGGAACGAGACGGCAATCGACATACCGAAACTGCCCCCGAAGCTACACCGCCATCTCAGCGGAGAAGCAGCGTGGCTTCCACCGAGCTGCTTCAGCTAGAGCATGCGGCTCCTGCTAGCTACCCCGTGGATGCTATCATGGAGTCTCAACACTGCCACCTTATAGCAGAATGGCAGAACTTCAAAGTCAAGGCGGCTGTTGGCTCTGTTTTACCTCCTGAACCCGGCGCAACCTACCACTGCCGGCCGATTCCAGAAGGATATGCTAGGGTGATGGTGGATGAAATAACAGAGGGATTTGAGGAGCTCCGGCTTGACCACCCTGCCGGTGAAGGGGAGACTCGGCTGGGTTCTGCTCTGAAGACTCCATGCCTATGGCGGAAGGAGCTCATCAAGCTTCCAAACTGGACGGCTCCGGCGAGTAAGGGCACTCCGCCTCCTCCTCCGGCGAGTGATCAGGGCACTTAGCCTCCTTCTCCGGCGCGTGACGGCACTCCGCCTCCTTCTCCGCCAGCGCCGGCCCGCCAGAGCAGCCAGCCTCCTCCTTCTCCGCCTTGTCAGCAAGGGCGGAAGAGACCGCCGCCGCTGCGGCTGCTCCGGCGCGTCGTAGTCCTTCTCCTCCGCCTCGTAAGCAAGGAAAGAAGACAGCCGCAGCCGCTCCGTCTGCTCTGCCAGAGGCGGGAGGCAATACAGATTCGGTCCTTCTCTGAAGACTCCAGAGAAGTTACCATACGAGAGGACCGAGGAGGAGAACGCGAAGATCGTGCGAGCCGAAGTGAAGAACTTCTTTGAAGGGGTGAAAGCAAAGAAACATCCACCTCCGGAGGAGAAGGTAGATCCGGTGAAGGCAAAGCGCACTCTGGCTGCCCTGACAAAACCACCAAAGTCTCCGCCGAGAGGCAACTATGAGCGCATTCTTGGAAAGACATATGCCGAAGCGGAGCGGTCGGGAAGTACTGTCAGTGATAAAAGGTTAAAAGAACGACGAGATGGGAAAAAAATTGCCCAGCTCGGCGAACAAGCGAACCAATCGTGCCCCCCGCTCAAGGTGTCAAAAGACATCGTCGCTAATGATCCGAGTATGGTGCCCGGTTATAGCAATCTTGGAGATTACCTGCCCGACAATGTACATTATGAAATCATGGAGGTGGACGAACACAAATACCATTACGGGAAGCCTCTCGTCAAAGATGAAAGATCTCTATCAACGATGATGCGAAGACTACATGATTGGTACATGAAAACCTGCAGAGAGTCTGATGGGATGGATACTTTGACGCTGAGAGTTAAACCGGAGCATGACCTCGTTGGAATTGATCTGCTGTATGTTCCATTTGAAGATTTCTTCCAGTTTTACAATCAAAAGGCCCTCGATAAAACAACGATCACTTGCTACTGTCTGTAAGTAGTACTACTTTTGTCATTAAGTCTCTCCATATAGGTCAGCTCTTTCATTGCATGTATTTATACTTGTCCTCACTATATTATGCAGATTGAAGATCGCCGAATTGAAGAAAAGACAAATCGGTGATATTGGGTTCATTAACACAAATCTCATAGATGCATATACGGTTGAAAAACATCCCAAGAAGCCGAGGCCAACTTGCTACAATCGTTGGTATTAAATCAAAACAAAGATATAATACTCTTTCCTTACAACTTCAAGTGAGTGTTACTGTCTTGTGCATATTCGGTTTCCCTTATTAGTCCAGGTTATGGTAATGTAATTGATGACTTATGCATGCATGCGCAGCTTCCACTTTATTCTCCTAGAGATTAAGCTTGAGCAGGGAGTAGTAACCGTCTTAGACTCGAGACGAATAGATCCCCAGGACTATGCGAACATGACTCAAATGCTCGAGAAGTAAGTTAAATCGATCATTATCCACCATATCAGCAACTTTGTTCATTTCCTGATATCAAGTAATTGTTTTCTTTGTCTGGCAGGGTTTGGAGAAAATTCACCTCAAAAGCTCCGGGACTGCCGAAGAAGCTGCAATTTAATCACCCGAAAGTAAGAACTATAGTAGCATGTTCCGCGCATCTCCTAGTGATTCAAGTGCTAGTTTCATCAATACCATTTAGCATGCTTGCTTATCAGTTAGATTGACCTCTATTTCTTGTAAAGTGGTTGTGGCAGGAACCCGGGAATAATTACTGTGGATACTACGTTTGCGAGTCCATCCGCTACACGACCTGTGAGCGGGGCTACACTGAAGAAAAATATGAAGTGCGTAAGAAATAATATTCACAATTTTATTTTATTACCATCATTTGTGTTGAGTTTCATTTATTCATATATATATGTATTGACCCTCTTCTTCAAATTAGATGTTTCGGAAGCGGGATGAACTCCTATCAGAAGATCGTATGCGAGGAATTCAAGAGGAATTGGCGGCATTCTTCCTTGACCACGTGATCGCTGAAAACGGAGAATACTATGTGGACCCTGTGTTCCTACAATTTAATTAGGAGATTGTATTGTAAGAGATAATTATTGTATATATGTAGCCGGTAGTGTCGGATAGATATACGAGAACTTGTTGTTCGACCAATATCTCGGAGAAGGAGAGGTGGTCGATATCACTTCTCTCTGTATGCATATGTTCATGACGATCTTCTGTTTCCTTCATTTGATTACTAGCTAGCGTGTCTACTCCTCTCCATACGTATATAGTACGTAGCGTCGACCAAGCATGGAGATAAGAGAGGACACTTCTCTCTATTAATTAGCTAGCTAACACAATATATGAAACACCTAAATTAACCCCCCAAAACCCCTAAACCACCCCCTTTAAAAAAAACAAAAACCTCAGCTCCTGCCAGCTGCTGACGCGTGGATGCCTATTGGTCCCGGTTGGTGACACCAACCGGGACAAAAGGCACTGCCTATTGGTCCCGTTTGGTGGCACCAACCGGGACAAAAGGCCCTGCCTATTGGTCCCGGTTGGTGGCACCAACCGGGACCAAAGGCCCTCCTGCCTGGGCTCCCCGCACCGGCCACGTGGACGGCCTTTAGTCCCGGTTCGTGTAAGAACCGGGAATAAAGGGCTAGGGCATTAGTAACGACCCTTTAGTCCCGGTTCCAGAACCGGGACTAAAGGCCCTTATGAACCGGGGTAAAAGCCCCTTTTCCTACTAGTGAGAGCTTCCTCATTACACCTCACCCACCACACTATTTTGTGCTCCAAAGGGGAGACGCCCGACGCCTCAACATGCGCCAGAGGCATATCCTAAGAGAGCGGCGCCCGCACCAAGTGAATCTTCAAAGAGGAAGGCGAACGACAACACGGCAGAGCCTTCATCAAAGAGGTATGGTTTTTTATCATGCCCCCTGGCGGTCACATCAAACTATGACATTATCCGCTGTGTATTATCAGGAAAAGCGTTCGCCGGACTATGTCCGGGGATCTTACCGGCCACGCCTCCACAAGTCAGGTTCCCGACCCTGCCTTAAAGGCAAGGGCTGATACGGGAGTGACGCAGGATTGTCCTTCGGCGGAGGAGTCAGATGATGTATCCGTCACAAACTCTGAAGTGGAAAGCGCCATGAATCATCGGCGCTGGCGAGCTGTTCTTTGCGACTCCGGCTTTACAAAAGAGGCATTGAACGCCTTCAGCTCGGCTAATGCATATATCCGAGCTACTCGAGACGGGCTTATCAGAGCCACTGATCAGCATTTAAAAGATATGCGGGTAAGTAGACATTTGTACAAATATGATAATTATATACCAGTAGCCCCCGAGACTTGAAGCAGTTGATACAGCTGATTTAAGGATCATTGCATAACCAGGTGCTCACAGAGAAGAACAACATGTTGTCTCAAGAGCTGGAAAAGTGTCAGACCGAGCTAGCTGCTGCTACCGTCGAACTGGAGGAATCCAAGAAGGCATCGCCTGGTAATGTTCCCTCTGTCGAGAAAATATAATCATATACCAATAATATGAACACTTTTTGTACTCCCCATGGCAGGATCGTCAGATGAACTGAGGGAGGCCCTGCAACTCGCGCAAGTGGGGGAACAAGAGGCCAAAAGGCAACAGGCCACGGGCGAACATGTGCTGACACGGGTCAGGGATGAGAAAAATGAGATGCAGGATTCCAACACCCTGCTGGGCAAAGAACTAAAAGATGTGCGAGCCCAGCTAGCCGACTCCATGAAGGAGAATAAGAGGCTACGAGGCGGCATATTCAGTATGCTTTTCGAACTTGCCTCCATATAATTCGGCGAGGACAGGGACTGACAGATTTATGTCTGCAGGTATGCTGACTGGCCGTCCCGAAGAGGAAGTGTCCGGATTTCAAGGCGACCTGCTACAAGAGCTGTCCCAAATGCACGAGCGAGCTCGGCAAACAATGCGGAGTGTTGCCAAGGCTCTATGGCCATCCGCCTCCCCTCCAGGAAGTATGGCGGAGCTCGTGGAGGTATTCAAAGGAGCACGGTGGCGTATTCGATTATGGAAGATATGAGCCTGCCGAAAAGCTGCGTGGAGGCCTGGGCCATGGTGAAGACACGGTACACCAAGCTTGATCCAAATCATATGGCCCGGGTTGGACCTCTAGGTTCGGATGGAAAAGAAATTCCCGTTAGTTCGGTATATGACCAGGTAAAAGTAGCCGCAAAATATTCCCAACAGGATTGTAAGTTAGACAGCCTGTCAGACGGCATAGAGGAGGAAAATTTTGAGTCCCAGTGACTATGTACTTTCCTTGACATATTTGTCCCTAGCCGGATTGTAAAACAATCGTCATGGCAGACCTTTTCGCTTCGACCTCTGTACCCGAAGGTACGGAGTGTTTCCGAATACCTGAGCGGCAAGATAGACCGGGGTATGCGTGGACACCAGGTGTAGAGGTCATAGTTGCTTAAACAGACAAGTTGTATCCGGCTAGCTATGTTATATTACATTGTAATTGTAAGAAACATCTTCGAGAGAGAATAGTCCCGTTAAGGGTTCCTTTCCCTGGGTGAACATGCGTAAATGTGCATGCCCGAACTATGATTGAAAAAATCGCAGTATGCGCAACATATTGGGGTCATAGTGTGATGAGTGTAAAAACATCTTTAGTCCGCCGACCGAATATTCCCTTAAGAATGCTAGCTTTCGGCTTCACCCAGTCTGAGGTACACATCCGGATGACCCGGCAGTAACAATCATAGAAAACACCGAAAACACACTTTTGGTTGGGTTTGCTTCAATTCCTCTATTGGAAATGATGAAGCCCAGCAGTTTTCTAGCGGGAACGCCGAAAACACACTTTTCCAGATTGAGCTTGATGTCATATGTACGGAGGTTGTCGAATGTGAGACGTAGATCGTCTATCAATGACTCGACGTGCCTAGTTTTGATGACGACGTCATCCACATATGCTTCAACTGTCTTGCCGATCTATTTCTCCAGGCATGTTTGAATCATGCGTTGGTAGGTGGCCCCGGCATTTTTGTGCCCGAAGGGCATAGTGTTGAAGCAGAATGGCCCGTATGGGGTAATGAATGCCATTGCGGCTTGGTCGGACTCCTTCGTTTTTATTTGATGGTATCCGGAGTATGCGTCGAGGAAACACAGTGAGTCTTGTCCTGCGGTAGCATCAATAATCTGATCGATGCGAGGGAGGGGAAGGGATCCTTAGGGCGGGCCTTGTTGAGGTCTTTGAAATTGACGCATATGCGCCAGGATTTATCCTTCTTTGGCACCATCACCGGGTTAGCTAGCCAGTCCGGATGTTTTATTTCTCTGATAAATCCGGCCTCGATTAACTAGGCTAGCTCCTCCCTCATAGCTTGTCGTTTGGGTTCAGAAAAGCGCCGCAGTGTTTGCTTGACCGGTTTATATCCCTTCAGTATGTTGAGGCTGTGTTCGGCCAACCTGCGTGGGATTCCTGCATATCAGAAGGGTGCCAGGCGAATATATCTCAGTTCTCACGCAGGAACTCTCGTAGCGCGGCGTCAACCGTTGGGTCGAGCTGTGCCCCGATGGATGCTGTCTTCTTGGGGTCCGTCGGGTGGACTTGAAATTTGACTATTTCATCTGCTGGTTTAAAGAGGCAGATTTGGGTCGCTTGTCCAGGATTACGTCGTCCCTATCCACAGTGGAGCGTAGCGCGGTTAGCTCTTCAGCCGCGAGGGCTTCAGACAGTGCCTCAAGGGTCAGGGATGCGGTTTTCTTTTCGGCAGGGAGTGCTATGTCCGGATCACTGGCAAGAGTGATGATAGCATTGGGCCCAGGCAACATGAGCTTCATGTACCCGTAATGAGGTATAGCTTGGAAGCATCTAAATGCATCTTGCCCCAATAGGGCGTGATATCCGCTGTTGAAAGGGGTCATTTGGAAGGTTATCTCTTCGGACCGATAATTCTCCGGCGTGCCGAATACCACGTCAAGTGTGATTTTTCCCGCACATTGCGCCTCCCTACTGGGAATGATTCCTCAGAAGGTCGTGCTGCTTTGCTCGATGCGGCTCCTGTCTATTTCTATTTTGTTGAGTGTATTCTCGTAGATGAGGTTTAGTCTGCCGCCGCCGTCTAGGAGCACTTTGGTGAGCCGAAAACCGTCCACAATTGGATTGGGGACCAAGGCGGCTGGTGCACGGACTGTCCGGAATTTTGGTTCGTCACTGCCATTGAAAGTTATGGCCGTGTCGTTCCAAGGGTTTGTTGCTGTGACTTGGCAGACTTCGGCGAGGTCGCGGAGGGCCCTTTTGTGCCTATTGTTTGAAGCAAAAGTCTCGAAGACCATCAATACGCTGAGGTCGTCGTCTTCCAGGGGGTGTTGCTCTGGGGTATTTTTGGTGAGGATATCCTCGCCGCTCTTGGCCACTTGCCAGAGTATCCAACATGCTCTAAGGCTGTGGGTTGGTATCGTATCCGGTGTTGTGTGTATTTTGCATGGCCTCTCACCACTACCTTTACCAAATCATGTTCACACACTTAGCTCTCAACAGTAGGACATGTTCACACACCCCCGACTCATCCCCGATGAATCAGACCTGACTCAACTCTAAGCAGTAGGAGGCATGACAAACAAGCATGAATGAGTAGGCCCATCAGGGCTCAAACAACTCCTACTCATGCTAGTGGGTTTCATCTATTTACTGTGGCAATGACAGGTCATGCAGAGGAAAAGGGGTTCAACTACCGCAGCATGTAACAGATGAATCATTGTTATCCTAATGCAATAAAAGAGCAGGAGCGAGAGAGTGGGATTGTATCGGAACGAACAAGGGGGTTTTGCTTGCCTGGCACTTCTGAAGATAGTATAGTTCTTCATCGGTGTCATCGATCTCATCGTCGGAACTACGTCCACTAAGAGGGGACAAATACCGGCAAACAGAGAAAGAACACAATCAATACAATGCAACAATATGATGCATGATCATGACATGGCAATATGCTGTGATTTGGGATAATGCAACAGAAATTCATTTTGATTGAAGTGGAATTCAAAGCTAGATCAAATTCCAACTCCAAGTCTATTTTCAAATTTGTCCTAATCATGTTTTATCCTAAACAGTGAGGTTAACTTGCTCGAACATGCACGAAAATGTTACAGACGGAAAGATTGGATTTTTCTGATAATTTTTCATATATAAATTATTTCATTTGGAGTTACGGTTGAATTTCTATGAATTTTTGAAGTTTAAATCATTTTCTGGATTTTCCTGGTTATTTAGAAATAAAACAAATCCAGAAAATGACTTATTGCATCAGCATGATGTCACTGTGATATCAGCGGTCAACAGGAGCCGGTCCAGGTCAAACCTGACCAGTGGGGCCCACTGGTCGGTGAGCCAGTGCTGCCTAGAGTCACAGACAGGTGGGCCTGGTCAACGGACACGTCACCTTAGTCAACTGTGATGCGTGGGTCCCGCCGGGTTATAAACTAATCTAAACAGAAAATAAGCCCAGAGTTAATTTGGCGTGGGGCCCAGCTGTCGGCGTCACTGGAGTGGATAATTAGTGGGTCATTTGCCACTAATGATGCCCACGTCGGCGGCTAAACATCGGCGCTAAGCACATCATGGCGGCGCTCGCCGGTCGGCCGTTTCCGACCACGGTAGCAGGCGCGGCTAGGCCCTACGGATGCACTGCGAGGAGGCGCATCGGGTGGCGGCAGCGGCAAGTGCTGGGGTCGACGGAGTTGACGGCAACGAGCTTGGCTGCGGCGGCCGGAGCTCGGGTGTGCGCGGGGATGCGGCAGCGGTGTGCGAAAGGGCGAGGCAAGACGCTAGCGATGCTCTACGAGTCGCGGCGAGCACAACAGATGCACGCCCGTGACCAAATGGTCACCCGGCCACGTCGGCGACGAAGCCAGGCGGCGGCGCGATTGGGCCGACAAGGGGGCGACGGCTACAGGGCGTAATCGAGCTCGGGGAGAGGGGGTTCCGGCGCGGGAGCTCACGGTGGTTGCAGAGGCATCGATGTGGGCTCGGGGAAGGCTCGGAGTAGACGGCACGGCGGTGGCGATCTCGGCGTCCCAAGGTTGAAGAAGAGGTCGGGGACGATGCGTCGGGGGCATCCGGCGTCGCGTGAGTCGTCGAGGAGGCGTAGACGACGGAGGCGGAGCTCATGGTCAGCTCAAAAGGTCGAGGGGAAGGCAGTGGCTGCGGTGGTGGCGAGCGGCGGCGAGGGGCGCGTTCGGGTGGATGCGCGAGAGAGAGACAGAGGACGGAGGGTACTCGAGGGAGAGAGAGGGAGAGGTGCAGGGGGGTCGCGTGGCGCTCATAGGCGCGTCGGGGAGAGGGCGGCAAGCAAGCAGGAGGTGGAGGCTCGGGCACGGGCGCGTCGACACGCCTCTGCTAGTAGGCAGAGGTTGAAGACAGCGGTGCCCCTGGTGGGCTGGGCCGCCAAGTGGACTGGCCACGTGGGCTGCCCAGGTGAGTGCCAGGTAAGGTTGCTCTGTTTTATTTTTCTGTTATGTTTTCTGTTGTTTAATATTCTGCCACTGTTCAAAATTCAAAACAATATCAAAACAGTGACAAAACCCTTTGAATAATTTTATGTTGCAGAATGGACATTTCCAAATGCACATAAAATGTTTCAAAGATATTTGAAATTATATTCTAGTTATATGAATATAACTCAAATTCAAATAGCTATTGATTTAAATTCAGAGTCCCAAAAATAAATCCTTAAAAATGTTCCTAAATTCTGGTTTGATATATAGCTCTTGCCAAAATTCTCAAACATTGCAAAAGGACATCTTGGAAACAAAGAATGAGATTTCCAGGGTTCTTTGCCCTTCTTTTATTAAAGTTTTTGAGGCTTCCACTTTCCTCAATTCCAAGTTTCAGAAATTTAGACATGTTGCATGAGTGCTCTATGATGCAACTAGTACAAGCAATAATCTAGGGCTGTGACATTGCGATGCTTATGTGAAAAAGCTTTAGCCTGATAAGCTCGAACCCAAATCGGAGAAGTGCGTCTTCATAGGATACCCAAAAGAAACTATTGGATACACCTTCTATCACAGATCTGAATGGATCCTTTCTGGAGTAGGAGTTTCTCTCAAAAGAAGTGAGTGGGAGGAAAGTAGAACTTGATGCCTACACCAACTAGAGAGGAAGCTAATGATAATGATCATGCAACTTCGGACCAAGTTACTACCGAACCTCGTAGGTCAACCAAAGCATGTTCCGCACCGGAGTGGTACGGTAATCCTGTTCTGGAGGTCAAGTTAGTAGACCATGACGAACCTACGAACTATGAAGAAGCGATGATGAGGCCATATTCCGACAAATGGCTAGCTTGAGGCCATGCAATCTGAGATAGGTTCCATGTATGAGAACAAAGTGTGGACTTTGTTTGACTTGCCCGATGATCGGCGAGCCATAGCGAATAAATGGATCTTCAAGAAGAAGACTGACGCTGATGGTAATGTTACTGTCTACAAACTCGACTTGTCGCGAAAGGTTTTCGACAAGTTCAACGAGTTGACTGCAATGAGACTTTCTCACCCGTAGCGATGCTTAAGTCTGTCTGAATCATGTTAGCAATTGCCGCATTTTATGATTATGAAATCTAGCAAATGGACGTCAAAACTGCATTCCTTAATGGATTTCTTAAAGAAGAGTTGTATATGATGCAACCAGAAGGTTTTGTTGATCCTAAAGGTGCTAACAAAGTGTGCAAGCTCCAGCGGTCCATTTATGGACTGGTGCAAGCATCTCAGAGTTGGAATATAAGATTTAATGAGGTGATTAAAGCATATTGTTTTATACAGACCTTTGGTAGAAGCCTGTATTTACAAGAAAGTGAGTGGGAGCTCTCTAGAATTTCTAATATTATATGTGGATGACATATTGTTGATTGGAAATGATATAGAATTTCTGGATAGCATAAAAAGGATACTTGAATAAGAGTTTTTCAATGAAAGACCTCGGTGAAGCTGCTTATATATTGGGCATCAAGATCTATAGAGATAGATCAAGACGCTTGATAAGATTTTTCAATGAGTACATACCTTGACAAGATTTCGAAGTAGTTCAAAATGGAATAGTCCAAGAAAGAGTTCTTGCCTGTGTTGCAAGGTGTGCAGTTGAGTAAGACTCAAAACCCGACCACAGCAGAAAATAGAAAGAGAATGAAAGTCATTTCCTTTGTCTCAGCCATAGGTTCTATAAAGTATGCTATGTTGTGTACTAGACCTATTGCAGGAGCAGCAGACGTTATGAATGTTTAGCAAGCTCGATATGATGACTACTTAATAGTTTAGTGCACCATGCTTTACGGCTTAGAAATGGGACTTCAAACACGTTTTGAACGCCATGGAGCATATGAGATGTTCCAAGAGATGAAATTGGTATTGCAGACTCATGCCCGTGTCGAGAGGTATGAGACCTTTGACAAATACTTTGCCTACAAAATGGAGGAGAATACCTTAGCTAGTGAGCATGTGCTCAGAATGTCTGGGTACTACAATCGCTTGAATCAAGTGGGAGTTAATCTTCCAGATAAGATAGTGATTGACAGAGGTCTCCAGTCACTATCACCAAGTTACTAGAACTTCGTGATGAACTACAATATGCAAGGAATAACGAAAATGATTCCCAAGCTCTTCACGATGCTAAAATCAGCGAAGGTAAAATCAAGAAATAGCATCAAGTGTTGATTGTTAACAAGATCACTAGTTTCAGGGAAAAGGGGAAGGGAAAGAAAGGGAACTTCAATAAGAATGGCAAGCAAGTTGCCACTCCCGTAAAGAAGCCCAAAGCACGACCTAAGTATGAAACTGAGTGCTTCTACTTCAAAGGAAATGGTCACTGGAAGCGGAACTGCCCCAAAATTTGGCGGATAAGAAGGATGGCAAAGTGAACAAAGGTATATTTGATATACATGTTATTGATGTGTAGTTTACTAGTGTTCATAGTAACCGCAGGGTATTTGATACCAGTTTAGTTGCTAAGATTATTAACTCAAAGCAGAAGTTGCAAAATGAACAGAGACTAGTTAAGGGCAAGGTGACGATGTGTGTTGGAAGTGATTCCAAGGACGATAAGGTCACCATCGATATCGCACACTCTCTCTACCTTCGGGATTAGTGTTGGACCTAAATAAATATTATTTGGTGGTTGTGTTGAGCATGAATATGACTGGATCATGTTTATTGCGATACGTTTATTCATTTAAGTCAGAGAATAATTGTTGTTGTTTTTACATGAATAAAACCTTCTATTGTCATACACCCAATGTAAATGGTTTATTGAATCTCGATTGTAGTGATAGACATATTCATAATATTGATGCCAAAAGATGCAAAGTTGATAACGATAGTGCAACATATTTGTGGCATTGCCGTTTAGGTCATGTTGGTGTAAAGCGCATGAAGAAACTCCATGCAGATGGGTTTTTGGAATCACTTGATTATGAATCATTTGATACTTGTGAACCATGCCTCATGGGCAAGATGACTAAAACTCCGTTCTCCGGAACAATGGAGCATGCTAATGACTTATTGAAAATAATAGATACCGATGTATGCGGTTAAATGAGTGTTGAAGCTCGCGGTGGGTATCATTATTTTCTGATCTTCACAGATGATTTGAGCAGATATGGGTATATTTACATAATGAAACACAAGTATGAAACATTTGAAAAGTTTAAAGAATTTCACAGAGAAGTGGAGAATAATCGTAACGAGAAAATAAAGTTTCTACGATCTGATCACGGAGGCGAATATTTGAGTTACGAGTTTGGCCTTCATTTAAAACAATGTGGAATAGTTACACAACTCACGCCACCTAGAACACCACAGCATAATGGTGTATCCGAATGTAGTAACCGTACTTCATTAGATATGGTGCGATCTATGATGTCTCTTACCGATTTACCACTATCGTTTTGGGGTTATGCATTAGAGACAGCTGCATTCAAGTTAAATAGGGCACCGTCTAAATCCGTTGAGACGACACCGTATGAACTATGGTTTGGCAAGAAACCTAAGCTGTAGTTTCTTAAAGTTTGGGGTTGCGATGCTTATGTGAAAAAGCTTCAGCTTGATAAGCTCGAACCCAAATCGGAGAAGTGTGTCTTCATAGGATACCCAAAAGAAAATGTTGGGTACACCTTCTATCACAGATCCGAATGGATCCTTTCTAGAGAAGGAGTTTGTCTCGAAAGAAGTGAGTGGGAGGAAAGTAGAACTGGATGTGGTAATTATACCTTCTCTCGAATTGGAAAGTAGCTCATCACAGAAAACCGTTCCCTTGATGCCTACACCAACTAGAGAGGAAGCTAATGATAATAATCATGAAACTTCAGACCAAGCTACTACCAAACCTCGTAGGTCAACCAGAGCACGTTCCGCACCAGAGTGGTACAGTAATCCTGTTATGGAGGTCATGTTACTAGACCATGATGAACCTACGAACTATGAAGAAGAGGCGATGAGGCCAGATTCCGATAAATGTCTTGAGGCCATGAAAACTAAGATAGGTTCCATGTATGAGAACAAACGATGGACTTTGGTTGACTTGCCCGATGATCGGCGAGCCATAGAGAATAAATGGATCTTGAAGAAGAAGACTGGCGCTGATGGTAATGTTACTGTCTACAAACTCAACTTGTCGCGAAAGGTTTTCGACAAGTTCAAGGAGTTGACTAGAATGAGACTTTCTCACCCGTAGCGATGCTTAAGTCTGCCCGAATCATGTTAGCAATTGCCGCATTTTATGAGTATGAAATCTGGCAAATGGATGTGAAAACTGCATTCCTTAATAGATTTCTTAAAGAAGAGTTGTATATGATGCAACCAGAAGGTTTTGTCGATCCTAAAGGCGCAAACGAAGTGTGCAAGCTCCAGCGATCCATTTATGGACTGGTGCAAGCATCTCAGAGTTGGAATATACGCTTTGATGAGGTGATCAAATCATATTGTTTTATACAGACTTTTGGTAGAAGCCTGTATTTACAAGAAAGTGAGTGGGAGCTCCGTAGCATTTCTAATATTATATGTGGATGACATATTGTTGATTGGAAATGATATAGAATTTCTAGATAGCATAAAAGGATATTTGAATAAGAGTTTTTCAATGAAAGACCTCGGTGAAGCTGCTAATATATTGGGCATCAAGATCTATAGAGATATAGATCAAGACGCTTGATAAGATTTTTCAATGAGTACATACCTTGACAAGATTTCGAAGTAGTTCAAATGGAATAGTTAAAGAAGGAGTTCTTGCCTGTGTTGCAAGGTGTGAAGTTGAGTAAGACTCAAAACCCGACCACACCAGAAAATAGAAAGAGAATGGAAGTCATTTCCTATGCCTCAGTAATAGGTTCTATAAAGAACGCTATGTTGTGTACTAGACCTATTGTGTACCTTGCCATGAGTTTGGCAAGGGGGTTAGATAGTGATCCAGGAGTGGATCACTGGACAGCGGTCAAAGTTATCCTTAGTTACCTAAGAGGACTAAGGAAATATTTTCTCGGTTATGGAGGTGATAAAGAGTTCGCCATAAAGAGTTATGTTGATGCAAGCTTTTACACCAATCTAGATGACTCTGAGTCTCGATCTGGATACGTATTCAAAGTTGGAGCAATTAGCTAGACTAGCTCCATACAGAGCATTGTAGAGATAGAAATTGGCAAAATACATACGGATCTGAATGTGACAGGCCCGTTGACTAAACTTCTCTCACAAGCAAAACATGATCACACCTTAGTACTCTTTTGGTGTTAATCACATAGCGATGTGAACTAGATTATTGACTCTAGTAAACCCTTTGGGAGTTGGTCACATGGCGATGTGAACTATGGGTGTTAATCACATAAAGATGTGAACTATTGGTGTTAAATCACATGGCGATGTGAACTAGATTATTGACTCTAGTGCAAGTGGGAGGCTGAAGGAAATATGTCCTAGAGGCAATAATAAAGTTGTTATTTTATATTTCCTTATATCATGATAAATGTTTATTATTCATGCTAGAATTTTATTTATCGGAAACTTGACGCATGTGTGGATACATAGACAAAACACCGTGTCCCTAGTAAGCCTCTACTAGACTAGCTCGTTAATCAAAGATGGACAAGTTTCCTAACCATAGACATGTGTTGTCATTTGATGAATGGTATCACATCATTAGGAGAATGATGTGATGGACAAGACCCATCCGTTAGCTTAGCATATTGATCGTTCAGTTTTATTGCTATTGCTTTCTTCATGTAAAATACATATTCCTTCGGCTATGAGAATATGCAACTCCCGGATACCAGTGGAATACCTTGTGTGTTATCAAGCGTTACAACGTAACTGGGTGATTATAAAGATGCTCTATAGGTATCTTTGAAGGTGTTTGTTGGGTTGGCATAGATCGAGATTAGGATTTGTCACTCCGAGTATCTTAGAGGTATCTCTAGGCCCTCTCGGTAATACAAATCATGATAAGCCTTGCAAGCAATGTGACTAATAAGTTAGTTACGGATGATGTATTACGGAAAGAGTAACGAGACTTGCCGGTAAAGAGACTGAATTAGGTATGAAGATACCGACGATCGAATCTAGGTATGAAGATACCGACGATCGAATATCGGGCAAGTAACATACCGATGGCAAAGGGAATAACGTATGTTGTCATTACGGTACGACCGAAAAAGATCTTCGTAGAATATGTAGGAACCAATATGAGCATCCAGGTTCCGCTGTTGGTTATTAACCAGAGAGGTGTCTCGATCATGTCTACACATAGTTATCGAACCCGTAGTGTCCGCACGCTCAATGTTCGATGATGCTTTTGTATTATATGAGTTATGTGATTTGGTGACCGACTATTGTTCGGAGTCCCGGATGAGATCACGGAAATGAGGAGGAGTCTCAAAATGGTCGAGATGTAAAGATTCATATATAGGACGATGATATTCGGACACCGGAAGTGTTCTGGGGGTATCGGGTCACCGGTTGGGGTTTCGGGCATCCCCCCGTGTAACACCCCAGTGTCATGCTACAGTAATCCCCTGTTAATGGTGCAATGTCATCATGTTACTGTTGCTAATCTTCACTTGATCCAAATCACAATTCAAATCCAAATCCAATCTAAGGTCAAAATTTCATATTTGTCAGACATGAAATCTAAATTGTTCATCTTGTGGCAAATAATACATAACAAATTATGGTGGTGAACCAACATTTTTGTAAAGTGTTTAATGCCCTAAGCTAATTAAATAAGCGGTTAAAGCAAATATTTTAATGCCTTTTTAATTTATAAAAATGCTAAACTAAATCATTTAATTGCTAAACTAGTTGTGGCAGTAGCATAAATTATAATAATAATCTAGGTTCAAGTTTTGTTTATAAAGCTATTTTGTTTTAAGAGAATTAGAAACAGAAAAGGTTTTAAAAGAAAAAAACAAAAGCTAAAATTACAAGAACGAGAAAAGGCCCCTTGCCCCTGGGCTACCTGGCTCAAAGGGCCAAGGTAGCCTAGCTGGACCGACTGACCCCAATCCCTCCACGGGTCGTCTCCCTCCTCCCCTGTTCGACCAACCGGGGGATGGGGCTCCAGCTCGTCGCCGCCTGACCGCCTCGTCACCCCCGTCAGAGGGGATAAGACCACGCCCACCCCATGATGCCTCGGGCTCCCCCTCGCTTCCCTCCACTACCCCACTCGCCCTCTCGGCCTCCCTTCCTCCTCCAGATCCGCCTCCCCGAGCGCGGACGCCGCGCGCCACCGCGGCCACCGACCGCCCCGTTCTCCATCGTCATGCCTAGGAGTTGTGTCGAGCTCCGTTACATCGTCTTGGAGGAGCCGTCCGAGCTGGAGATCCCTGCGGTGCCCGACCGCATCCGTCGCCCTCGCAGCTCCGGCGCCTCCCCGACACCTCCCCGAGCTCGCCTTTGCACAACTACAGGGCCGGTGAGGCCACCTCGTCCGATTCCCTTTGAACCCCCTTTGATTCTTCCTCTGATTTAGGTCGTATTTCACTGCTAGACACCGCGTCCCCACTCGTTGCTACCTTCTGCTGTTGCCGTGGCAACCGTCCCCGTGCGCCATGCTGGCCCCCTACGCCGGCCACGCCTGCGCCGCCCGCCCCCCCGCTGTCGCCCGCCCTGGCCGGAGCCGTCCCCATACGCGTGTGCGCCCTGCTGCGCCTGACGCCGTCCGCGCCCGTTGTTGCATGGTGCGGCTGTCCCCGAGCTCGGCCATGTTGGCGTCGTGATGCGCTTGCTCGGCTGCTGATGTTGCGTCCTCGCTGCTCGCCCCTGCTGCCCTTTTCTGCTACTGCCCTGCTGCTTGCGCCGTCGCTGCTATGCTGTTGCTGTCGCTACCTGCTGCTGCCGCTGCCTACTAGCGCCCACTGCCGCTGTTGCACGCTAGCGCTCGCCGATGCTGTCCCGCGTTCGTGTTGGCTGTGGCCGTGGCCATGGCCGAGTGCCTATGTTGTAGGTGCGTGTTGTGTGTGTTCGTGTGTGTGGCCGCCTAGGCCACTACGACCTGGGCTGCCCCCCTATTGAGATTGGAAGAGGATCCTCTAACATTGTGAAGGAAAGTCACCCTGCTACAGTGTTTTCCTAGTGTAAAATGAAGAAGGAAAGTTAAGGACTGTTAGTAGATAATTAGTAGGTTGTTTACTGTTGGTATTTACTGTAAATATGAATAATTTAAAATTAATTTTATTTCACCATCAATTTGTTTGTACGTAATTATTATAAATGTACACAGTAGATCATCAATTTGCAAATTAATTGAAGTCATTTTAGCCATAATAAAATGGATAGAAAGAAGGAAAGTTAGGGTATTGTAGCTTCTCTAACTTTCCTTCTCAATGTTAGAGGATCCGGTTCCGTTGAGATTAGGAGCTAATCCCCATTAGTGCTAATCCCTCTAAATTAACTAATTTGACTGTTTTGGTCTAGATGCAGTCTATGTCATGTGGGCTTATCCTATTAAAAACAGGCTAATTAAAAGTTTGTTTCAATGACAAGCATGCCCCACTTGTACTGTTCATCGGTTGACCAGTCAATTGTTGACTGAGTGAACCCAGCCCCTGGCCCCACTGGTCATTCATAGTGGCTAGGTGTTGTTGTGCACAAAAGGTTTTCACTATTTTTATTCGAATTTGAAAGAATCTGGAAAATCATTTAAATTTCAGAAAGTTATAGAAATTAAACCGTATCTCGGATGAAAATATTTTCTACTTGAAAGTTGCTCAGAACGACGAGACGAATCTGAATGCGCGGTCCGTTTACCTGCCAGATGCCTCTAACTATCTGAACATGGAACATTCCCCCTCCGGTCATCTGTCTGACACAGGTCCGGAACCGGGAATACCTTCCCGGTTGAATTCCCCCTTCACCCATAACGTCTAGCACTGCGTTAGTTCATCTCTAATACCTCCTATTACCATGTTATGCTTTATGATGCTTTGTTTGCTGTATATTTATTGTTTCTTCCCCCTCTTCTCTCGGTAGACCCGGAGACCGATGTTTCCCCTATGATCGACTACGTCTCCGACGACCCTTCTTCTTTTACAGCAGAGCTTCCAGGAAAGCCCCCCTTTGATCATCCCGATGCCCATTCCATTCTCTCATGCATGCATTAGATTTTCCTACTGTTATTGTTTGCTCTTATTCTAATGCATAGCCTGCTTTTGTAACCCGCTTATTGTTACCTTACCTGCTTATCCTAAACTGCTTAGTATAGGTTGGTTAGGGGTCCATCAGTGACCCCACCTTGTCCTTGTTGCCCCTGCTTCATCATCGATGACTCGAGAAACGTGATCGATGACCAGAGCCCGACACCTCACATCACATCACGCCCCTTTTGTTGCTCGACTCTGCAGAGTTACCATCGAGTGCTGTCGTGGTTTTGTCACGGCAGATGTCCTAAGGAAAGGACTTAGTCGTGGAGCCATCGCGCGGGTTAACATAAAGGGGTTAAAGCGGACAAGGGACGCAGAGAGTTTATACTGGTTCGGCCCCTTGCGGTGAAGGTAAAAGCCTGATCCAGTGTTGTGGAATTGCTAGGGTTTCGATGACCAGGGAGCGAATACGCTTCGCCTGAGTCTCGAGTTGTTGTCTGTTGTCCCCAAACCGCCGCCGGGTCGTCCCCTTATATACATGGGTTGATGCCCGTTGGTTTACAGAATCCCGAGGCCGGCTCATAAACGTGTCCGGCCTGGTCTCTACTCTTTCTATCTTACAACACAAGTTTACATATCAACGCCGGTTTATGTCTACATGCCTTAAACCGGCTTTTGGGCCCTGGGCGTTCATAAAGCGTCACCGTCTTTGTCTTCTTGGGCTTCAGATATAGTGAGCCATTGTGGGGCTAACCCAGCCTCTCCCGGCCGGTTTACGCCCAGTAGTAATATCCCCAACATTAGGCCCCAGATTGATTTGAATTGTTCATGTCAATCCACAATACTTAAGAAGAATCTTCTTCAGCACCTTCACATAGTCTTGTAAACCGCCGTGACGTCACCTTCCAGGACCATGATAAACCGCCATGACGTCATCTGTTATTAAAAACAGCGTATAACCCACCTTCATTGATGGGCCTCCGACAATCGAGGCAATAGAGCTCTCACATATCCCATTTTTCGGGCTCCTCGATTCTCGCGCCTACCTTTTATCCATTCACTTTCCCCCTCGTGCTGTTGGAAATATGCCCTAGAGGCAATAATAAATAGGTTATTATTATATTTCCTTGTTCATGATAATCGTTTATTATCCATGCTAGAATTGTATTGATAGGAAACTCAGATACATGTGTGGATACATAGACAACACCATGTCCCTAGTAAGCCTCTAGTTGACTAGCTCGTTGATCAATAGATGGTTACGGTTTCCTAACCATGGACATTGGATGTCGTTGATAACGGGATCACATCATTAGGAGAATGATGTGATGGACAAGACCCAATCCTAAGCCTAGCACAAGATCGTGTAGTTCGTTTGCTCAGAGCTTTTCTAATGTCAAGTATCATTTCCTTAGACCATGAGATTGTGCAACTCCCGGATACCGTAGGAATGCTTTGGGTGTACCAAACGTCACAACGTAACTGGGTGGCTATAAAGGTGCACTACAGGTATCTCCGAAAGTGTCTGTTGGGTTGACACGAATCGAGACTGGGATTTGTCACTCCGTGTAAAAGGAGAGGTATATCTGGGCCCACTCGGTAGGACATCATCATAATGTGCACAATGTGACCAAGGAGTTGATCACGGGACGATGTGAGTGACGGAACGAGTAAAGAGACCTGCCGGTAACGAGATTGAACAAGGTATCGGGATACCGACGATCGAATCTCGAGCAAGTAACATACTAATAGACAAAGGGAATTGAATACGGGATTGATTGAATCCCCGACATCGTGGTTCATCCGATGAGATCATCGTGGAACATGTGGGAGCCAACATGGTTATCCAGATCCCGCTGTTGGTTATTGACCGGAGAACGTCTCGGTCATGTCTGCATGGTTCCCGAACCCGTAGGGTCTACACACTTAAGGTTCGATGACGCTAGGGTTATAGGGAAAGTATGTACGTGGTTACCGAATGTTGTTCGGAGTCCCGGATGAGATCCCGGACATCATGAGGAGTTCCGGAATGGTCCGGAGGTAAAGATTTATATATGGGAAGTCCTGTTTTGGTCACCGGAAAAGTTTCGGGTGATATCGGTAATGTACCGGGACCACCGGGAGGGTCCCGGGGGTACACCAAGTGGGGCCACCAGCCCCAGAAGGCTGCGTGGGCCAAGTGTGGGAGGGGACCAACCCCAGGTGGGCTGGTGCGCCCCCCCACCAAGGCCCAAGGCGCATGGGAGAGTGGGAGCCCTAGGTCCAGATGGGCCTTAAGGCCCACCCTAGTGGCGCCCCCCTCTCCTCCCCTTGGCCGCCCCCCCTAGATGGGATCTAGGGCTGGCCGCCAGCCCTTGGGGGTGGAAACCCTAGAGGGGGCGCAGCCCCTTCCCCCCTATATATAGTTGAGGTTTGGGGCTGCCCAAGACATGAGAACGTCTCTGTTTCGGCGCAGCCCTACCCCTCTCCCTCCTCCTCCTCTCCCGCGGTGCTTGGCGAAGCCCTACGGGATTGCCACGCTCCTCCATCACCACCACGCCGTCGTGCTGCTGCTGGATGGAGTCTTTCCCCAACCTCTCCCTCTCTCCTTGCTGGATCAAGGCGTGGGAGACGTCACCGGGCTGCACGTGTGTTGTACGCGGAGGCACCGTTCTTTGGTGCTCACATCGGAATCAACCGCGATCTGAATCGCTACGAGTACGACTCCCTCATCCGCGTTCTTGCAATGCTTCCGCATCGCGATCTACAAGGGTATGTAGATGCACTCCCCTTTCCCTCGTTGCTAGATTACTCCATAGATTGATCTTGGTGATGCGTAGAAAATTTTGAATTTCTGCTACGTTCCCCAACAGTGGCATCATGAGCTAGGTCTATGTGTAGTTTCTATGCACGAGTAGAACACAAAGTAGTTGTGGGCGTCGATTTGGTCAATTTACTTGCCGTTACTAGTCTTATCTTGATTCGGCGGCATCGTGGGATGAAGCGGCCCGGACCGACCTTACACGTACTCTTACGTGAGACAGGTTCCACCGACTGACATGGACTAGTTGCATAAGGTGGCTAGCGGGTGTCTGTCTCTCCCACTTTAGTCGGATCGGATTCGATGAAAAGGGTCCTTATGAAGGGTAAATAGAAATTGGCATATCACGTTGTGGTTTTACGTAGGTAAGAAACGTTCTTGCTAGAAACCTATACAAGCCACATAAAAACTTGCAACAACAATTAGAGGACGTCTAACTTGTTTTTGCCGCATGTGCTATGTGATGTGATATGGCCAGAAGATGTGATGAATGATATATGTGATGTATGAGATTGATCATATTCTTGTAATAGGAATCACGACTTTCATGTTGATGAGTATGACAACCGGCAGGAGCCATAGGAGTTGTCTTTATTTTTTTGTATGACCTGCGTGTCATTGAATAACGCCATGTAAATTACTTTACTTTATTGCTAAGCGCGTTAGCCATAGAAGTAGAAGTAATCGTTGGCGTGACAACTTCATGAAGACACAATGATGGAGATCATGATGATGGAGATCATGGTGTCATGCCGGTGACTAAGATGATCATGGTGCCCCGAAGATGGAGATCAAAGGAGCAAAATGATATTGGCCATATCATGTCACTATTTGATTACATGTGATGTTTATCATGTTATGCATCTTATTTGCTTAGAACGACGGTAGCATAAATAAGATGATCCCTCACTAAAATTTCAAGAGAAGTGTTCCCCCTAACTGTGCACCGTTGCGAAGGTTCGTTGTTTCGAAGCACCACGTGATGATCGGGTGTGATAGATTCTAACGTTCGAATACAACGGGTGTTGAGGAGCCTAGCATGTACAGACATGGCCTCGGAACACATGCGAAACACTTAGGTTGACTTGACGAGCCTAGCATGTACAGACATGGCCTCGGAACACAAGAGACCGAAAGGTCGAACATGAGTCGTATAGCAGATACGATCAACATGGAAATGTTCACCGATGATGACTAGTCCGTCTCACGTGATGATCGGACACGGCCTAGTTTAACTCGGATCATGTATCACTTAGATGACTGGAGGGATGTCTATCTGAGTGGGAGTTCATTAAATAATCAGATGAACTTCATTATCATGAACATAGTCAAAAGGTCTTTGCAAATTATGTCATACGCTTTAGTTCTACTATTTAAGATATGTTCCTAGAGAAAATTTAGTTGAAAGTTGGTAGTAGCAATTATGCGGACTGGGTCCGTAAACTGAGGATAGTCCTCATTGCTGCACAGAAGGCTTATGTCCTTAATGCACCGCTCGGTGTGCTGATCCTCAGCGTCGTCTGTAGATGTTGCGAAACATCTGACATACACGTTTTGATGACTACGTGATAGTTCAGTGCGTAATGCTAACGGTTTAGAATTGTGGCACCAAAGACGGTTTTGAAACGTCGCAGAACATATGAGATGTTCCGAAGACTGAAATTGGGATTTCAGACTAGTGCCCACGTCAAGAGGTATGAGACCTCTGACAAGTTTCTTAAGCCTGCAAACTAAGGGAGAAAAGCTCAATCGTTGAGCATGTGCTCAGATTGTCTGAGTACCACAATCGCTTGAATCGAGTGGGAGTTAATCTCCCAGATGAGATAGTGATAGTTCTCCATAGTCACTGCCACCAAGCTAGTAGAGCTTCGTGATGAACTATAACATATCAGGGATAGTTATGATGATCCTTGAGCTATTCGCGATGTTTGACACCGCGAGAGTAGAAATCAAGAAGGAGCATCAATTGTTGATGGTTAGTAAAACCACTAGTTTAAGAAGGGCAAGGGCAAAAGGGATACTTCATGAAACAACAAGTCATTTGCTGCTCTAGTGAAGAATCCCAAGGTTGAACCCAAACCCGAGACTAAGTGCTTCTGTAATGAGGGGAACAGTCACTGAAGCGGAACTACCCTAGATACTTGGTAGATGAGAAGGCAGGCAAGGTTGACAGAAGTATATTGGACATACATTATATGAACGTGTACTTTACTAGTACTCCTAGCAGCACTAGGTATTAGATACCGGTTCGGTTGCTAAGTGTTAGTAACTCAAAATAAAAGCTGCGGAATAAATGGAGACTGGATAAAGGTGAGATGACGATGTGTGTTGGAAGTGTTTCCAAGGTTGATGTGATCAAGCATCGCATGCTTCCTCTACCATCGAGATTTGGTGTTTGCGTTGAGCATGATTGGATTATGTTTATCGCAATACGGTTATTCATTTAAGGAGAATAATGGTTACTCTGTTTATTTGAATAATACCTTCAATGGTCTTGCACCTAAAATGAATCTCGATCGCAGTGATACACATGTTCGTGACAAAAGATATAAAATAGTAATGATAGTACCACATACTTGTGGCACTGCCATTTGAGTCATATTGGTATAGAACGCATGAAGAAGCTCCATGTAGATGGATTTTTGGACTCAGTCGTTTTTGAAAAGATTGAGACATGCGAACCATGTCTATTGGTATATATGCATGAAGAAACTCCATGCAGATGGATCGTTTGGATTCACTTGATTTTGAATCACTTGAGACATGCAAATCATACCACATGGGCAAGATGACTGAAAGGCCTCGTTTTCAGTAAGATGGAACAAGAGAGCAACTTATTGGAAGTAATACATTTTGATGTATGCAGTCCAATGAGTGCTGAGGCATGCAGTGGATATCGTTATGTTCTTACTTCACAGATGATTTGAGTTGATGCTGAGTGTATTTACTTGATGAAACACAAGTCTGAATTATTGAAAGGTTCAAGTAATTTCAGAGTGAAGTTGAAGATTGTCGTGACAAGAGGATAAAATGTCTGTGATATGATCATAGAGATGAGTATCTGAGTTACGAGTTTGGCACACAATTAAGACATTGTGGAAAGTGTTTCACAATTAATACCGCCTGGAACACCATAGTGTGATGGTGTGTCCGAACATCATAACTGCACCCTATTGGATATGGTGCATACCATGATGTTTCTTATCGAATTACCACTATCGTTTATGGGTTAGGCATTAGAGACAACCGCATTCACTTTAAAAGGGGCACCACGCAATTCCGTTGAGACGACACCGTTTAGAGAAACCTAAGTTGTCGTTTCTTAAAAGTTTGGGGCTGCGACACTTATGTGAAAAAGTTTCAGGCTGATAAGCTCGAACCCAAAGCGGATAAATGCATCTTCATAGAATACCCAAAACAGTTGGGTATACCTCCCATTTCAGATCTGGAAGCAAAAGTAATTGCTTCTAGAAATGAGTCCTTTCTCAAGGAAAAGTTTCTCTCGAAAGAATTGAGTGGGAGGATGGTGGAGACTTGATAAGGTTATTGAACCGTCGCTTCAACTAGTGTGTAGCAGGGCACAGGAAGTTGTTCCTGTGGCACCTACACCAATTGAAGTGGAAGCTTATGTTAGTGATCATGAAACTTCGGATCAAGTCACTACCAAACCTCGTAGGACGACGAGGATGCGTGCTACTTCAGAGTGGTACGTGATCCTGTCTGAGATATCATGTTGTTGGACAATACTGAACCTACGAGCTATGGAGAAGCGATGGTGGGCCCATATTCCGACAAATGGTTAGAAGCCATGAAATCCGAGATAAATGGATCTTTGAGAAGAAGACGGACGTGGACGGTAATGTTACCGTCTATGAAGCTCGACTTGTGGCAAAGAGTATTTCCACAAGTTCAAGGAGTTGACTACGATGAGATTTTCTCATCCGTAGCGATGCTTAAGTCCGTCGGAATCATGTTAGCATTAGCTGCATTTATGAAATCTGGCAGATGGATGTCAAAACAAGTTTCCTTACCAGTTTCGTAAGGAAAGGTTGTATCTGATACAATCAGAAAGGTTTTGTCGATCCTAAGGATGCTAAAAGGTATGCTAGCTCCAGCGATCCTTCCATGGACTAGAGCAAGCATCTCGGAGTTAGAATATACGCTTTGATGGAGTGATCAAAGTTTTTGGGTTTATACAAAGTTTGTTAGAAACATGTATTTACAATAAAGTGAGTGGGAGCGCTACAACATTTCTTATAAGTATATGTGAATGACATATTGTTGATCCGAAATGACGTAAAATTTCTGGAAAGCATAAAGGGTTGTTTGAAAGGAGTTTTTCAAAGGAAGACCTGGATAAAAGCTGCTTACATATTGGGCATCAAGATCTATAGAGATAGATCAAGACGCCCGATGATACTTTCAAAGAACGCACACCTTGACATGTTTTTGAAAGAGTTCAAAATAGATCAGCAAAGAAGGAGTTCTTGGCTGTGTTACAAGGTGTGAGTATTGAGTAAGACTCAAGACCTGACCACAGCAGAAGAGAGAGAAAGGACAAAGGTCGTCCCCTATGCTTCACACATAGGCTCTACAGTATGCTATGCTGTGTACCGCACATGAAGTGTGCCTTGCCATGAGTTGGTCAAGGGGTACAATAGTGATCCGGGAAAGGATCACATGACAGCGGTCGAACTTATCCTTAGTACCTAGTGGACTAAGGAATTTTCTCGATTATGGAGGTGAAAAGGAGTTCGTCATAAAGGGTTACGTCGATGCGAACTTCGACACTAATCCGATGACTCTGAGTGGTAAACCGGATTCGTATAGTAGAGCAATTATTTGAAATGGCTCCAAATAGCGTGTGGTAGCATCCACAAGTTGACATAGATATTCGTAAAGCACACACGGATCTGAAAGGTTCAGACCTGTCGACTAATAACCTCTCTCACAAGCATAACATGATCAAACCAGAACTCATTGAGTGTTAATCACATAATGATGCGAACTAGATTGTTGACTCTAGTAAACTCTTGGATGTTGGTCACATGGTGATGTGACCTGTCAGTGTTAATCACATGGTGATGTGAACTAGGTTATTGACTCTAGTGCAAGTGGGAGACTGTTGGAAATATGCCCTAGAGGCAATAATAAATAGGTTATTATTATATTTCCTTGTTCATGATAATCGTTTATTATCCATGCTAGAATTGGATTGATAGGAAACTCAGATACATGTGTGGATACATAGACAACACCATGTCCCTAGTAAGCCTCTAGTTGACTAGCTCGTTGATCAATAGATGGTTACGGTTTCCTAACAATGGACATTGGATGTCGTTGATAACGGGATCACATCATTAGGAGAATGATGTGATGGACAAGACCCAATCCTAAGCCTAGCACAAGATCGTGTAGTTCGTTTGCTCAGAGCTTTTCTAATGTCAAGCATCATTTCCTTAGACCATGAGATTGTGCAACTCCCGGATACCGTAGGAATGCTTTGGGTGTACCAAACGTCACAACGTAACTGGGTGGCTATAAAGGTGCACTACAGGTATCTCCGAAAGTGTCTGTTGGGTTGGCACGAATCGAGACTGGGATTTGTCACTCCGTGTAAACGGAGAGGTATCTCTGGGCCCACTCGGTAGGACATCATCATAATGTGCACAATGTGACCAAGGAGTTGATCACGGGATGATGTGAGTTACGGAACGAGTAAAGAGACTTGCCGGTAACGAGATTAAACAAGGTATCGGGATACCGACGATCGAATCTCGGGCAAGTAACATACCGATAGACAAAGGGAATTGAATACGGGATTGATTAAATCCCCGACATCGTGGTTCATCCGATGAGATCATCGTGGAACATGTGGGAGCCAACATGGGTATCCAGATCCCGCTGTTGGTTATTGACCGGAGAACGTCTCGGTCATGTCTGCATGGTTCCCGAACCCGTAGGGTCTACACACTTAAGGTTCGATGACGCTAGGGTTATAGGGAAAGTATGTACATGGTTACCGAATGTTGTTCGGAGTCCCGGATGAGATCCCGGATGTCACGAGGATTTCCGAAATGGTCCGGAAGTAAAGATTTATATATGGGAAGTCCTGTTTTGGTCACCGGAAAAGTTTCGGGTGATATCGGTAATGTACCGGGACCACCGGGAGGGTCCCGGGGGTCCACCAAGTGGGGCCACCCGCCCCAGAAGGCTGCGTGGGCCAAGTGTGGGAGGGGGCCAGCCCCAGGTGGGCTGGTGCGCCCCCCCACCAAGGCCCAAGGTGCATGGGAGAGTGGGAGGGGGCAAACCCTAGGTCCAGATGGGCCTTAAGGCCCACCCTAGTGGCGCCCCCCCTCTCCTCCCCTTGGCCGCCCCCCCTAGATGGGATCTAGGGCTGGCCGCCAGCCCTTGGGGGTGGAAACCCTAGAGGGGGCGCAGCCCCTTCCCCCCCTATATATAGTTGAGGTTTGGGGCTGCCCAAGACATGAGAACGTCTCTCTTTCGGCGTAGCCCTACCCCTCTCCCTCCTCCTCCTCTCCCGCGGTGCTTGGCAAAGCCCTGCGGGATTGCCACGCTCCTCCATCACCACCACGCCGTCGTGCTGCTGCTGCTGGATGGAGTCTTCCCCAACCTCTCCCTCTCTCCTTGCTGGATCAAGGCGTGGGAGACGTCACCGGGCTGCACGTGTGTTGAACGCGGAGGCACCGTTCTTCGGTGCTCAGATCGGAATCAACCGTGATCTGAATCGCTACGAGTACGACTCCCTCATCCGCGTTCTTGCAACGCTTCCGCATCGCGATCTACAAGGGTATGTAGATGCACTCCCCTTTCCCTCGTTGCTAGATTACTCCATAGATTGATCTTGGTGATGCGTAGAAAATTTTGAATTTCTGCTACGTTCCCCAACACGTGCCTCTTTGCGTCATCTTCTTCCTCGCGCCGACTGACCCTCAAGCTCTGCCGCCACCGTCGTCCTTCGCCTCTGCCTCAACGACGGCCGCTGGATCAACCTGACCGTACCAGAGAAATGCGGCGATCCTCCGCTGCTTCCTCAGCACCAGTAAGTTCCTTCTTTCCTCACTCCAGATCCACCATTAGGGTTCGGTGTTCTTCATAGCTCTTCAAAGTTCTTGAAACTGTTCTTCCTTGTTCCTCTTCAGTAATACCAATGGCTAGTTAGATCTGATTTCTCCAGCGCCCTTACGGTTTAAACTCCTTTTTTCTTTGTTAGGGCTTAAAACTCATCTGAACTTGCTGAACTCTTCAAACGCTTGAAATAGGTCAGAATATATTTTGATTTTCCAACGCACGGTAGATCTGAAATTACCATGTCTCGTCGTGAAACTTGTTTTTCCTTCAATTATGCACCTTTAGACATATATGTTCAATACCCGATTAGGCGGTTTAACCTCATAGAAAGATGATGACCCAGTAGATACCATTAGTCCCCTGTTGAACCGCCAATGCATTCGTCATTGTACTGTCTCTATTGTCAAACTCTTGTTTACCGATAACAAACGCCGGTTTAACAATATGCTTACGTCCTTGTACTGCTTTTATAGCTGTTCACTGTGTATCTTAAACCGGCAATAATCCTGTTTCAGCTTCTCACTGCAATGGCCAAGCAAGTCTATGAATGCAACTGGGTTCCTTCCCAGGTCACGGAAGATCAGTTAAACAGATGCATCATAACGGGCGCTTTGGCCAAGAAAGATGTCATCCACTTGAGGGCCCCTGGCCCGAAAAATCCTCCTACACCCAAAGACGGGGAGGTAGTCGTTTTTGTTGACCATCTAGGCCGAGGCTTTAGCCCTCCCGGTTCAAAATCCTTCTGAGATGTACTGGCTAATTTTCAACTCCGCCTTCAAGATATCGGTCCAAATTCTGTGACCAACATCTGCCACTTTCAAGTCGTCTGTGAAGCTTATCTGCAAGAGGAACCTACAGTTGAACTATTTAGGGATTTCTTTCACTTAAACCGTCGCACAGAGTTCACAGATGGACCCAATACTGAATTGGGCAGAATGGCGGTTCAGAAAAGGAAGGAAGTCACTTTCCCTCATCCCAAGCTCCACAGTCACCCCAAAGAATGGAACCAGACCTGGTTTTATTGCAAGGATACATCTCCAACTGATGAAAACCCCCTGTCGGGTTACCGCCCTGAACGCCTTAGCAATACACATCCTTTTCCTCAGAGGTTAACAGCAAAAGAAAGGGCCAACTATGCCCCACAGCTATCGAAGCTTAGAGCCTTTATGGCTAACGGTTTAACAGGTGTTGATTTTGCTCGTTGCTGGATCGGCTGGAGCATCCTACCCTTAAGCCGGCGCCCCGGCTTGATGTGTGAATATACAGGGAGTTTGACCGACCCTCAACGACACATTAATATTCAACTGACCGAAGCTGAAATTACTGAGGCTGTCAAGAAAATGTTGAATGAACCGGGGGCCGTCTGCAGCCAAACCGGACTAAGTCCTTTCTGTACTTTTAACAAACCGCCATCTGTAAGAATTATCTAACTTCCTTACTGTAAGTTACCACTTTTCAGCATATTTCCTGAGAGTTTGTCTGATTTTGACAGGGTGATGATCCGTTCTAGAATAAAAAGCCACAAGACAAACCAGCAAAACCGGAAGACAAACTGGCCAAGACAGTTCGCCCAAAGACCAAGGTTGTTAAAAAACCTGCCAAGAAAAGGACCACTGCATACTCCGAGCCAAATGCTGATGACGATGTGGGTAACCCGGCATCAGAGGTAGAACTTGACTCTCTTGGTTCATTTTTGTACACCTCATTGACAATGATTATTATCAGGATGACGCTGAAGGCAGTCACGCTGATGATGTAGAGGTAATCATTCTTTCCTCCGATTTAGATCCTCTGCCAACATCAAAAATCCATCGAGCAAACCGGAAAGTCAAATTTTCTCACCCCCTTGCTTACTTGGAACCAAACTTTCTTTTGAAGACGCAGCAGCACGAGGCTCGCCGCACAACCCGGCACAGCGGCCAGGTAGTTACCTCCGCCGGTTTACCGAATACTCCAATTCGAAAACGCCGATCAGAGGTCTCTTATACCCTTGACACTTCATGCCCCAAAGCGGGTTGTTTTCGCTAGCCTCTTAACCCATCTGATTCAAATTATCAGGGTACTTCCCACTCATCTTCTGGCGAGTCATCAGCCAGAAAACTTCCACCCCTCAAAACAGTTCTTGGGTGATCTATACACTTGTTTTTATCCCCGATGTGTTAATTTTATAGACTCTACTGATCCTCATATTTATGTTTCTCAGCGCCAAGCCCAGACCCAACAAGAAGGCTCGGTTGAATAAACCGGCTGATGAAACGTGGCAGTTGAACCGGAAAAGACTCCAGATCCTGAAGAGACCGATGCTGACGCCATGCTGAATGACCCACCGCCTCAAGACCATGACTTCTTTGCTGAACAGGTGGAAATTGACACCACAAGCCGTGCTGACCAGCCAACCAGCCCTGTCCGAACTGATGACAAACCGGCCAGCCCAGTTAAAGATACTGACAAACCGCCAACTCCAGTAAAGGCTGCTGATGACAAAGATGATGATATTATGATTACTGGCACTGGCCACACCACTCCTGGCAATCCTGTCGCTTTGTCAAAGCATACTGCCAAAGATGAGCTCTCTGCTATCGGCAAAGGCAACTGGAATGCCGATTTATCAAGCTACGCCCATCTCAATGCTCAAGACATTCACTCTGGCTTCTTGAACCGTCTGTATACTAGCCGTGACTATGAAGCTGGTTTGGTAAACTTGATGAAGGAACGATATGAGGTAACTACCTAACTATTTCCCTCTTATGTCCAATTGCAATTTATCAACTCCAGTAGCCCCGAAGTGACGGTTTATGATACCAATCTGAACCGGGACTTAGTAATAACTTTATGTTTGCAACACTGCATCTTAGTTTCACTGATGTAGCCCCCAAGGGTCGGTTTAACTTTATAAAGATGAACCAGGACTGTAGAAGAATTCCCATATCAGCAGTTATGAGAAAACACACATTAGCCCCCAAGTGCCAAGATTAATACTTGTACTGTGCTTGGGACTTGTAGAAATTTCTGATAAAGAGAAAATATGCATTAGCCCCAAGTATCAAGGGCAGAACTTGTTATGTGCTTGGTACTTCAAACATGTACTGTCAACTCATTATATATCTGTCTCTTTATAGGCTAAGCTGAGCAAGAAGGAAGCTCAAAACGCTGATCTGCAAGAGAACATCAAGTCTCAGCAAGCCGAAACCTCCAAAGCCAAGGAACAGTTGACTAGCGTTTTAGACGCTATGGAGAAACTGAAAGAGAGCTTCAACAAGGAGCGGGCGGATTGGGAGACAAATAAATCCGCTTTGCGAAAAAGGGCCGAAGACGCAGAAGCAGCTCTTAAACCGGTGGTAGATGAACTGACTGGTGTAAAGCGGCAGATTCATGCCATGACTGCTGCTGTGTTCGGTAAACATCTTTTCCTTATGCCTTCAACATATCTTCCCATGTGTTGCCGGTTTACTGATGTTTACAATGATGCAGGAACTCCCATTAGCCATCTGGGCTCTGACGTTCAAAAGAAGCTGAAGGCTGCCTATACTCTAATAGAGCAGTTGTATACCGGTGCGCAGCGGATCATCTACACCGCTTCACACAATAAGCCTCCCCCCACTTTAATCAAGAAACCTTAGAAAGGTTATCTATGCTTCCTGCCCGGGTAGAAGAACTTAAAAAGTCTGCTGCAAGAGCAGGCCCTCTGACCGCCCTAACCCGGGATCCAGTGGAAGCGGCCAAAGGCTATCCCAGCTTGAAAGAAGATGGATCAGAATTTGGCAATGATGATCTCCAAGCCATAAACCGGGAAGTACGTCCAATGGCTTGTCAATTGGCTGAAGAGGAGGATCTCTCGTACTATCAGGCGAGTTATGATGACAAGAACAGACGGGTTGCTGCACCAATTCCGGAAGCGCAAAATCTTATCCCACCAATCCGTAAACACACTTATGCCCCTGACATTGAACCGTCCATGCTTATAAGCGATAAAGCTGTATTCCAAGCCCTAACTGGGATCGACTGCGCAACTGTTGACTTCCAGCCACTGGGTAGAGAGGAGGGAGTTGAACCGGTGCAAGATGATCCGTAGCCGTCAGGTCAAGCTGGTGACGAATCATGATCTGGAGGCCAGTTTAGTCTTCTACATGCTGCAATACTTATTGTACAACAATTATCCTTTTGGGCACTGAAACGCCTTGTAATAGGCTAGTTAAAACACTTGATCTGATATGCCTTCATGCATATTTATGTGTGCCTGACATTTGTTGATCCGCCATGCTTGAAGACATATTATGCTCATAACTCATAGCGATCTACTCAAGCTATTCCTGCACATAAGAAATAGATAGTGTCCTGGCGGTGTACCGCCGGACGGGTCATGATGCCCAAGTATATAGCTAAGGTGTATAACTGAACCTGAAAAAAGATGATCAAATATGAAAAATAATTCATACATGTGACCTTAGGTTATAATGTTGGCTGACCAACTATTGTAATGAGGGTAACAACCCTAATCCGGAGCATCAGTAACTCCTATTATATGATGTTGGTTTATAATAAAACCGTTCCGGGCTGTGATAAACACCGGTTTATTCAATACTGGTGACTTTTAGTCCAAACCAGACCGGGCTGATAGTCTCCGGATTATAATTTGATCATGTACTGACAACTTGGAGTTGACAGCCTAACCGGGTTGATGAACACCGGTTTAAAAACATCACAAATCTTGTCAAAAGAGAGAAAAACTTTAGCAAAAAGCGAATAAAAACCCTTGTAGTCGAGGCTTTTCACGAGCTACCAGGCCCCAAATTCGAGGCTTTTCATGGGCTGCCAGGCCACTGAGTTAAACCATTTCACAAAGCCTTTTAAGATGGTCCTCAATCCTTAACCAATCATCGTTTTAACTTGACAAGTTCATGGTCTTTATTTTAGAGTAACTTGTCAAAGTTTAAAGGGTCATACCAGGTTTACCTGGGCGGAGTGACTTAAACAGGCAGGTTAACCCGGGGCTTTAGGTGTATACACCAGGCTTCCAAGCCATGGCTTGATAGCCTATTACAAGTGTAGATTCTTTGTTCATTTCGACAGCAAAGAATCCCCAAGTAACATTTTGAGCTGTGCTTAGTGGGTGCCTATGTTTGAGTTGTTGTTTTATAACACTCTCTTTGGCCCCGGATTGATTTGGCTTTGAGCCGATCAAGAGGTGTGACTATGGTTCGGATACGACCAAGCCCCCAAGTGATGTAATATAAAGCTTTGAGAAACTGAATCAAGGGATAAACCGGACGCCGCTTTATAAACAGAAGCTCCATGTAACCACACATGATGTAAGAAAAACAACAGATACGCCGCTTTAGCTGAGGTTCCGGTTTATTATATTGATCATAATATATACATTGTCATAATATGTACATAAGCATAGCCTATGGATCAAGTATAGTAGGGCCGAAGATGAGCAATATTCCACGACCGGTTGGTCTCCTCCTCCGATTTACGTGAGTCTTTGCGCTCTCGAACATCGATTAGGTAGTATGACCCGTTGTGCAGATTCTTGCTGACCACAAAGGGTCCTTCCCAAGGGGGGGATAGCTTGTGCATATCCGTCTGATCCTGGATGAGTCGAAGCACCAAATCGCCTTCTTGAAAGGTTCTGGTTCTAACCCGGTGGCTGTGATAACGACGCAGATCTTGCTGATAAATCGCCGAACGGGCTGCTGCCATGTCACGCTCCTCATCTAACAAGTGAAGAGCTTCCTGCCGTGCCTTCTCGTTGTCAGCTTCAACATATGCCGCTACCCGAGGTGAGTCATGACGGATGTCACTAGGAAGAACCGCTTCCGCTCCATAAACCATGAAGAACGGTGTGTACCCTGTCAATCTATTGGGTGTGGTATTGATGCTCCATAACACAGAAGGTAACTGCTCAACCTAACAACCCGACATTCGTTGTAAAGGAACCATAAGCCGGGGTTTGATGCCTCTCAAGATCTCTTGATTGGCCCTCTCCGCTTGACCATTGGACTGGGGGTGAGCCACTGATGATGCGTCAAGCCGGATGTGCTCACGTTGACAGAACTCCTTCATGGCACCCTTTGACAGATTGGTACCATTGTCTGTTATAATGTTGTGTGGAAAGCCAAACCGGAAGATCACCTTTTTAATGAATTGAACCGCCGTAGCTGCATCACACTTACTGACTGGCTCTGCCTCCACCAACTTCGTGAACTTATCAACCGCCACCAAAAGGTGGGTCTTCTCGTCCTTGGATCTCTTGAAGGGCCCAACCATATCTAGCCCCCAAGTTGCAAACGGCCAAGTGATTGGAATCATCGTCAATTCTTGAGCCGGCACATGAGCACGTCGTGAGAATTTTTGACATCCATCACACCTTTTGACCAAGTCCTCGTCATCAGCATGAGCTGTTAACCAATAAAAACCATGACGAAACGCCTTGGCTACCAGAGACTTTGAACCGGCGTGGTGACCACAATCTCCTTCGTGGATCTCACGCAAAATTTCATGGCCTTCTTCAGGAGACACACAGCGTTGGAACGCCCCTGTCACACTGCAACGATGTAACTCTCCATTGATAATAGTCATGGACTTAGACCACCGAATTATCTGCCTGGCCAAAGTTTCATCCTTTGGTAACTCGCCCCGGTTAATATATGCCAAATATGGAACCGTCCAATCCGGGATAACATGAAGAGCCACCACCAACTGAGCTTCCGGATCAGGAATAGCCAAATCCTCTTCACCAGGGAGCTTGACGGACGGATTATGCAACACATCCAGGACGACATTAGGTGGAACCGGTTTACGTTGGAACCCAAGCGGCTTAAAGCGTCCGCCGCTTCATTCTTCCGCCGGTCCACATGATCCACCTGATAACCTTTGAAGTGACCTGCAACAATATCCACCTCACGACGATGTGCCGGCATGAGTGGGTCCTTGGAATCCCAAGTGCCGGACACCTGTTGAGCCACCAAGTCCGAGTCACCGAAGCACTTAACTCGGCTTAGGTTCATCTCCTTAGCCATCCGAAGACCATGGAGTAAGGCCTCATATTTAGCTGCATTGTTAGTGCAAGGGAACATTAAACGGAGAACATAACAAAACTTATCACCTCGTGGGGAAGTTAATACGACTCCAGCCCCCGAGTGTAGCGACCCGACCTCAGACGGTCAAGTCTCTGTGTATCTGTGCCATCCCTGCATCAGTATGCTGGCACACACAGTACATCAATGTATATATCAAAGTGCAATCACATGTATAAATAACGTAAAACTGATATATACCTCATAAGTCTCAGCGGAAACAAACAATCGGGTGTGGAGTCCCATCAACGCCATCGGCAGGTTGAGTGTAGACCGTAACCCAATCGTCGTAGAAATAATCCTGCAACATGATACATTGCAGCCGTGTAGGTCAGTACATTGAATGTACCGGCAAGATCACTGTAATAAAAACAGATGATAAACTATACTATATGCAAATGGCTTTGTGGCTCTGTATCTGAGTTTTGTTTGCGTAAGAGCTGGTTTTATTTTCCTATAACAAAGGAACATCAGGAGTCTGTACTATGGAGTTTTCTATCATGACATGGTTCCGCCAACCGATGTCTCATAGCCCAAAATCATCATAACTTGCCCACAATTATGTTATCAGTCCGGTGTTGAGAGTTCCGAGATAGATCCAAGACCAGAGGCTCAAATTGTCCATAACCGGGGACACGGCTAATCGATTAGGTTTTAACTCTCTGCAGAGGTTTGTACACTTTACCCGCAAGATTCGATCCCTCTTTTTACGTTCTCGCACTTCAGGGTGTTTGAGAACAAGATGACCGAGGGTCTTCCAAAGAGTTCCCCTGACCACTGTCCGGTGCTCATCCAATCCTACCATCGTTCTACATCTCCTAGCCAGCAGTGCCCAGCCCGAGGCCCATCTCTCTCTCTCCCTCCGCCGCGGCCCACAGCGGTCCAGCCCGCGCCCGCGCCGTTCTTCCTCCTCCCGCAAACCACGCAGGGCATCGCCGCCGCCGGAATCCCGAACTTCTTGGGATCGCGATCTTCCGATCCGCCCCCTGCTCCAAGTCTCTTTCCCCTATATATACTCCTCCCCTCGACCCGTTCCCATCCTTTCCCCTCGCCGAAACCCCTTGCCTCGCCCGTAATCTCTCGCCGGAGCCGAGCACCGCCGCCGCACCATTGATGCCCTAGAGCCCACCTCCGACCTCCCCGAGACCCGCCGCCACCACCATCGTGATCCCCTCCCTCGACTACACCTTCCCAACAACTCGCCTGAGCCTCAAAACCACCGGATCGCCATCGTCGTTGATCACCGATGCCATCCGCCGCCTCGAGCTCGCCGTCGACCACCACCGACCATCTCCTCCGACTCCACGATCACCGTTGGACTCGTCGTCGTCCGCTACATCGCCCCGACCCCTCCATCTTCATCGCCGACGACCGGAGTGTTGGGGAACGTAGCAGAAATTCAACATTTTCTACGCATCACCAAGATCAATCTATGGAGTAATCCAGCAACGAGGGGAAGGGGAGTGCATCTACATACCCTTGTATATCGCGAGCGGAAGCGTTCAAGAGAACGGGGTAGATGGAGTCGTACTCGTCGTGATCCAAATCACCGATGATCCCAGCGCCGAACGGACGGCACCTCCGCGTTCAACACACGTACGGAGCAGCGACGTCTCCTCCTTCTTGATCCAGCAAGGGGGGGGAAGAGGTTGATGGAGATCCAGCAGCACGATGGCGTGGTGGTGGAAGTAGCGGGATTCCAACAGGGCTTCGCCAAGCGCTGCGGGAGGAGGGAGATGTGTCACGGGAGGGAGAGGGAGGCGCCAGGGCTTAGGTCTTGCTGCCCTCCCTTCCCCCACTATATATAGGGCCAAGGGAGAGGGGGGGTGCGCAGCCTTGGCCCTTCCTCCAAGGAAGGGTGCGGCCAGGGAGGAGTCCTTCCCCCCCAAGGCACCTCGGAGGTGCCTTCCCCCTTTAGGACTCTCCCTTTTCCTTATCTCTTGGCGCATGGGCCTCTTGGGGCTGGTGCCCTTGGCCCATATAGGCCAAGGCGCACCCCTACAGCCCATGTGGCCCCCCGGGGCTGGTGGACCCCCTTGGTGCACCCCCGGACCCCTTTCGGCACTCCCGATACAATACTGATAAAGTGCGAAACTTTTCCGGGGACCAAAATAAGACTTCCCATATATAAATCTTTACCTCCGGTCCATTCCGGAACTCCTCATGACGTCGAGGATCTCATCCGGGACTCCGAACAACTTTCTGGTTACCGCATACTAATATCTCTACAACCCTAGCGTCACCGAACCTTAAGTGTGTAGACCCTACGGGTTCGGGAGACACGCAGACATGACCGAGACGACTCTCCGGTCAATAACCAACAACGGGATCTGGATACCCATGTTGGCTCCCACATGCTCCTCGATGATCTCATCGGATGAACCACGATGTCGAGGATTCAATCAATCCCCTATACAATTCCCTTTGTCCATCGGTATGTTACTTGCCCGAGATTCGATCGTCGGTATCCCGATACCTTGTTCAATCTCGTTACCGGAAAGTCTCTTTACTCGTTCTGTAACACATCATCCCGTGATCAACTCCTTGGTCACATTGTGCACATTATGATGATGTCCTACCGAGTGGGCCCAGAGATACCTCTCCGTTTACACGGAGTGACAAATCCCAGTCTCGATTCGTGCCAACCCAACAGACACTTTCGGAGATACCTGTAGTGCACGTTTATAGCCACCCAGTTACGTTGTGACGTTTGGTACACCCAAAGCATTCCTACGGTATCCGGGAGTTGCACAATCTCATGGTCTAAGGAAATGATACTTGACATTAGAAAAGCTCTTAGCAAACGAACTACACGATCTTGTGCTAGGCTTAGGATTGGGTCTTGTCCATCACATCATTCTCCTAATGATGTGATCCCGTTATCAACGACATCCAATGTCCATGGTCAGGAAACCGTAACCATCTATTGATCAACGAGCTAGTCAACTAGAGGCTTACTAGGGACATGGTGTTGTCTATGTATCCACACATGTATCTGAGTTTCCTATCAATACAATTCTAGCATGGATAATAAACGATTATCATGAACAAGGAAATATAATAATAACCAATTTATTATTGCCTATAGGGCATATTTCCAACAGTCTCCCACTTGCACTAGAGTCAATAATCTAGTCCACATCACCATGTGATTAACACTCATAGGTCACATCACCATGTAACCAACATCCAAAGAGTTTACTAGAGTCACCAATCTAGTTCACATCACTATGTGATTAACACTCAATGAGTTCTAGTTTGATCATGTTATGCTTGTGAGAGAGGTTATTAGTCAACGGGTCTGAACCTTTCAGATCCGTGTGTGCTTTACGAATATCTATGTCATCTTGTGGATGCTACCACACGCTACTTGGAGCCATTTCAAGTATCTTCTCTACTATACGAATCCGGTTTACTACTCAGAGTCATCCGGATTAGTGTCAAAGTTCGCATCGACGTAACCCTTTACGACGAACTCCTTTTCACCTCCATAATCGAGAAAATTCCTTAGTCCACTAGGTACTAAGGATAAGTTCGACCGCTGTCATGTGATCCTTTCCCGGATCACTATTGTACCCTCTTGACCAACTCATGGCAAGGCACACTACATGTGCGGTACGCAGCATAGCATACTGTAGAGCCTACGTCTGAAGCATAGGGGACGACCTTCGTCCTTTCTCTCTCTTCTGCTGTGGTCAGGTCTTGAGTCTTACTCAATGCTCACACCTTGTAACACAGCCAAGAGCTCCTTCTTTGCTGATCTATTTTGAACTCTTTCAAAATCATGTCAAGGTGTGCGTTCTTTGAAAGTATCATCGGGCGTCTTGATCTATCTCTATAGATCTTGATGCCCAATATGTAAGCAGCTTTATCCAGGTCTTCCTTTGAAAAACTCCTTTCAAACAACCCTTTATGCTTTCCAGAAATTTTACATCATTTCGGATCAACAATATGTCATTCACATATACTTACCAGAAATGTTGTAGCGCTCCCACTCACTTTATTGTAAATACAAGTTTCTAACAAACTTTGTATAAACCCAAAAACTTTGATCACTCCATCAAAGCGTACATTCTGACTCCGAGATGCTTGCTCTAATCCATGGAAGGATCGCTGGAGCTAGCATACCTTTTAGCATCCTTAGGATCGACAAAACCTTTCTGATTGTATCACATACAACCTTTCCTTACGAAAACTGGTAAGGAAACTTGTTTTGACATACATCTGCCAGATTTCATAAATGCAGCTAATGCTAACATGATTCCGACGGACTTAAGCATCGCTACGGATGAGAAAATCTCATCGTAGTCAACTCCTTGAACTTGTGGAAATACTCCTTGCCACAAGTCGAGCTTCATAGACGGTAACATTACCGTCCACGTCCGTCTTCTTCTCAAAGATCCATTTTCTCGGATTTCATGGCTTCTAACCATTTGTCGGAATATGGGCCCACCATCGCTTCTCCATAGCTCGTAGGTTCAGTATTGTCCAACAACATGATATCTCAGACAGGATCACGTACCACTCTGAAGCAGCACGCATCCTCGTCGTCCTACGAGGTTTGGTGGTGACTTGATCTGAAGTTTCATGATCACTATCATAAGCTTCCACTTCAATTGGTATAGGTGCCACAGGAACAACTTCCTGTGCCCTGCTACACACTAGTTGAAATGACGGTTCAACAACCTTATCAAGTCTCCACCATCCTCCCACTCAATTCTTCCGAGAGAAACTTTTCCTCGAGAAAGGACTCGTTTCTAGAAACAATTACTTTTGCTTCCAGATCTGAAATAGGAGGTATACCCAACTGTTTTTAGGTATTCTATGAAGATGTATTTATCCGCTTTGGGTTCGAGCTTATCAGCCTGAAACTTTTTCACATAAGCATCGCAGCCCCAAACTTTTAAGAAACGACAACTTAGGTTTCTCTAAACGGTGTTGTATCAACAGAATTGCGTGGTGCCCCTTTTAAAGTGAATGCGGTTGTCTCTAATGCCTAACCCATAAACGATAGTGGTAATTCGATAAGAGACATCATGGTATGCACCATATCCAATAGGGTGCAGTTATGATGTTCGGACACACCATCACACTATGGTGTTCCAGGCGGTATTAATTGTGAAACACTTTCCACAATGTCTTAATTGTGTGCTAAACTCGTAACTCAGATATCTCTATGATCATATCATAGACATTTTATCCTCTTGTCACGACGATCTTCAACTTCACTCTGAAATTACTTGAACCTTTCAATAATTCAGACTTGTGTTTCATCAAGTAAATATTCTCAGCATCTACTCAAATCATCTGTGAAGTAAGAACATAACGATATCCATTGCATGCCTCAGCATTCATTGGACTGCATACATCAAAATGTATTACTTCCAATAAATTGCTCTCTTGTTCCATCTTACTGAAAACGAGGCCTTTCAGTCATCTTGCCCATGTGGTATGATTTGCATGTCTGAAGTGATTCAAAATCAAGTGAGTCCAAACGATCCATCTGCATAGAGTTTCTTCATGCATATATACCAATAGACATGGTTCACATGTCTCAATCTTTTCAAAAACGAGTGAGTCCAAAGATCCATCTACATGGAGCTTCTTCATGCGTTCTATACCAATATGACTCAAACGGCAGTGCCACAAGTATGTGGTACTATCATTACTATTTTATATCTTTTGGCACGAACATGTGTATCACTGCGATCGAGATTCATTTTAGGTGCAAGACCATTGAAGGTATTATTCAAATAAACAGAGTAACCATTATTCTCCTTAAATGAATAACCGTATTGCGATAAACATAATCCAATCATGTTTACGCTCAACGCAAACACCAATCTCGATGGTAGGGGGAGCATGCAATGCTTGATCACATCAACCTTGGAAACACTTCCAACACACATCGTCATCTCACCTTTAGCTAGTCTCCATTTATTCCGCAGCTTTTATTTCGAGTTACTAACACTTAGCAACCGAACCGGTATCTAATACCCTGGTGCTGCTAGGAGTACTAGTAAAGTACACATTCATATAACGTATATCCAATATACTTCTGTCGACCTTGCCTGCCTTCTCATCTACCAAATATCTAGGGTAGTACTGCTTCAGTGACCGTTCCTCTCATTACAGAAGCACTTAGTCTCGGGTTTGGGTTCAACCTTGGGATTCTTCACTAGAGCAGCAAATGATTTGCTGTTTCATGAAGTATCCCTTTTTCCCTTGCCCTTCTTGAAACTAGTGGTTTTACTAACCATCAACAATTGATGCTCCTTCTTGATTTCTACTTTCGCGGTGTCAAACATCGCGAGTTGCTCAAGGATCATCATGTCTATCCCTGATATGTTATATTTCATCACGAAGCTCTACTAGCTTGGTGGTAGTGACTATGGAGAACCATCACTATCTCATCTGGGAGATTAGCTCCCACTCGATTCAAGCGATTGTGGTACTCAGACAATCTGAGCACATGCTCAACGATTGAGCTTTTCTCCCTTAGTCTGTAGGCTTAAGAAACTTGTCAGAGGTCTCATACCTCTTGACGTGGGCACTAGTCTGAAATCCCAATTTTAGACTTCGGAACATCTCATATGTTCTGTGACATTTCACAAACGTCTTTGGTGCCACAATTCTAAACCGTTAGCATTACGCACTGAACTATCACGTAGTTATCAAAACGTGTATGTCAGATGTTCCGCAACATCTACAGACGACGCTGAGGTTCAGCACACCGAGCAGTGCATTAAGGACATAAGCCTTCCGTGCAGCAATGAGGACAATCCTCAGTTTACGGACCCAGTCCGCATAATTGCTACTACCAACTTTCAACTAAATTTTCTCTAGGAACATATCTTAAACAGTAGAACTAAAGCGTATGACATAATTTGTAAAGACCTTTTGACTATGTTCATGATAATTAAGTTCATCTGATTATTGAGTGAACTCCCACTCAGATAAACATCCCTCTAGTCATCCAAGTGATACATGATCCGATTCAAACTAGGCCGTGTCCGATCATCATGTGAGACGGACTAATCATCATCGGTGAACATCTCCATGTTGATCGTATCTACTATACGACTCATGTTCGACCTTTCGGTCTCTTGTGTTCCGAGGCCATGTCTGTACATGCTAGGCTCGTCAAGTCAACCTAAGTGTTTCGCATGTGTTCCGAGGCCATGTCTGCACATGCTAGGCTCGTCAACACCCGTTGTATTCGAACGTTAGAATCTATCACACCCGATCATCACGTGGTGCTTCGAAACAACGAACCTTCGCAACGGTGCACAGTTAGGGGGAACACGTCTCTTGAAATTTTAGTGAGGGATCATCTTACTTACTACCGTCGTTCTAAGCAAATAAGATGCATAACATGATAAACATCACATGCAATCAAATAGTGACATGATATGGCCAATATCATTTTGCTCCTTTGATCTCCATCTTCGGGGCACCATGATCATCTTTGTCACCTGCATGACACCATGATCTCCATCATCATGATCTCCATCATTGTGTCTTCATGAAGTTGTCACGCCAACGATTACTTCTACTTCTATGGCTAACGCGCTTAGCAATAAAGTAAAGTAATTTACATGGCGTTATTCAATGACACGCAGGTCATACAAAAAATAAAGACAACTCCTATGGCTCCTGCCGGTTGTCATATTCATCGACATGCAAGTCGTGATTCCTATTACAAGAATATGATCAATCTCATACATCACATATATCATTCATCACATCTTCTGGCCATATCACATCACATAGCACATGCTGCAAAAACAAGTTAGACGTCCTCTAATTGTTGTTGCAAGTTTTTACGTGGCTTGTATAGGTTTCTAGCAAGAACGTTTCTTACCTACGTAAGACCACAACGTGATATGCCAATTTCTATTTACCCTTCATAAGGACCCTTTTCATCGAATCTGTTCCGACTAAAGTGGGAGAGACAGACACCCGCTAGCCACCTTATGCAACTAGTGCATGTCAGTCGGTGGAACCTGTCTCATGTAAGCGTACGTGTAAGGTCGGTCCGGGCCGCTTCATCCCACAATGCCGCCGAAACAAGATAAGACTAGTAGCGGCAAGAAGAATTGGCAACATCTACGCCCACAACTACTTTGTGTTCTACTCGTACATAGAAACTACGCATAGACCTAGCTCATGATGCCACTGTTGGGGAACGTAGCAGAAATTCAAAATTTTCTACGCATCACCAAGATCAATCTATGGAGTAATCTAGAAACGAGGGGAAAGGGGAGTGCATCTACATACCCTTGTAGATCGCGAGCGGAAGCGTTCAAGAGAACGGGGTTGATGGAGTCGTACTCGTCGTGATCCAAATCACCGATGATCCTAGCGCCGAACGGACGGCACCTCCGCGTTCAACACACGTACGGGGCAGCGACGTCTCCTCCTTCTTGATCCAGCAAGGGGGGAGGAGAGGTTGATGGAGATCCAGCAGCACGACGGCGTGGTGGTGGAAGTAGCGGGATTCCAACAGGGCTTCGCCAAGCGCTGCGGGAGGAGGGAGATATGTCACGGGAGGGAGAGGGAGGCGCCAGGGCTTAGGTCTTGCTGCCCTCCCTTCCCCCCACTATATATAGGGCCAAGGGAGAGGGGGGGGGGGCGCAGCCTTGGCCCTTCCTCCAAGGAAGGGTGCGGCCAGGGAGGAGTCCTTCCCCCCCAAGGCACCTCGGAGGTGCCTTCCCCCTTTAGGACTCTCCCTTTTCCTTATCTCTTCGCGCATGGGCCTCTTGGGGCTGGTGCCCTTGGCCCATATAGGCCAAGGCGCACCCCCTACAGCCCATGTGGCCCCCCGGGGCTGGTGGACCCCCTTGGTGGACCCCCAGACCCCTTTCGGCACTCCCAGTACAATACCGATAAAGTGCGAAACTTTTCCGGCGACCAAAATAAGACTTCCCATATATAAATCTTTACCTCCGGACCATTCCGGAACTCCTCGTGACGTCCAGGATCTCATCCGGGACTCCGAACAACTTTAGGGTTACCGCATACTAATATCTCTATAACCCTAGCGTCACCGAACCTTAAGTGTGTAGACCCTACGGGTTCGGGAGACACGCAGACATGACCGAGACGACTCTTCGGTCAATAACCAACATCGGGATCTGGATACCCATGTTGGCTCCCACATGCTCCTCGATGATCTCATCGGATGAACCACGATGTCGAGGATTCAATCAATCCCGTATACAATTCCCTTTGTCCATCGGTATGTTACTTGCCCGAGATTCGATCGTCGGTATCCCGATACCTTGTTCAATCTCGTTATCGGCAAGTCTCTTTACTCGTTCCATAACACATCATCCCGTGATCAACTCCTTGGTCACATTGTGCACATTATGATGATGTCCTACCGAGTGGGCCCAGAGATACCTCTCCGTTTACACGGAGTGACAAATCCCAGTCTCGATTCGTGCCAACCCAACAGACACTTTCGGAGATACCTGTAGTGCACCTTTATAGCCACCCAATTACGTTGTGACGTTTGGTACACCCAAAGCATTCCTACGGTATCCGGGAGTTGCACAATCTCATGGTCTAAGGAAATGATACTTGACATTAGAAAAGCTCTTAGCAAACGAACTACACGATCTTGTGCTAGGCTTAGGATTGGGTCTTCCATCACATCATTCTCCTAATGATGTGATCCCGTTATCAACGACATCCAATGTCCATGGTCAGGAAACCGTAACCATCTATTGATCAACGAGCTAGTCAACTAGAGGCTTACTAGGGACATGGTGTTGTCTATGTATCCACACATGTATCTGAGTTTCCTATCAATACAATTCTAGCTTGGATAATAAACGATTATCATGAAGAAGGAAATATAATAATAACAAATTTATTATTGCCTCTAGGGCATATTTCCAACACGGAGCGCCACCGCCACCGACGTCCGAGCCGCCACCGCCGATGACGACCTCGCCGGAGACGCCACCACCGCTGTAAGCAACCTCCACCGTCCGATCTGTTATTGACGGCATAGATTAGATATAACGAAAGGTTACGTTTTTTTAATTAGATCGGTTTAGTTCCGGTTTGTTACGGTTTTTATTCGGTTTAGATCGGTTCAGGTCTAGTCGGTTTAGCCGATAGATCTTTCTGTTTTAGGCCGTACACGTTTCTGTTATTTTACGACCGAGCGCTAGATAGTTCAGATCGCCCACCTCCTAGGCCTGATAGCAGTAGGCCACGTAGCTAGCGCCCGTTTTGTTTATTTTATTTTATTTTCGTTTCTGTTTTAAAAACAGAATAGTTCTCATTTTAGATTGCTTATATACTTTATGTTTTAGATCCAAATTGAGTGATTCCTTTTGCATTGTGTCACAAATTTGTTAAAGTTTCTGTTTGCGTACTTAGTTTTCCGATTTGAGTAGTTTAAACTCGAGTTTGATGAAATTTGTTCAAATTAGTAATTTGGCCATAACTTGAGCTTTATAAAATATTTTTGATTGACTCTTTTTGCTCCTGGTCACTAGGACCTTTAACTATCTAGTAGTGTTGAGTATTTTATTTTTAGTTTATTTTAAAATTAGGTTTTTATCAAAACAGTACGGTTTTAGTTATAGTTTTGTTTTAGTCTTTTCTTTATAGTTTTAATTATTAATTTTTTTCTTTTTGTCACTTTTGACAAACTCTTAGTTTTGTTCTGTTGGTCAACAAAATAAAAATTTATATTATTTTAAAATTTTATTTTATTTAAGTTTTCGTATGAAAACTTGTTTAGGTCATAGTTAGTGTTTCTTAAAAGCTTTTTATTTGTTTCTTTTTGCAAATAAAAGTTTATGAAAAATGCTTTCTGTTAACTTAGTTGATTTATATTTTATTTTTTGTTAAAATTATTAATTTAGTATTTTCTTTGTTAAGTTTTACTTAGGACAAAACTATGTTTGTAGTTAAGGCAAAAGGTTTTCCTAGTAGGTTCTTTATAGTTTTCCCCTATTAGTTCTTTCGATGTGTTATTTGTTTTGTATTGGGTTTTCTTATTGAAATTTTTTTATTGTTAGATTTTCTTGCTAGAATTCTTTCTTATGTGAATGTCATGTTTGTTAATATAGATTTCATCGGAGAGTTGCGTAGTCCTATCAAGTTATTTCTGAGAGTGTTGTTATCTTCATCAAGTAATACCAGGCAAGTTCACTTTGACCATGTTTTTCATACCTATGTTTTATTGCATTTAGTGTCATCTTTGCAACAATCCCTCCAGTAGTGACATTGAATTCTTGTAGTTGAGTAGTATGCGTGAGGTAGGAACCCATCACCCTGTTACCAAGCCCGGGACTTTATTTATTTTAATGCTACGCTATAGTAGACGGGTTTGGTATGAGTGCACGAGAGTGGAGTGAAGAAGGAGGACTCTACGTCAATGACGACAACTCCATGATGGCATATGCGAGGACTGCATCTTCAAGGCCTCAAGACTTCAAGACTCGAGAAAAGAATTCAATACACACTACTGGGTGCAGGACGGTTGACGGGCACCCTGGAGAAACCAGTGGATGGCCGGGATGCATGGAGAAGCGCCATGACATCTTGCGGAAAGCTTCACCCAGACTCAAAGAGACGGAAGAATACTTCATGCCCGAAAGCTTACCTGTGCAACCGCAAGTCACTATGGGATCTGGCTTGGTTGACCTTAGTTGTGACTCTGGCTGGGACGGTGCTAGCAGATGTAGAACGACGGTAGGATTGGATGAACACCGGACAGTGGTCAGGGGAACTCTTTGGAAGACCATGTTTCGGTCGTCTTGTTCTCAAACACCCTGAAGTGCGAGAACGTAAAAAGAGGGATCGAATCTTGCGGGTAAAGTGTACAAACCTATGCAGAGAGTTAAAACCTAATCGATTAGCTGTGTCCCCGGTTATGGACAATTTGAGCCTCTGGACTTGGATCTATCTCGGAACTCTCAACACCGGACTGATAACATAATTGTGGGCAAGTTATGATGATTTTGGGCTATGAGACATCGGTTGGCGGAACCATGTCATGATAGAAAACTCCGTAGTACAGACTCCTGATGTTCCTTTGTTATAGGAAAATAAAACCAGCTTTTACGCAAACAAAACTCAGATACAGAGCCACAAGGCCATTTTCATATAGTATAGTTTATCATCTGTTTTTATTACAGTGATCTTGCCGGTACATTCAATGTACTGACCTACACGGCTGCAACGTATCATGTTGCAGAATTATTTCTATGACGAGTGAGTTTCATTGGTTGGGTTACGGTCTACACTCAACCTGCCGATGGCGTTGATGGGAATCCACACCCGATTGTTTGTTTCCGCTGAGACTTATGAGGTATATATCAGTTTTACCTTATTTATACATGTGATTGCACTTTGATATATACATTGATGTACTGTGTGTGCTAGCATACTGATCCAGGGATGGCACAGATACACAGAGAATTGACCGTCTGAGATCGGGTCTCTACACCGAGCCCTCCAATTGCCTGGACCCATCAAAATGAATAGTCCAATAAGTATGATCCAGCTTCTCTTCTGGCGCTTGTAGTTCTGTCCAATCATTGATGAAATCCACAAAGGCCTGAGATTTGATCGCCGTTCGGGGTATGTATTTCAACCCATGAGGCCCGAGCTTGATGGCCCGCTTAGCAATCCGGCCAGTTGCTTCCCTGTTCTGGATTATATCCCCCAAGGAGCAGATCTGACCACCGTGATGGGAGGACCTTGGAAATATTGCTTAAGCTTCCGGTTTGCCATGAAAACTCCATACATCAACTTCTGCCAATGCGGGTACCTCTCCTTGGACTCAATAAGTACCTCACTGATATAGTAAACCGGCCGTTGAACCGGATATTCCTTTTCAGTCTCCTTGCGTTACACCACAATAGCCGCGCTAACAGCCCGGGCATTAGCTGCCACATACAGCAACAATGGCTCTTGTCAACCGGAGCAGCGAGAATCGGCGGATTAGCCAGCTGCCGCTTTAAATACTCAAATGCTTCATTAGCGGCGTCACTCCAGACGAAGTTATCCATTTTCTTCAGCATCTGATACAAAGCGGTGGCCTTCTCGCCAAGGCGGCTGATAAACCGGCTCAACGCGGCAATCCGGCCTGCCAGGCGTTGAACATCATTGATACATTTCAGTTTGGCCAAAGAAGTAATGGCTTTGATCTTCTCCAGATTAGCTTCAATGCCCCTGTTAGACACCAAAAAGCCCAAGAGCTTGCCTGCCGGTACACCAAAAATGCACTTGGTCAGATTAAGCATCATTTTATAAACCTGCAGGTTATCAAAGGTCTCCTTCAAGTCATCAATCAATGTCTCCTTCTTCCTTGATTTCACCACAATATCATCTACATATGCATGAACATTGCGGCCGATCTGATCATGAAGACAATTCTGCACACACCGCTGATAGGTTGCCTGGGCACTCTTGAGCCCAAAGGGCATAGACACATAACAGAAGGCTCCAAAAGGAGTTATGAAGGCTGTCTTCTCCTGGTCCTTAACTGCCATTTTGATCTGATGGTAGCCAGAATATGCATCCAGAAAGCTCAAACGCTCGCAACCCGCCGTAGCATCAATGAGTTGATCAATACGAGGGAGGACAAAAGGATCTGCTGGGTAGGCTTTGTTGAGATCTGTGTAGTCCACACACATACGCCAAGTGCCGTTCTTCTTGAGCACCAGTACTGGATTAGCCAGCCACTCAGGATGAAATACTTCAATGATAAATCCAGCCGCCAAGAGCCTGGCTACTTCTTCACCAATAGCCTTGCGTCTTTCTTCATTGAACCGACAAAGAAATTTCTTGACCGGTTTATACTTGGGATCAACATTGAGAGTGTGCTTAGCAAGTTCTCTCGGTACACCTGGCATGTCAGAAGGCTTCCACGCAAAGATGTCTCAATTCTCATGGATGAACTCGATGAGCGCGCTTTCCTATTTCAGATCCAAGTTAGCGCTGATGCTAAACTGCTTGGACGAATCGCTGGGCACGAAGTCAACAAGCTTAGTCTCATCAGCCGATTTAAACTTCAGGGACGGATCATGCTCTGTAGTTGGTTTCTTTAATGTAGTCATATATGCCGGATCAACATTGTCCTTATAGAACTTCAATTCCTCAGTTGCACAAACCGACTCAGCGTATGCCGCATCGCCCTCTTCACATTCCAAAGCGATCTTGTGACTCCCGTGCACTGTGATAGTCCCCTTATGACCCGGCATCTTGAGCTGCAGATAGACATAACAGGGCCTTGCCATAAACTTAGCATAAGCCGGTCGTCCAAACAGGGCATGATATGGGCTCTTGATTTTCACCACCTCAAAGGTCAACTTCTCTGATCTTGCATTATGCTCGTCGCCAAAAGCAACCTCCAGAGCTATCTTACCAACGGGACATGTCGATTTACCAGGTACCACACCATGAAAGACCATGTTGGACGGTTTAAGATTTTTATCTGTTAACCCATGCGGCGGAAGGTTTCATAATAAAGGATATTGATACTACTCCCCCATCCATGGGTACTTTGGTGAACTTATAACCTCCCACCTGAGGTGCCAACACCAACGCCGGATGACTCGGATTATCAACCCGGGGCGGATGATCCTCTTGACTCCACACAATAGGCTGTTCAGACCAGCGTAAGTATCGGGGAACTGCCGGTTCAACAGAATTCACTGACCTTTTATGAAGCTTCTGATCGCGCTTGTCCAGGCTAGTGGTGAAGACATGATACTGCCCGCTATTCAACTGCTTCGGGTTGCTCTGGTAACCCGACTGCTGCTGCTGCTGTTGCTGATTCCCCTGATTATTATGACCACCTTGGTTGCCCTGATTGCCTTGATTACCCTGTCTACTCTGGTTGCCATGAAATCCTGAACCGGAACTACCTCCACCGTAACCCGACGCATGAGATCTGGGGCCTGAACCGCCTCCCGGTCCATGATCATACCGAAAAACATCAGAGTTTTTGAACTCTTGCATGATGTAACAATCTTTCCAGAGGTGCGTGGACGGGTTCTCCTTCGTCCCGTGCTTTGGGCAAGGCCGGTTCAACAAATAAGACAGGCGGTCCGGATTATGACTTGGTCCTCCACCGCGCTGGGGCGGTTTACCTTTACACCGTTGGCCTTTGTCCTGCGCGTTGGTATTAGCCACAAAATCCAAGCTATTATCCGCTATACGCTTACCGTTGTTTCCATGGCCTGCCGGGTTGTGCTGCTGCCCCTTGGTATGTCCGCTCTTCTTTCCCTTCCCTGTGTTGTCATCGTCAGACTCGGGGTCCTTGGTACCATCAGAGTCGGCATATTTCACCAGAGCAGCCATGAGAGTCCCCATATCATTGCAATGGCGTTTGAGCCGTCCCAACTTCAGCTTCAGAGGTGCAAACCGGCAATTGCCTTCCAACATTAAAACTGTTGTGTCAGCGTTAATGCGGTCCGATGAATGCAAAATCTCCGAAACCCGGCGCACCCAATGGGTTGTTGATTCTCCTTCCTCCTGGACACAGGCAGCTAGGTCCACAATTGACATGGGCCGCTTGCACGTATCCTTGAAGTTCTGGATAAAGCAGGCCCTCAGCTCGGCCCATGACCCAATGGAGTTAGCTGGTAACTTTTTCAACCAAGTTTGAGTCGTTCCTTCCAACATCATGGTAAAGTATTTAGCGCACGCCGCATCATCCACATCCAGCATCTCCATTGCCATCTCATAGCTTTCCACCCAAGACTCGGGGGATAAATCAGCGGTGTAATTCGGCACTTTTCATGGGCCTTTGAAATCCTTCGGCAGGCGCACGTTGCGCAGCGCTGGGACGAGACACAGTACTCCCAAAGAGCTAGAGGTAACCCCTGGTTCCACCGATGTGGTTGGACGAACCGGAGTAAGTTGGCGAGCCTCGTGCTGTGCTGCTAACTCGGCTTCTCGACGAGCTCTAGCGCGATCCACGAAATCCTGAGCATCACCACCACCACCCGCCGGGTTATGGCCACGGGGCGGATCACGGTTCCGCACATTGCTTGATACGGCCGGTTCATCCATACGCCTGCTGTAGCTCCGGCTTGGGCGGGGAGTAGAATGGATCCTCTCGCGACTATATGAATAAGCCTGATGCTGAACCATAGCTGTATGAAGAAGCTCCCTATCCCGTCGCGTCTCGACTGCCACCAGAGAATCGCCTTCGATTGGAAGGGCCGCCAGCCGTGAAGCAGCAGCGACAATGTTGTCCATCGGGTTAGAGTAATGATCCGGTGGTGTTGGGACATGCTGCGACGACTCGTGATTCTGGCGAGGCGGATCCACCAAACGTGGCTGAACCGGAGCCCCCGCTCTAGGTGCTTCCACCCAGTTTACCATCAGCGGATTACTGGTCCCCGCTCCTGGGGTGTTAAAGAGGTTCCTGGCTTCATAAACCAGCGGCAGGCGAGATTGGTACCTCCTCTTTAGGACATCATTTGACGCACTCTGATCCAGCATAAGCCGGTAAGCCTGTGCATCCAATGCGGCCCGTTCCGCAGCCATCCTGGTATCCTCAGCTGCCAAGTCGGCTTTGGCCTGGGTGATCTGATCATTCACCTTCGCGATTTCCGCATTATGTGCATCTTGATCCGCCGGGTTAACCTCCTCCATCAGCGTTGCCAAAGCGTCAAATAAATCAGATAACCTGAGCCGGGGGTCGCACAGTGCCTCCTGCCCCGTCCGCTGTCGCAGCTGCTGATCCGGAAATCATCGCTGCTGCAGTCAAAGAGTGGAGCACTGGTTGCGTACCGACCATGAGGATCGCAGCCCGGTTTGGCAGATCAAAGGGGTCCGGAATACTGTCGCCATCGGAACAGCCCCCAATCCGGCGATCCTGCAACTAATATAACGACTCGGTCTCTCCGGTTGATGACTCGTCGCCGGAATAAACGACGGTTTCACAACCAAATTCCGATCTATCCCCAGATTCCCCTCCGTGGATGAGTCCCACGAAGGCACGCTTCATGACAGGCTTAACCCGGGCAGGTCTTGCACGCTGAGCCGTTTCGACGAGGTCGGTGTAGATGTCCGGCTCAGGGCCCGCTTCGCCGATCTTGCTAATTAAGACGTGTATGCCACCAAAGGGGACCCGGTACCCGTACTCGATTGAGCTGGCCTCGGGGCCCCAGCCTGCATCGTCGACTCTTGGTCATCCGGCCCATAGCGTAGCCCTTGAGCCCTTCGAAGCTGCCCTCTAAGAACTTGAAACCATCGTGCAATAGCCCCATGGTGGGCGCCAACTGTCGTGGTTTTGTCACGGCAGATGTCCTAAGGAAAGGACTTAGTCGTGCAGCCATCACGCGGGTTAACTTAAAGGGGTTTAAGCGGACAAGGGACGCAGAGAGTTTATACTGGTTCCGCCCCTTGCGGTGAAGGTAAAAGCCTAATCCAGTTGTTGTGGAATTGCTAGGGTTTCGATGACCAGGGAGCGAATACGCTTTGCCTGAGTCTCGAGTTATTGTCTGTTGTCCCCAAACCGCCGCCGGGTCGTCCCCTTATATACATGGGTTGACGCCCGTCGGTTTACAGAATCCCGAGGCTGGCTCATAAACGTGTCCGACCCGGTCTCTACTCTTTCTATCTTACAACACAAGTTTACATATCAACGCCGGTTTATGTCTACAGGCCTTAAACCGGCTTTTGGGCCCTGGGCCTTCATAAAGCGTCACTGTCTTTGTCTTCATGGGCTTCAGATACTGTGAACCATTATGGGGCTAACCCGGCCTCTCCCGGCCGGTTTACGCCCAGTAGTAATATCCCCAACAAGTGCCGAGGGTGGTACCTCATACATCACTCCTCATGAGATCTCTGTAGTGTAGCTATTCGGTCGTGGTCATCGAGGGTGATTCCTCCTTGACCACTCCCGATACGACTCTGTCGTGCAACCCCTCAAGTGTGAACCTCGACGGTGGTTCCTCTTACGTTCACCTTGATGAGTACATCTAGTGGAATTCACCGAGGGTGATTCCTCGGGTTTTCCCCTTGATGTTTGGACACACGGATACTTGGACTTTACAACTGTTACTTGGAAAGGCGGGTCGACCCTGAGGGCTACCCGTGAGTGATGTGGAGACGGTTTGACCTGGAGGGACCCGAGAGTTGAATACGAGGCGTGGCCGGGCACTATTAGCCCTTGCCGCAAGTCCTCGAGACGGGGCGACGGGGTGACATCATTCGTGAGTCTCTGCTCGTGACCGCACTACCAACACACGAACGGTTTGGATATTTGATCCGAGGAGCCTCTGGCTTGATAGCACTAACCATCACGTGGGCATAGTATGGGCGTTTTGCGTTGTATGTATCAGCCGAAGCTTAATAGATGTCATGCGACTGAGCGACGCGCGCCGGGTTGGACTGGTAAGCACCTGCCTTTTTAAATAGGTAGCTAGGTCTACTCACCGGCCGCCCACGCAACATGCAGGAGTTCCCGGGGTGATGGCCCAAGACCCCTGGGGTCATAGGTTTAGTCTGGCGTGCTGACCTCTCTATTAAGCCTAGGTCGGGTTGCGGCGTATCGTTTGGCTGTGGCCGGGCATGACCCAATAAAGTGTATCCGGCTGGCTTTAAGCGAGCGTGGTGGGTAAGTTGGTGCACCCCTGCAGGGAAGAAAACATCTATCGATAGCCTGTCCTGCGGTAACTGACACTCGGAGTTGTATCACGATCGATACAACTAGAACTGGATACTGAATGCTGAGGCATGTTATGGATATGTGGCTCCGGGATTTTTTTCTCGCAGGGAGTCGAGGAAGTGATCTCTGGGCAATGATACAACATACTTGTTACTTATAATAAGCCACTCTTATCTCTTCTGATGCTACGAGATGCTTGGAGCTGCTTGAAGATGCTAGTCTTCGATAGGCTAGGATTTGCCCTTCTCTTCTGGCTTTCTGTAGTTCAGTCCACATATACTACCCATTTCTTTGACACCGATGCATATGTAGGGTAGATCCTTGCTTGTGAGTACTTTGGATGAGTACTCACGGTTGGTTTGCTCCCTCTTTTTCCCCGTTTTCCATTCTTTCTGGATGTCGCAACAAGATGGTGGAGCCCAGGAGCTAGACGCCACCGTCGATGACGACTACTACTACCACGAGGGTGCTTACTACTATGTGGAGGCCGCCGACGACTAGGAGTAGTTAGGAGGCTCCTAGGCAGGAGGCCTTGCCTTTTCGATCGTAGATGCTTTAGTGCTAGCCTTCTTAAGGCAAAATTGCTTAACTTATGTGTTACTCAGATATGGTAGCTTCCGCTGACTCTTGTGTTTTTGAGCTGATGTATTCGAGCCCTGGAGGCCCCTGGCTTGTAATATAAGTCTTGCATTAATTTTTTAATTTGTGTCTAGAGTTGTGTTGTGATATCTTCCCTTGAGTCCTTGATCTTGATCGTACACATTTGCGTGTATGATTAGTGTACGATTCAATCGAGGGCGTCACAAGTTGGTATCAGAGCCAACTGCCTGTAGGTAGCCCCCTTTCCAACTCCTTTGCCGAAGTTGAGTCTAGTCTTTGAAAACTATTTTACTAACATTGTTGTGTGGCTTATGGGCCCACATCACAATTGGGTGGTATTAGGATCTTTTATTCCTCGTCTATGCTCTCGGACTCTGATCTCTCTTCTATTCGGGTTAAACGATTTTACTAACTCTAACGCTAGGTTTTCGCAACTACTTCCTCTCGGAGAGCCCCATTCCAGATGATCGCCTACTTCACCAGAAGACTTCGAAGATACTCTGCGATATTCGCTCGAGAACATGTGCTCATCGCTTTTTCGATTCCCTTCCACCGTCAACCCCTATGGATAACGACCTACAATTTTTGTTCATACCTTCATCCCCAGTTGCTCTTGTTATTACAGGATGCCTTGAGATACTCGCCGATGTTTCGAGAATCCTTTATGCTTACTGCCCTGTAGTTCCTTACCACATGAAAGCCCTTGCGAATAATTCCTCACACTTACCAGGGATTCGTTCATCCCCAGTTGTTCATGTGTTTCACAAATTCTTTGGAATACTATTCGATCTTCCAATAATCCTTAGTAGTCTATTGCTCCTGCTCTTCCTTATCGTCTTGCATTATGGTTAATTCCATATGTCTTACAATATTCATTAAACTCATTTGTGATTGTCATTCCTTTCCTATTGATTCGACATGTGCGTGAATGCACACATTCATTAGTTATTCCCTGGTAATTATTTATCCTTCTGGCTCAGACTCCACTCTGGACATGAGCTGTTTCTCGCCAAACCAAACCTTGATTGATTGTCGATCTAAGCCTATTCAACTTTATCCATCCTTAATTAGAGTGCCTGCTTCTGATCCCTTGATTTGGAAATCATAATTCCTTTGCATTTGAGCTGCGAATTAGTCAGTTGTTTCTTTAATCCGATGCCCTTTCATTCCTTCTTCCTCTTATAGAGTACCGATACTCGCATCAACTCTGTTGTAGACCATAAGACCCCTTGTTGGATTATTATCCGGCAGTGTCCTTCATATTCAATAACCTTGTGAGCCTTTCCATGGGTATATAATGCCTTTGGTAAATGGTATCCTCTTCTTTATTAACCATGCTCTACTTTCGAGCTTGTATTATTTACTCCGAAGTTTGTGGTATATGTTCCTAAGATGCCCCGATGGGTTGAACCAACGTCTTCCCTAATCCGTGTGAACCCGAAAGATTTCACGGGTCATACTTATCTGGTATTGCACCAGGTAAAACTTTCAACAACTAATGTCAATGTCGAAATACGAAAGGTGAATGGAAGGTTATGCATTGAAGAAGTAGGAGTCGACCTTGAACCTTTGTGTTCATGCCCATGGACACGATGTAGATCCTATCATGGAAGCTTCTTGTAATAATAACTATTTCCTTGATATTATATCCTTTGGTATCGGTGAATTGATCCTTTGCTATCGCCGTTCCGACCATATGTTCTTCTCTGATCCCATTTCTTGGACAGGTTAAATCACTTGTCTTCTACAGGTCAATATGCCTGCCCAACCTCTATTATGATCTACCTTCAAGTATTACCCCTGGTATCTCGAGGATATCATGCCATTGCACTACATCTTATGAACTTTTGATGGAGTACTACCTTACCCTGTCTTTGTTACTTCATGGTTTCTGGGTTGTTTGTCTATCGAGAACACCGATAAGTGAATCGATTCCGCACTCCGATTCAAGAACTCTAAGTAATTTTCGTTGCTTACGAGTTTAATAATTCTTCAAGTAATTCCTAGCCTGATCGGCTATATCATTATCGTGCCAAATTTTAACTGTGCTACCTGGTTCTTCTTCTAGGAGCACAATTTTCGACGATGAGCTAATCTTATGTCGATCTTCCTCGTCATATCATTTCGCCCTCAACAACAAGCTTGATTTCAAGTTTGTATCGTACACGTGATTCCAATAACCTTTCGCTTCATCATTCCTTTGACTTGATGCCATCACCGATCGATTACATCTTCATGAAATCTCTCGAAAAATGTGTCATGATCATCTTCAACATTCTGATGCTCTTCCAGGATATCAATCGAATTCATGATGAGAAATACCATCCTTGCACCTCAATGATTTGGGTTATCATCAACAACATTCTTGCCTCCCCCCAACACAAACTTGTTCATATCATTTTGGCATTACATCCTTTTGGCATGTCGATTGATTGCTGCTGAACCCATCGGCCACATCCTCATCCTTTCTGTGATGAAATTGCACGAACTATTCTAGCAGTTCCTGCGGGATCCTTTGTGAATCCAAAAGTTTGACATTTACCTGATGACCATGTCAATGCTATCCAGAAGCATGTCTGTGGTACGCTGATCGTCCACAAGAACATTGGTAGCGCAATGCTAAATGTTTCTTGATCGATTATCCAAACCCTGTTGTGTGGGTAACGTCATGAATTTCCCCACCCCTTTTACTGAAGTGGTTATCTACTTGCAGTCCTGTCATGATTATCCTGCTCTGCTTGTTCTTGTGAAGGATATACTCCTAATACTTCTGTTTCAACACACTTTCCTTTCCATTGTTTTGCTTAACCTTCCTTGTAAACTAACATACCTAAGCGGTGATAATTCCCTGCTTATGTAAACACCTCGGTGTACAAATTCTGTCAGTAATACCTTGTTAATATTGTTGATGACATTCAGGTAGCCACCGATGGACGAGAACTTTGCCTATTGGTCAACCTTGTCTTAACGAGCGGGAAAATGATTCTCTTCATCCCTTGCCCTTGGTACCAACGTTGTTGCCAACATAATTGACTGGCTATCCTCTGATCTGCCCTGCCACAATGGCCGTGCACAATTTTAGTGCATTTCTACATTTTCCCACATGGTGGGCCCATAACCCACAGTTCCACAGGATCGAAACCTAATGTGACGCCCCCGATTCAATTGTACACTAATCATACATGCAAACATGTACGATCAAGATCAGGGACTCACGAGAAGATATCACAACACAAATCTAAAATAAAAATAAGTCATACAAGCATCATAATACAAGCCAGGGGCCTCGAGGGCTCGAATAGAAGTGCTCGATCATAGACGAGTCAGCGGAAGCAACAATATCTGAGTACAGACATAAGTTAAACAAGTTGACATAAGATGGCTAGCACAAACTAGGATACAGATCAAAAGAGGTGCAGGCCTCCTACCTCGGATCCTCCTAAACTACTATTGGTCGTTGCCGGCGGCCTGCATGTAGTAGTAGGCACCCACGGTGTAGTAGGAGTCATCGTCGACGGTGGCATCTGGCTCCTGGACTCCAGCATCTGGTTCCGACAACCGAGAAGAATGGAAATGGGGAAAAGAGGGAGAAAAGCAACCGTGAGTACTCATCCAAAGTACTCGCAACCAAGGATCTACAATACATATGCATGGGTATCAGTGTAAAGGGGCAATATCGATGGACTGAACTGCAGAATGCTAGAATAAGAGGGGGATAGCTAGTCCTGTCAAAGACTACGCTTCTGGGAGCCTCCATCTTGCAGCATGTAGAAGAGAGTAGATGGTAAGTTCACCAAGTACCATCGCAAAGCATAATCCTACCCGGCGATCCTCCCCTCATCGCCCTGTGTGAGAGTGATCACCGGGTTATATCTGGAACTTGGAAGGGTGTGTTTTATTAAGTATCCGGTTCTAGTTGTCATAAGGTCAAGGTACAACTCCGGGTCGTACTGTTACCGAGGATCACGGCTATTCGAATAGATAAACTTGCCTGCAGGGGTGCACCACGTTACCCAACACGCTCGATCCCCTTTGGCCGGAAACACTTTCCTGGGTCATGCCCGGCCTCGGGACATCAACACGTCACAACCCTACCTAGGCACAACAGAGAGTTTAGCACGCCCATCGCCCATTGCACACCTGCACATTGCGTACGCGGCGGGTAAGCAGACCTAGCCTCCCTAATACAAGAGCAGGCGTTCCAGTCCAATTCGGCGCGCGCCGCTCAGTCGCTGACGTCAAGAAGGCTTCGGGTGATACCACGATGTCGAGTTCCCATAACCGTTCCCGCGTAGTTTGTTAGTGCGTATAGGCTAGTGGCCAGACTCAGATCAAATACCAAGATCTCGTTACGCGTGTTATTTTGAAGTAACCGCGGACGCCGACCAGGGCCAGGCCCACCTCTCTCCTAGGTGGTCTCAACCTGTCCTGTCGCTCCGCCACAAAGTAACAATCGGGGGCCGTCAGGAACCCAGGCCCACCACTATGGGCATGGAACCACCTGTCCTTTCAGCCCCCACATAAGAATCACTTGCGGGTACTCTACGAGCCGACCCGACTTTAGTCACCACATGTATCATATAATATGTATGTAATTATATACCCATGATCGCCTCCCGAGTGATCACGGCCCAGTAGTATAGCATGGCAGACGGACAAGAATGTAGGGCCACTGATGGAATACTAGCAGCTTATACTAAGCATATAGGATTGCAGGTAAGGGTAACAACTGTAGCAACAATGACAGGCTATGCAGCAGAATAGGATTAACCGAAAGCAGTAACATGCTACACTACTCTACTGCAAGCAGTAGAGAGAAGGAACAGGCGATATCGGGTGATCAAGGGGGGGGGGGGGGGCTTGCCTAGTTGCTCTGGCAAGAAGGAGGGGTCGTCAACACCGTAGTCGTACTGGGTAGCAGCGGCGTCGGTCTCGGTGTCTAACGAGAGAAGAGGGGGAAGAAACAATGAATACAATGCAAACAGATGCATATCGATGCATGACAAGACAAGTAACGGTGCCAGGTGTGCCCTAACGCAGTAGGAGGTGATACCGGCGATGGGGGGAAACACCCGGGAAAGTATCCCCGGTATTTCACGTTTTCGGACAGATGAACACGAGGGGGAAAGTTGCGTGTTCGCAATGCTAGGGATGTGTTGCGGACGAACGGGCCTCGTATCCGGATTTGTCTAGTCGTTCTGAGCGACTTTCATGTACAAAGTTTTTTCATCCGAGTTACGGATTATTTTACATTAATTTTTAAAGATTTAATTCATTTTTAGAATTAACAGAACTAATTTAATTAGAAAATGTAAATACAAAATCAGCGTGATGTCAGCATGATGTCAGCACTCAACAGTCTGTTGACTGGGTCAACAGGCGCGTGGGTCCCGTTTGTCGTTGCCTCATTAACCTGTCTAACAGATTAGTTAGGTTAATTAGCTATTTAGGTTAATTAATCTTAATTAGTTTAATTAAGCAGGGTTAGTTAACTATTAAATTAATTAATTAAATAATTATTATTTATTTATTTTAATTCTTTTCTTTTTTGTTGTAAACAGTACATGGGCGTGGGCTCCGTCAGTCAGTGGCTCAAGCGGGCCTAGCTGTGTGTGGCCCCTCGGGCCTAACGTGCACACGGGTAAGGGCAAGGCCCGAACGGGCGCAGAGGGCGAGGCTGGCGGGACGCTGCTCGAGCGGGCGCATGCCTAGGCGCGCGCGGTGGTGGCGAACCGGGCAGGGCGCCGGAGCAGGGGGAGGCCGGTGGCCTAGGGCCGGCGGTGAGGGGCTGGGTGCGGCAAGGGGCGGCCCAGGCGGGCGCTGCCTGGCGGCGGCTCGCAGGTGCAGCATGCAGCCGCGGGAGCAGCGCGCGGGGCAGCGGGCGGCAGCAACGGCAGAGGAGCGGGACGGGCGGGGCGCGCGGCCCAGACACGGCGTAGGGAAGCACGCCACGGCCCCAGGGCGGCAGCGGGGCGGGGCGCGCGAGCGCACGCGCTTCGGCACGGGCAGTGGCAGCCGGAGCAGGGGGCACGGTGAGCGAGCAGCGGGAGGCGGCGAGCGGTCGGGCGCGTGTGCGTGTGCATGAGTATGGGGACAGGGGAAGAAAGAGGTCGGGGGGCTCACCGTGGGGCTGTAGGGAACAGGGCAGTGGGGCTCGGGGTGGAACGGTAGGCGACGGGGTCGGCCGGTGAGGAGGTGGCCGGGGACGGGGCGGCCAAGGGAGTCCTGGACTAAGGGGTCCTCGGGCGTCCGACATGTTAGCCATGGGCCGGACTGATGGGCTGTGAAGATACAAAGACCGAAGACTCTACCCGTGTCCAGATGGGACTCTCCTTGGCGTGGAAGGCAAGCTTGGCAATCAAATATGAAGATTCCTTTCTCTATAACCGACCTTATCTAGCCCTAGATCCTCCGGGTGTCTATATAAACCGGAGGGCTTAGTCCGGAGGACAGACTCATTACCTTAGTCAAACAGGCTAGACTTCTAGGGTTTAGCCATTACGATCTCATGGTAGATCAACTCTTGTAATACTCATATTCATCAAGATCTATCAACCAGGAAGTAGGGTATTACCTCCATAGAGAGGGCCCGAACCTGGGTAAACATCGTGTCCCCTGTCTCCTGTTACCATCGACCTTAGACGCACAGTTCGGGACCCCCTACCCGAGATCCGCCGGTTTTTACACCGACATTGGTGCTTTCATTGAGAGTTCCACTGTGGCGTCGAAGACAAGATCGATGGCTCGCCTTGTCCTAAAAGATAATATCACCTCCGGAGGAGCACTGGCCCCAGGCCAAACCCTCCGACTTGGCGGCTTTACCATGACCGCCCGTTCGGCCATTAAGCTGATGTTGACCTCTCGGGCCATCGAAAATCCCCTTCGTATCGACCCCAAACACTCCAAGAAGATGTATCCGGCGGAGTTTTCATCTTTAAACGAGCTCCTAGATTGCATCGCCGCCCTGGGGATCGCTACAGATTACGATCGGATTGGGCTTAAACCCGATCAGAGAGAAATCAAATCTCCACCGGTCACACCACCAGATAGCGGTAGTCGAGGAGCAAGACAACTCTTCCTCTATACCGAGGACGAACTCTGTTCGGATTTCCGACCTCGAAAAGCCGGACAACCACCTGGGAAAAGACACATCCTGCCCTCCGAGCATAGAATCGAACGGCGGGCCTAAGAAATCAATGGATATTCCGGGGCCCGGACTGTTAAGTTCGGAAGGTCTTCAAACTCCGGATCAACAATTGGGTCCGGGTCCGGATTCAATTCCACCCACCCACCCAGACATAAGCGCTCTTATGAGCACACAACGACAATTTCAGGAAATGGTCCACCACTACTGGGCCAGATTCCTACTTGTCAAGGACAAGATTAAAGATTGTCATGACGAAGAAGCAATATTAGCATTCTGCAACAATTACACGGACGAAGGAATCCTCAATGCCATCAATCACCGCCGCATACTGCACTTCGCTAAATTGGCAACTATCGTGCAGAAGTACAACGCAATGGAAAGCGCGTGGAAAGCTCAGGCAGCCCGCTGGGAGCCATCGGTACCCACTCAACCTCCCGTTCAGGCGAAAAGGACGCACCCCCTCGTGGCACGCCTGGCCCAATATCAAATAAATATAAGCCCATTACGCGGCACGGAACCGTTCTGGAGGGATGGCTCGATGGGCCATGCAAAATACACACAACACCAGATACCATATCAAGCCATAGCCTTAGAGCATGTTGGATACTCCGGCAAGCAGCCAAGAGCGGCGAGGATATCCTCACCAAAAACACCGCAGAGCAACACCCTCCAGAAGACGATGACCTCAGAGTACTAACGGTCTTCAAGACATTCGCTTCAAACAACAAGCGCAAAAGGGCACTCCGTGACCTCACCGGAGTCTGCCAAATCGCCGCAATAAACCCTTGGAACGACACGGCTATAACCTTTAATGCCGGTGAAGAACCAAAATACATGACAGTCCGAGCGCCAGCCGCCTTAGTCCTCAGTCCAATCATGGATGGCTTTCTGCTCACCAAGGTTCTCATGGACGGCGGCAGCGGACTAAATCTCATCTACGAGGATACACTCCACAATATGGAAAGATACAGGAGCCGCATCGAGCAAAGCAGCACGACCTTCTAGGGAATCATTCCCAATCGGGAGGCGCGGTGTGCGGGGAAAATCACACTTGACGTGGTATTCGACACACCGGAGAATTATCGGTCAAAAGAGATAACCTTCCAAGTGGCCCCTTTCAACAGTGGATATCACGCCCTATTGGGGCGGGATGCTTTTACACACTTCCAAGCTATACGTCATTACGGGTACATGAAGCTCAAGATGCCCGGGCCCAACGGTATAATCACTCTTGTCAGTGATCCGGACATAGCACTCCGTGCCGAAAATAGAACCGCATGCCTGGCCCTTGAGGCATTATCTGAAGCCCTCGCGACCGAAGAATTAACCGCACTGCGCTCCACGGTGGATAGAGACGATGTGATCCTAGACAAACGGCCCAAATCCACTTCCTTCAAACCGACAGAATATATAGTCAAATTCCAGGTCCATCCAATGGACGCCAAGAAGGCAGCATCTATCGGAGCACAATTAGACCCAACGGTCTATGCCGTGCTATGGGATTTCCTGCATGAAAACTGGGATATATTCGCCTGGCACCCTTCTCATATGTCACGAATCCCACGCAAGTTGGCTGAACACAGCCTCAATATATTAAAGGGATACAAACCAGTCAAGCAAACTTTGCGGTGCTTTTCTCAACCCAAACGTCAACTATGGGGTAGGAGCTAGCCAAGCTAATTGAGGCCGGATTCATTAGAGAAATAAAACACCGGGACTGGCTGGCAAACCTGGTGAGGGTGCCAAAAAAGGATAAATCCTGGCGCATGTGCGTCGATTTTAAAGACCTCAATAAGGCTTGCCCTAAGGATCCCTTCCCCCTCCCCCGCATTCACCAGATCATTGATGCTATCATAGGACACGACTCACTGTGTTTCCTCGGCGCATATTCCGGATACCATCAAATTAAAATGAAGGAGTCCGATCAAGCCGCAACAGCATTCATTACCCCATATGGGCCATTCTGCTTCAACACCATTGGCTCCGTGCTCAAAAATGCCGGCGCCACCTACCAACGCATGATTCAAACATGCCCGGAGAAACAGATCGGCAAGACAGTTGAAGCTTATGTGGACGACGTCGTCATCAAAACTAGGCACGTCGAAACACTAATAGATGATTTACGTCTTACATTCAACAACCTCCACGCATATGACATCAAGCTCAACCCAGAGAAGTGTGTTTTCGGCGTCCCTATGGCAAAATTGCTGGGCTTCATCGTTTCCAATAGAGGAATCGAAGCAAACCCAGCAAAAATCAGAGCTTTGGCACAATTGGCTATGCTGACGGACCTCAAACAAGTCCAAAAACTCGCCGTATGCGTGGTAGCTCTAAGCCTCTTTATATCCAGATTGGGTGAAAAGGCATTGCCACTTTATCGCCTTCTCCGACGTACCGATCACTTCGAGTGGACGGATGCGGCAACGGCCGGATTGGAAGAAATAAAAATCCTCCTAGAAAGTAACCAGATCCTGGATGCGTCGAACATTGGCGAACCCATGTTATTATACATATCGGCAACACACCAGGTGGTGAGCACCGTGCTCATCGTTGAGCGAGAGAAAGAGGGACACAAATTCCCGCTCCAAAAACCGGTATATTACGTATCCACAGTCCTTACACCATGCAAATCCCGGTACCCCCATTACGAAAAGATAGCATACGCGGTCTTCATGGCATCCCGGAAGCTACGACACTATTTCTAGGAGTCTTCAATCATGGTGGCTTCCGAAGTACCACTCAATGACATAATAAACAACCGTGAATCTACGGGCCGGATTGCCAAATGGGCCATCGAGCTCCTTCCATTCGACATAACATACAAACCGCGTCGCGCCATCAAGTCACAAGTATTGGATGATTTCGTCACCGAATGGACAGAAGCCGAACTCCCTAAAGACTACGACACGTATTCCAATTGCGATATGTATTTTGATGGTTCCAAAATGTTGGCAGGATTAGGAGCGGGCGTCGATTTAACGTCCTCCATCGGAGACGTAGTCCAGTACGTGCTCCAAATACTATACACACACTCCAATAACGCAGCCCAATACGAGGCCATATTGCATGGCCTTCGGATGGTTGTCTCCATGGGCATACAACGCCTGGAAGTACGCGGGGATTCTAACCTCGCAATATCTCAAATAAATGGAGACTTCGATGCCAAAGATGGCTGCTTATCGTAATGTCGTCCTAATGTCGGCTCAGTTCGAGGTGCTCGAGTTTCACCACGTGTCCCGAGAAAGTAATCAAGCAGCGGACGTCCTTGCTCGCATCGGCGCTAAGCGCGACCCCGTCCTACCTAACATTTTTTGGAAAGGCTTTTTAAGCCATCCGTGGTGTGGCAAGGGGAGGGCAGCAACATCAGTCCGGATCCAAACACAACCCCAGATTCCAAACACACCGACATCATCGGGGGCTCAGCCACCGAAATAGCACCTTCGGCGCATCTCATTATGGCAGTCATCGCCCTATGGACCAAACCTTTTTTGGCCTACCTTAATAGGAAAGAACTCCCCGAGGATCAGAATGAGGCCCGCCGCATTGTCTGGTGTTCAAAGGCCTAAAAGGTTCATGGCGGAGAGCTTTACAAGAAAAGTGCTACCAGAGTCCTTCAAAGATGTATCTCTGAGGAAGAGGGGCGGCAGCTCCTGGCTGAAATTCATGCCGGTCTCGGTGGGCACCACGCCGCAGCTCGGGCCCCTGTTAGCAAGGCCTTCCGTACAGGGTTTTATTGGCCAGCGGCCCGAGCAGATGCACATGACCTTGTCCAACGTTGCGTCGGATGCCAACTCTTCGCCAACCAAAGCCATATGCCCCCACTGCCCTACAAACAATCCCATCGCTTGGCCTTTCGCGGTCTTGGGATTGGATATGGTCAGACCCCTTAAAGGGGGAAGCCATAAGAAAAATATCTGCTGGTCATGGTGGATAAATTCACTAAGTGGATAGAGGACAAACCGGTTAAAACGGCTGAGTCCGGGCCGGTGATTGAGTTCATATCCAGTGTGGTGCACCATTACGGTGTTCCACACAGCATCATCACCAACAACAGCTCCAATTTCATAGCCGATGAAGTGAAAACCTGGTGTGCAATCTTGGCATTAAGCTTGATTACGCCTCTGTCTACCACCCGCAAACAAATGGTCAAGTCAAACGAGCCAATGGTCTTATTATGAGCGGCATCAAGCCTAGACTAGTGCGGTCTTTGAAAGAATCAGACAAGCACTAGGTTGAGGAGCTGGACTCCGTAGTCTAGGGGCTGCGGACCACGCCCAACTGTACTACCGGATACACACCTTTCTTCATGGTGTACACCGCAGAGGCAGTGTTACCCTGCGACATTATTCATGACTCGCCTCGAGTGCGCATGTACGAAGAAAGAGAGGCCGAGCTTGATCGGCAGGACAGCTTAGATGCCCTGGAGGAGGAGCGCGATGTTGCAACAGCATGTTCCACATTTTACCAACAGCAGGCTCGAAGATATCAAAGCAGAGAAGTACGGGCCAAGACATACAACATTGGCGAACTCGTTCTACGCTTGCCGTAGAAGAAAAGGACAAACTCAAGCCCAAATGGGAGGGTCCCTTCATCATTGACGAAGTCCTCATCGGAGGAGCGTACCGCCGGCGTGATGCATCAGACGATCGCCTAGAGCCGAACCCCTGGAACGCGGCCAGACTCCGAAGATTCACTAGTAGAAAAAGGGGCTTTTGGCCCGGTTGGTAAGGCCCTTTAGTCCCGGTTTTTGAACCGGGACTAAAGGGTCGTTACTAATGCCTCTCCCCTTTAGTCTCGGTTCTTACACGAACCGGGACTAAAGGCCGTGGCCACGTGGAGCAGCACCTTTAGTCCCGGTTGGTAACACCAACCGGGACTAAAGGAAATTTTATGAATTTTTTTTTGAAATTTTTTTTATTTTCAAATTTCTAAATTATTTTAACCTCTAATCTCTAATCATCACCCCTCATCACTGCTCAATTTATCCTCTAATCTCTAATCACACCTCATCATTCTAAATCATCTAACTTCCCGAACGGTCACCCATCCTCCCACTCCCCCAGCCTTAGCACGCTTAACTTCCGGGTTCTATTCTCCCTCATTTCCAAGTCTGCACTTGTTCTTTTCCTGACAATAGTAAGATGTCAATCCTATTAACCCTCAGGAATTTTGCTTGAGCATGAAGTGACACATTTCACTGTTTGAGTTTGAAACTATTGTTTTCAAAAACAATAATTATTTAGTAACACTAGTATTTCTTGAATAATTAGTTTGACCATTGTTTGACCACAGTTTGACCACAGATTTGACCAAAATTCAGAATAACTGAAATAATTATTTAGTAACACTAATATTCTAGAATAATTAGTTTGACCATTGTTTGACCAAAGTTTGACCAGATTTGACCAAAATTCAAAATAACTAAAATAATTATTTAGTAACACTAATATTCTAGAATAATTAGTTTGGCCATTGTTTGACCATTGTTTGACCATAGTTTGACCACAGTTTGACCAGATTTGACCACATTTTTTCCAAAAAAAAATTAAACCTATATTTTTTCTGTTACTAGTGGCACACCTAGCAAATGGTGTGCCACTAGTAAGTTTGAAATTTTTTCGATTTTTTCCACTCTAGATATTAAAAGCCCCGTAACTTTTTTCGTTAGGTTTTTGAGGATTTTCAAAATGTTTAACGGGGTTCCCCCAGTTAAATTCGGATGTAACTTTTCGAGTAGATGATTTTTCATAAAAAAACTTTTTCATCCGAGTTCGTATGCAAAAGTTATGCCCATTTTACAAATTCCAGAGAGATTTTGCAAATAAAGTCGAAATTCATATTTGTAAATTTTCCCAACAACTAGACCACATATCACATGGGAAACTTATTTTATTTTATTCTTTTGACATTTCCATCATTTTCTTTTGTTTGTTCTAAAACTGAAAAGGCGGTCCACGGGGGGGGGGGGGGGGGTAGAGTTTGAAAATGGGACCTTTAGTACCGGTTCGTGCCATGAACCGGTACTAATGCCTCAAAGCCCATTAGTACCGGTTGGTGGCACCAACCGGGACTAAAGGTCTAACCTTTAGTCCCGGTTGGTGCCACCAACCGGTACTAATGGGCATCGCACCCTTTCGTCCCTGTTCGTGGCACCAACCGGGACTAAAGGGCCCAGGTGAACCGGGACTAATGCCTTAGCCGCACGAACCGGGACGAATGCTCACATTAGTCCCAGTTCGTGACTGAACCAGGACTAATGTGAATACTGCCCTGTGACCAAAGCCCTGTTTTCTACTAGTGATTCTATGCCTAGCGCCGAATTCTTTGTTCGTCTCCTTCCCCCTGCGGTTTCCATTATTTCTTCTCTCTTTTTCGTTTTTTTTCTTTCTCGCCTTAAAGCTCTCGTGCGGCCTGACTACGCACCTCTGACGTATACATCTTCAAATATGTACGTCCATCATACCTGGGGCCTTCTTGAACAGAAGCTTGCTACTATTATTTCTCGGGCATCAAGCTCTTCACATATGAGTTTTTTTTCATATGTACCTTTTCTTCGCCATTATACGAATCGATATGACTTAAGTTTTGGCCAAGCTGGGTTGCCTGGCTCCTGTGCTTATGCCCTACGTTCCCGTTAGTTCGGCTAGGGCATAAAATGAGCACCTCTGCGATTGTTACTGCCGGGTCATCCGGATGTGTACCTTAGGCTGGGTGAAGCCGAAAGCTAGCGTTCTTAAGGGAATATTAGGTCAGTGAACTAAAGATGTCTCTCGTATTCACTCCATTGTGAACCCCCAGAAGTTACATATACTGCGATTTTTTCGAGCACAGTTCGGACTTGCACATTAACGCATGAACACCCAGGGAAAGGAACCTTTAACGGAACCATTCTCTCTGGAAGATGTTTCTTACAATCTCAATGTAATATAACATAACTAGCCGGATACAACTTGTTTGTTCAAGCAACTATGACCCCTACGCCTGGTCTCCACGCATACCCCGGTCTATTCGGCCGCTCTGGTATTCGGAAACACTCCGCACCTTCGGGTCCGGAGGTTGAAGCGAAAAGGTCCGCCATGACAATCATTTTACAATTCAGCTTGAATTACATATGTCAAGGAAAGTACATAGTCACTTAGGACTCAAAAACTTCCTCTTCTATAGCGTCCAGCTGGCTGTCTAATTTACACTCCTGCTGGGAATACTTGGCGGCTACTTCTACCTGGTTATACACCAAACTAACGGGAACTTCCTTCCCATCTGACCCTAGAGTTCCGACCCGGGCCATGTGATTTGGATCAAGCTTCGTATACCGTGTTTTCACCATGGCCCAAGCCTCTCGTGCACCTTCCTGGCAAGCCGATATTTTCCATAAACGGAAACGTCGCCGTGCTCCCTTGAATAACTCTACAAGCTCCTCCATACTTCCTGGAGGGGAGGCGGAGGGCCACAAGGCCTTGGCAACACTCCGCATTGCCTGTCGAGCTTGCTCGTGCAATCGAGATAGCCTTTGCAGTAGATCGCTCGATGATCCGGACGTCTCCTTTTCAGGACGACCCGTCAGCATACCTACAAACATAACTTTATAAGTTCCTTCTATCTCCGAACTATTATAAGGTAAGTTCGGCCACATACTGAATATGCCTCCTTGCATCCTTTTATTTTCCTGCACGGAATCATCTAGTTGGGTCCGCACATCTTTCAATTCTTCGCCCAGCTGGGTGTTTGAATCCTGGAGTTCATTTTTCTCCCCTCTGACTCGGGTCAGAACATGCTCACCTGCTGCGTGTAGTCTTTTCGCCTCTTTCTCGCCCGCTTGAGTGGCTTTCAGCTTCTCCTCTAGTTGATCTGACGATCCTGTTATGAGATAACCAACAGTGTTAAGCACAGCTGGTATATAATTATTGTTTTTGATGGAGGGAAATATTACCCGGGGACGCCTTCTTGGCTTTTTCCAGTTCGGCGGTAATAGCACTTACTTGTGTCTGACACTTCTCTAGCTCTTGGGCTAGCAGGTCGTTCTTCTCTGTAAGAACCTGGTTATACAACGATCATTAAAATAGTTGTACCAACTATTTCAAGCCTCGGGGGCTACTAGCATATAGTTACCATATTCGGACACAGTAAACTTACCTGCACATCTTTCAAATGTTGCTCTGTGGCTCTGCTAAGCCCATCTTGAGCAGCTCGGATATATGCATCAGCCGAGCTGAAGGCGTTGAGCGCCTCTTTCGAGAAGCAGAGGTCTTGTAAAATGGCCCTCCGGCGCCGATGATCCATGGCGCTCTCCACTTTCGAGTTGGCGATGGACATATCTTCCGAGTCCTCCGCCGAAGGACAGTCCGGCGTCACTCCCAAATCGACCCCCGTCTTCTCGGCTAGGACCGAATCCTAGCAATTGGGAGTACGACTGGCCGAATTCCCGGTCATAGTCCGGCGAACCATTTTCCTGATACAGGACGAACATAAAATTCACAGTTAGATGCGACTGTTGAAGAACATATTTAGAAATCAGTACCTCTTCGATGAGGGCCCGGCCGTGTCTTCGCTTGCCTTCCTCTTCAAAGGCTTGCCCGACGTGGGAGCCACTCTCTTCGGAGTTGCCCCTGGGGTAGCATGGCGCGTAGAACGTCTCCCCTTTGGAGCACAAAACAGTGCGATGGGTGAGGCTGGGCGAGGGAACTCTTTTGGGGGAGATGTCTCCTGATTACTTACGTGAGAAGCAGGAAGAAGACCGGGATAGTCAGTGATGATGGCCACTTCCGTGCCGTCGTAGCGCACCTGGTAAAACACCTCGTCCGCGAGCACCACGAATATATCTGGGTCCTCCTCAAACCCAGGTCAAGGCCCTGGTTGTGGTCCTCGGGCTATGGGGCAGGACTGTGAAGCCCCACGGAGACATTTCGCCAGCGCTGTTATAAATATGCGGATTAAAAATCAATTAAAGATGACTTGGGGAGTAGAATGAGTAGAGCAGAGGGGTTGGGACTTACCCAGCTAGGCGGATTATACATAGAATATCCATCTCTGCGCTTGATACAAAGAAATTCCTCTTCCTCCCCCTTTAACAGTTCGGCCAGTATTTTGGCCAGAGCGGCAGGGGTGTCCGGACCATTTCCGCCACAATAAGAGGCATCATCCTCTCCATTGTAGTTCCACATGGGAAGCCCTCTGTATTGGAGCGGCTGAACTCCCCGTACTACGGAAGTCGCCATTACTTTGACTATTGATAATCCGGACTGAGCAAGCGTCTTAATCTTGCTCGTGAGTTGACGAACTTACGCACTATCCTCCTCTACGAGGATCCAACGGCGCCAGCTGTGGCATTTCTTCAAAGGAACGCTTGTGAACTCGGGAAGACCCCTTCGAACTGGGTCTGGAAGTGCGACGTCCTCGATATAGAACCATTCCGAAGGCCACTCTTCGGATGCCTTCTTTGGTGTACCGGATAAGTATCCGGTCTCGGCGATGCGCCATATTTCGGCTCCGCCCACTTCAAATATTGATCCCTCATGGTTACGCGGGACGAGGCAGAATAGCTTCCTCCACAATTCAAAGTGGGCCTCGCAACCCAGGAACAGCTCACAAAGGGTGACGTAACCCACGATATGAAGTATAGAGGCAGGAGTAAAGTTGTGCAGTTGGAGGCCGTAGTACCCCAGAAGACATCGGAGGAACGGGTGAATTGGAAATCCGACACCTCTTAACAGATAGGGGACGAAACATACTCGTTCCCCCTCAGATGGATTCGGGAAATTCTTCGCCTGGGCCTCACCGTTGGGGGCGGTCAACCCAGCTCGAACAGGGACCTGATCTGTAGGAGGAAGAAACCCCTGTATTTGCAGCTTCTCCAACTCACCATGGGATACAGACCACTTCTCCCACTCGCCTTTTTCTGGACCATGGGGATGGGAGGAGGAGCTGTGAGCGTTAGCCATGTTGGAATGGTCTTTCCTAGAATTCTCTGAGGATTTTTCCGCGTGGTTCCGAATGGATCTGAGATCCAATCTCTTTGTAGACGCTCTTCCCCACATGGTCGGGGTGTTATGTGCAAAAATACCCTGACCTCTCGCATTCGCTTGACACGTGGATCCGAAGTTGTTGATACACAGAAGATGAGGGATACGATATTAAATGGAAAGCCGGATACATCACTTTGAAGTCATCGGAGGAGGAACCCGCCTTGCAATGTCAAAGACAATCTGCGCTCGGACACCTCGTCATTGAAGACTGGTTCGGGGGCTACTAAGGGAGTCCTGGACTAAGGGGTCTTCGAGCGTCCGACCTATTAACCTTGGGCCGGACTGATGGGCTGTGAAGACCGAAGACTCTACCCGTGTCCGGATGGGACTCTCCTTGGCGTGGAAGGCAAGCTTGGTGACCAAATATGAAGATTCCTTTCTCTGTAACCGACCTTATATAACCCTATATCCTCCCGGTGTCTATATAAACCAGAGGGCTTAGTCCGGAGGACAGACTCATTACCTTAGTCAAACAGGCTAGACATCTAGGGTTTAGCCATTATGATCTCGTGGTAGATCAACTCTAGTAATACTCATATTCATCAAGATCAATCAAGCAGGAAGTAGGGTATTATCTCCATAGAGAGGGCCCGAACCTGGGTAAACATCGTGTCCCCTGTCTCCTGTTACCATCGACCTTAGACGCACAGTTCGGGACCCCCTACCCGAGATCCGCCGGTTTTGACATCGACAGCGGCGTCGGCGTGGTCCACGACGGCAGGGGCGGACCAAGGCGGCGAGGTGGTGCAGAGCACGGCGAGGAGGAGTCGAGGATGAATCGGTCCGGCGGGGAGGCAGTCCGGCGTGGACGGGTCCGAGCGGCGCCCCGGGGTGACGGCGACGGCGTGGAGCGCCCCTGATCCCGATCTGGATCAGGAAGGGGCGGAGGGGGAGTGGGACGAGTGGGGTGGGCGAAGTGGGGTGACTGGGGGATTATGTAGGGGGGGCTGGGCCGGCCTAGTCGGCCTGGTGGCCAGCTGGGTCGTGGCCCGCCGGGTCCTTTTATTCCTTTTGTTTTCCATTTTATCTTTTCCTTTTCATTTGTTTTCTTTTAGTTTCCTTTTTTTTGTTTTAGCAAAATACCAAAATGGCACCTAACTTGATGTTACCAAATACGCCACTGCCACATTAACTTGCTACCCAAGCTAAAATAGTTTCGTAATTATTTAATATATAAAGGTACTTAAATAATAGTTTTTGCTACTGTTTTATTCATTTTTTTAGTATTTAAATATTTTATAAAGGTGTGGTATCTCCACCATGTATACCTACTAATAAAGCAAGGTGCATTTCTCCAATATTTTCATCCGTTCACTGCTGAAAATAAGTTTTTGCTATGCGAGGTGGTACTAAATTTTTGTGTGTCTCTCCACTAGAAAAGACAAAAAGTTTGTCTAGAATACCGCACCTGGGCCTGGCACACTCCAGCCCAACAAAGCCAACCCAGTAATTAGCCTGCCCATGTGTTGAGAGGACCTTATTTGTCGCACGAGGTGACAAATAGCTTAATGTACGCACAGGTCGCCCAAGACTAGGCCGACCCTTTTTTGTTTTTTCAGTGTTCTATTTCTGTTTCTGTTTCTGTTCCATTTTCATTTCCTCCTTTTTGTTTTTATTTTTTGGTGAAAAAAACTATACAAAATAAATTAAGAATTTCAATTTTTATTCAAATATTCCTAAAAATCAACATTACAAAATTTTATGCCTGTTTTGAAAAATATTAGAAAGTTCAAAAAATAGGTTTCAGAATTTCCTCAACATTTAAAAAATGTTACAATTTAAAAAAATCTATTTCAAAATTGTTCAAGATTTTTTATAAAATTAATATTTTATAAAATATTCCATATAAAAAATATACCTATTTTAGTGAGAACTTCACAAAAACAAACTAATATTTGCGTCTAAGAAACATTTTTTAAAATGTTCTGAATGTTCCCCTTCTCAAGAAAATTAGTAATGTTGTGCTTTATAAATGGTTCATGTTTTCAAAATATTGTTTTTCAACTTTAATTACTATTCCTGTTACTAATTTTGTTTGTGTTTCCAAAATAATATGGAATTTAAAAAAATGTTCACATATTTTAGAACTGTCCGAGCTTTAAAAAAACATTTCCAAGAATATTCGGCAGTTCATATTTCTTTGAATGTTCAAGAAAAATCAAATCTCAAGCTATCGTATCTCCTTAAATATTCGTGCTAGCCATTGGTTAGTGCGCGCGTTAGTTCTATCCTGGTTGGATATAAATTAAAAAACTTGTGGGCATGTACCAATAAATGAGAATATGTTGATTGGCTCTAATCAGAAAAAAAAATTGTGGATACGTGAGCGACAAAATAATCAAAGAGAACCAACCGTCATAATGAAGGGACATTCATGCCTGATTATGCTTATGAAATAGGATTTATATGCTGCAATTAGTAATCCATCTGGAGGCCGTCGTAGGAGAGTGGTCGAAGCAACCGTGTTCCAAAGGTCGTCACACACCCACCAAATGAGGAGGCATGCACAACCCCGAGATGGAGGCTGACGCGAAAGAAAAAGGTGTTGAGGAACGTAGTAATTTAAAAAAAAATCCTATGCACACGCAAGATCATGGTGATGCATAGCAACGAGAGGGGAGAGTGTTGTCCACCTACCCTCATAAACCGACAGCGGAAGCGTTATCACAACGCGGTTGATGTAGTCGTACGTCTTCACGATCCGACCGATCAAGTACCGAACGTACGGCACCTCCGAGTTCTACACACGTTCAGCTCGATGACGTCCCTCGAACTCCGATCCAGCCGAGTGCTGAGGGAGAGTTTCGTCAGCACGATGGCGTGGTGACAACGATGATGTTCCACCGACGCAGGGCTTCGCTTAAGCTCCGCAACGGTATTATCGAGGTGTAATATGGTGGAGGGGGGCACCGCACACGGCTAAAATATCGTATATCAAGTGTGTCTGGAGGTGCCCCCCTGCCCCCGTATATAAAGGAGCAAGGGGGAGGCCGGCTGCCTTTGGGCGCGCCAAGGAGAGGGGGGGAGTCCTCCTCCTAGTGGGAGTAGGACTCCCCTTTCCTAGTCCAACTAGGAAGAGAGGGGGGGAAGGAAAGAGAGGGAGAGGGAGAGGGAAAGGGGGCTGCGCCCCCCTCTCCTAGTCCAACTAGGACTCCTCCTGGGAGGGGGCGCGCCACCTCCTGGCTGCTGCCCTCTCTCTCCCCTCAAGGCCCACTAAGGCCCAATACTTCCCCGGGGGGTTCCGGTAACCCTCCGGCACTCCTGTTTAATCCGAAACTTCTCCGGAACACTTCCAGTGTCCGAATATAGTCGTCCAATATATCAATCTTTATGTCTCGACCATTTCGAAACTCCTCATCATGTCCGTGATCACATCCGGGACTTCGAACAACCTTCGGTACATCAAAACATATAAACTCACAATATAACTGTCATCGTAACTTTAAGCGTGCGGACCCTTCGGGTTCTAGAACTATGTAGACATGACCGAGAAACCTCTCCGGTCAATAAACAATAGCGGGACCTGGATGCCCATATTGGCTCCCACATATTCTACGAAGATCTTTATCGGTCAGACCGCATAACAACATACGTTGTTCCCTTTGTCATCGGTATGTTACTTGCCCGAGATTTGATCGTCGGTATCTCGATACCTAGTTCAATCTCGTTACTGGCAAGTCTCTTTACTCGTCCGTAATACATCATCCCGCAACTAACTCATTAGTCACAATGCTTGCAAGGCTTATAGTGATGTGCATTACCGAGTGGGCCCAGACATACCTCTCCGACAATCGGAGTGACAAATCCTAATCTCGAAATACGCCAACCCAACAAGTACCTTTGGAGACACCTATAGAGCACCTTTATAATCACCCATTTACGTTGTGACGTTTGGTAGCACACAAAGTGTTCCTCCGGTAAACGGGAGTTGCATAATCTCATAGTCATAGGAACATGGATAAGTCATGAAGAAAGCCATAGCAACATACTAAACGGTCGGGTGCTAAGCTAACGGAATGGGTCATGTCAATCACGTCATTCTCCTAATGAGGTGATCTCGTTAATCAAATGACAACTCATGTCTATGGCTAGGAAACATAACCATCTTTGATTAACGAGCTAGTCAAGTAGAGGCATACTAGTGACACTCTGTTTGTCTATGTATTCACACATGTATTATGTTTCCGGTTAATACAATTCTAGCATGAATGATAAACATTTATCATGATATAAGGAAATATATAATACTTTATTATTGCCTCTAGGGCATATTTCCTTCAAAAGGCACGAGTTTGGTGCTCGCCACCACGCCGAAAACCGAAATACAGACAGACCAAAAAAATTCCTTTATTTCAGGGGATTTCCCTTTTCTTGATTCCGTGGTAGTCTCTGACTCCCTCCAACTCAATCAATATCAAGAACATGTCGTGAGAGTGTTTGTTCTGGAGAGTTCAGCTAGTCCGAGCCAAGTTAAGCTTTCGCGCCCCTTGAAATGTAAATCTACGAAAGTATCCATTTCCGAAATCGAGGACCACACCGCTGGGAGGACAACTCAAGCACACCCCTTCTCCCGAAGTTACAGGGTCATTTTGCCGAGAACTTTGTCTAGAACCCACTTTAGCTAGCTTTCAAGGATACCATTACGAGAGCCAAAAACGGATCTTTCGTGTATAATCCTGCATTCGAACTGACCCCAGGTCTGATCTAGAAATGGTAAATCCTATTTGAACTTCAAGGTTAAGTACTTCTGCGAGACCGGTTCTATTTGATTAGGCACCTGAATTGGCACCCATCGGACGGCAGCCCTTTCGGGGGTTCCTTAGGGACCGATTCACTCTGCGTAGATTGACTGAACACAGTCCCTTTGGATCCATTTCACATCGATAACGCGCCCTCTTCCACCTATAGGTATGGTTTTTCCGCTTTTCACAGCTGCTCTTTCCACACCCCCGGATATCTGGTGCGTTCTTGCACCACTCCTTTCAAACACACATACCCAGTACCGTTCTTTGGACGAGAGAAGCCTTATCCTTCAGACTTTCTGGACGTGTTGGTGTGTTTCCCCTGCGGCCACCCAGTGGCGGCAGAAAACCTACCAACCCCACCACTATCAAGATTACGGGCCAAACATATCCAGTGAGAAGACCGCAACTCCTTGCTCTGTCGCCTACCGTTGTGGAGACCATTGTTTTTTGACACATCGATTATCTTTCCTGTTGCTTGTCATAAATAAAATTTCTCTCCCGTTGCACCGCACGGGCATTTGTGCTAGTAATTACCTATGCATTATCTGGCATGACCTTAACATTTTAGTTTCATTCTTTGAAAACTTTTGTTGTTTGCCTGATTTTCAATTTGGATTCGAATCGGTTTCGAACTAACGCGAGATTAGCAACAGTAATCGAGGTGACGTGGCATCATTAGGAGAGGTTCATTGTAGCTTAAGTATCCAGGCGTCACAATTCTCCTCCACTACAAGAAATCTCGTCCCGAGATTTAAGAGGCATAAGGTGGGAAGGTTTTGGTTACGAATTTCTAACGGGTGTTCCCGGTCTTGGTTGCTCTTCTCGAAGAGTTGGACACTTTAGTTGATATCTTCATTTCTCTGCTTCAGTCATCATGATGCAGTCGTCATCCTTTCTTCGGGAACTCCATCGTACTTAAGAAGGAATAAGGGGGGGTATTCCGGGAGAATGGACCTCTACAAGGTTGTCTATCTGGTAGATAACATCGGGGAAGGTGGCGGAAAGTAACTCTCGAATTGAAACTTATAAAATATCGAGAGGAAAGTATGAACGTAGCATGAGATTTTTCGAGCGGGCATGCAATCGCTCGTTGCCTGAAACGGAGTGTTAAAAGGGGTTCAGAGCAACGAGAATAAGTATTGTGTCTGATACCAGAATAGATCACTAGGAAGGTGGATCGCGAATTACCTACAAGAGCAAGTGCAAGGGATAACTTTGAAACATGGATGTACAGGACAGTCGGGTCTCGATCCTGAGGAACTGTGGGTTATGGGCCCACCATGTGGTTTAAAAGTAGAAATGGCGATTACATCTTGCACTATCGTGCTAGCAAGGCATGTCAGGGGACAGCCTGTCAGTTATGTCGGCAACAACATCGGTACCAAGGGCAAGGGACGAAGAGAATCATTTTCCTGCTCTTTGAACGAGGTGGACCAATAGGCAAGGTCCTCGTCCATCGGTGGTTACCGGAATGTCATCACCAATAGTAAGAGGGTCTAGCTGACAGAATTGTACCGAGGTGTTTACATAAGCAGGATAATATTACTGCTTAGATCATATAAATCACAAGAAAGTTTAAACGAAACAATGGAAAGGAAAATATGGTTATCAGATTAAACAGAACAATGGAAGGAAAATGTGTTCAAACACATATTTTAGGGGTATTTCCTTCCCAAGGACAAACAGAGCATGATATCTGTGACAGGATATAATGTAGAAAACCCTTTAGGTAAGGGGAGAGAAATTTCATGACATTACCCATACAACGGTGTTTGGATAATTGAGCAAGAAACAATTAGCATTGGGCTGCGAGTGTTCTTGTTGAAAATCGGAGTACCACAGACACGCTTTGAGCTAGCATTGACATGGTCTTCAAGCAAAGGTCAGACTTGGATACACAAAGGATTCATCAGGAACAACATATAGAATAAGTCTTTCAATTTCCTCATGGAAGAATGGTTAACCTAGCAAAAAAGGAAACTAGAACAACAGGTCCTCCGGCCAGGTGTGCTAGGTATGACATCACCTTACCAGGTCATATAAGGACATATGTTATGACTCTTGGAAAATGTTCCAACCATCATATCTAACCGAGTTTCAGATCTAATTGGGGTCAGGATACCTCAGACTCTAGATGCCTGAGAAGGAAGGGGTGCAACACAATTTGACGAGATGGTGCTGCCAGATTCTCGGGAAATGAACTATGGAAGCAAGTCCCGAATCATGAGTTCATCGTTAAACCAAGGAGATGATGAGGGGGTGGCTGATGGACTTGGCGACAACTCATCGAGATTCCCAAAAAGATGGATTTCCACAATTATGTGAACAAGGAGATAACATTTGTCAGATCAAATGATATAATGATGCATGCCCAAGGTGAACAACCACGAGTAAACATTGGTTGAAGGGTGCACCCGAAATATGGGCTTAGGTAGCATGATCAATGTTAGAATGGTGATTCGATAACGAATACAGAAGGAATGAAACTATCGTTCATTAACTTACAAGCAATAGGGTTGCTGGAAGTTTTGAATTTTTCACATCACAGTCCATTTGTGGGTACTTCGGTTAAAAACAACACGGGGACCAAGAACTGAATGTAGACGGCGAGATGTATAAATTGTATCAAGAATTCTTAAGAGGTGGTGAAATTCTCACAACATTCTTGATATATAAGATGGTAATACTCCAAGGTAGGACATAAGACAAGTTGGATTGCCAGGAACTCAAGGTACAACCACAACACGAACAAGTTTTTGTTGGAAAGTAGGCAAGGAAGTAGTCGATGACAACACAAATCATCGAGGGGCAAGGATGTTAATTCTCATCATGAATTCGATTGATATTCTAGAAGAGCTCAGAATGTTGATGATGATCATGACACATTTGTCGAGAGATTACCTGAAGATGTAATCGATCGGCGATGAGATCAAGTCAAAGGAATGATGAAGCGAAAGGTTATTGGAACCACGGGTACGACACAAACTCCAAACAAAGCTTGTGGTTCAAGGCGAAATGATATGATGAGAAGGATCGACGTAAGCTTAGCTCATCATCAAAAATTGTGCTCCGGGAAGAAGGACCAGGTAGCACAGTTAAAATTTAGCACGATAAGAATATAGCCAATCAGGCTAGGAATGACTTGAAGGATTGTTAAACTTATAAGCAACGAAAATTACTTAGAGTTATTGTATCGGAGCGCGGAATCGATTCACTTAAGGATGTTCTCGGCTGACGATAACCCAGAACCCGTGTAGTCACTATCACAGGGAAGGTACTACTTCATCAGAAATTCATAAGATATATCCTCGAGATACCATGGGGTTAATACAAGAAGGCAGATCAAAATAGAGGTTGGGCAGGCGTATTGATCTGCAGAAGGCAAGTACTCTAACTTGTCCGAGAAATGGAATCAAGAAGAAAATATGGTCGGAAGCATGGTTGCAAAAGACCAATTCTCATATATAAGATGAACTTATACCAAAGAGGGTTTAAGATAAGCATCCATGATAAGATCAACATCGTGTCCATGGGCATGAGCGCAAGGTTCAAGGTCGACTCCCACTTCTCCAATACACAACTTCTCATTTACTGCTCTCAGTTAAGAATGCTTAGAGTTTGAAAGATTAACTGCCGGAATACCAGAAGGTTATGACCCATGAAGACTTTTGGGTTCACACAAATTAAGGAAGGTATATGTTCAACCCATCGGGACTTCTTAGAAACATATACCACAACTCCAGGAGTAATTCATACAAGCTCAAAAGCAGCACATGGTTGAGAAAGCCGAGGATACAATTTACCCAAGGCATTATGTATCCGAGGACGGCTCACAATGATAATGAAAAATCCAACAAAGTATCTGACGGTCCATAACAGTGTTAATGTGAGTATCGGCACAATCAAAGGAAGAAACAATGCAAAGGCACTGTATTATAGAAACAACTGACTAATTCAAAGTTTAGATGCAAAGGAATTTATGATTTCCAAATCAAAGGATCAGAAGAAAATGCTCTGATTTCCAAATCAAACTCTAGGATCTGATTGAGGATTGCGAGCATTCGCAACATACTGAATCAATGGACTCAAAATGATAATGAAAAAGGATGACAATAAGATTACCAGACTTATGGGATTAATCATAATGCTAGCAAGCAAGAATTTCAAGAGCATTAGGATGTCAAGGATCTTTAGAAGAGTGAATGGTATTTCGAAGACTTTTGTGAAATACAAGAATCAACTGGGAATGAGCGAATACTCGATAGGTGCAAGAAATTATCCGTAAGGTTATTCATGTGGCAAGGAACTGCAAAGCAGAAGGCACAAAGTATTCTCGGATCAATAAAGAGAATTTCGGGATATCTTGTAATAACAAGATCAACGGGGAATGACTGTAAGAATGGCAAATGTACGTGGTTATCCATAGGGGTTTATCGTTGGAAGGGAATTGCAATAGTGATGACCCACAAGTATAGGGGATCTATCGTAGTCCTTTCGATAAGTAAGAGTGTCGAACCCAACGAGGAGCAGAAGGAAATGATAAGCGGTTTTCAGTAGGTATTCTCTGCAAGCACTGAAATTATAGGTAACAGATAGTTTTGTGATAAGATAATTTGTAATGAGCAACAAGTAACAAAAGTAAATAAAGTACATCAAGGTGGCCCAATCCTTTTTGTAGAAAAGTACAAGCCTGGACAAACTCTTATATAGAGAAAAGCGCTCCCGAGGACACATGGGAATATCGTCAAGCTAGTTTTCATCACGTTCATATGATTCACGTTCGGTACTTTGATAATTTGATATGTGGGTGGACCGGTGCTTGGGTGCTGTCCTTGCTTGGACAAGCATCCCACTTATGATTAACCTCTATTGCAAGCATCCGAAACTACAACAAAAGTATTAAGGTAAACCTAACCATAGCATGAAACATATGGATCCAAATCAGCCCCTTACGAAGCAACACATAAACTAGGGTTTAAGCTTCTGTCACTCTAGCAACCCATCATCTACTTATTACTTCCCAATGCCTTCCTCTAGGCCCTAATAATGGTGAAGTGTCATGTAGTCGACGTTCACATAACACCACTAGAGGATAGACAACATACATCTCATCAAAATATCGAACGAATACCAAATTCACAGGACTACTAATAGCAAGACTTCTCCCATGTCCTCAGGAACAAACGTAACTACTCACAAAGCATATTCATGTTCATAATAAGAGGGGTATTAATATGCATATAGGATCTGAACATATGATCTTTCACCAAATAAACCAACTAGCATCAACTACAAGGAGTAATCAACACTACTAGCAACCTACAGGTACCAATCCCAGACTTAGAGACAAGAATTGGATACAACAGATGAACTAGGGTTTGATAGGAGATGGTGCTAGTGAAGATGTTGACGGAGATTGCCCTCTCCCGGTGAGAGGAGCGTTGGTGATGACGATGGCGATGATTTCCCCCTCCGGAGGGAAGTGTCCCCGGCAGAACAGCTCTGCCGGAGCCCTAGATTGGTTCCGCCAAGGTTATGCCTCGTGGCTGCGGGGTCTCGTCCCGAAAGCTTGCTTATGATTTTTCTTCGGACGAAAGACTTCATATAGCAGAAGATGGGCACCGGAGGGCCAACAGGGGGCCCACGAGGCAGGGGGCGCGCCCAGGGGGGTAGGGCGCGCCCCCACCCTCGTGGACAGGTGGAGGCCCTCCTGACGTATTTCTTTCGCTCATTATTTTTTATTATTTCCAAAAATAACTTTCGTGGAGTTTCAGGACTTTTGGAGTTGTGCAGAATAGGTCTCTAATATTTGCTCCTTTTCCAGCCCATAATAGGTGCAGAGATCAATGCTTTCTTAAGTATTTCAAATGCTTCTACACAATCATCATCAAAGACAAATGGTATATCTTTTTGTAATAAATTAGTCAGAGGCCGAGAAATTTTTGAGAAATCCTTAATGAACCTCCTGTAAAAACCGACGTGACCAAGGAAACTTCTTATACCTTTGATGTCCTTGGGACATGGCATCTTTTCAATAGCATCAACCTTGGCTTTATCGACTTCAATACCTCTTTCAGAAACTTTATGCCCCAAGACGATACCTTCATTAACCATAAAGTGGCACTTTTCCCAATTCAAGACAAGATTAGTTTCTTCACATCTCTGCAAAACTCGATCAAGGTTGCTCAAGCAATCATCAAAAGAGGATCCATAGACGGAAAAATCGTCCATGAAAACCTCACAAATCTTTTCACAAAAGTCAGAGAATATAGCCATCATGCATCTTTGAAAGGTAGCAGGTGCATTACATAAACCAAAAGGCATACGTCTATAAGCAAAAGTACCAAAAGGGCAAGTAAAAGTGGTCTTTGATTGATCATCGACTGACATAGGTATTTGAGAGAAACCAGAATAACCATCTAGAAAGCAAAAATGTGTATGTTTGGATAATCTTTCTAGCATTTGATCAATAAAAGGTAAGGGGCAATGATCTTTTTTAGTAGCCTTATTTAATTTGCGGAAATCAATTACCATCCTATAACCTATAATAATTCTTTGCGGGATCAATTCATCTTTATCATTAGGAACTACAGCAATACCTCCCTTCTTAGGGACACAATGGACAGGACTTACCCACTGACTATCAGCAACGGGATAAATTATACATGCCTCCAGGAGCTTTAGTATTTCCTTTCTTACCACTTCTTTCATCTTAGGATTCAGCCGTCATTGATGATCACGAACTGGTTTGGCATCTTTCTCCAAATTTATTTTGTGTTGACATAGAGTGGGTCTAATGCCCTTAAGATAATCAAAAGTATATCCAATAGCAGCGCGGTGCTTCTTCAGAGTTTTCAATAATCTCTCTTCTTCATGCTCTGAAAGGTTAGCACTAATAATAACAGGATATATCTTCTTTTCATCAAGATAAGCATATTTAAGAGTATTAGGCAACGGTTTAAGCTCAAACACGGGATCACCCTTGGGTGGAGGAGGATCCCCTAGGATTTCAACAGGCAAATTGTGTTTTAGGATAGCTTCCTGTTTAAAGAATACTTCATCTATTTCCCTTCTTTCATTCATAAACATATCATTTTCATGGTCTAGCAAATATTGTTCTAAAGGATCACTAGGAGGTACGACAATAGAAGCAAGACCAATTATTTCATCCTTGCTAGGCAATTCCTCTTCACGGTGTTGTCTACTAAATTTAGAGAAATTAAACTCATGAGACATATCACCCAAACCAATAGTAACAACATCCTTTTCGCAGTCTATCTTAGCATTAACAATGTTCAAGAAGGGTCTACCAAATATAATGGGACAAAAGCTATCTTGTGGGGAACCAAGAACAAGAAAATCAGCAGGACATTTAGTTTTCCCACACAAGACTTCAACATCTCTAACAATTCCAATGGGTGATATGGTATCTCTATTGGCAAGCTTAACTGTGACATCAATTTCTTCTAACTCAGTAGGTGCAATATCATGCATAATTTCTTTGTATAAGTCATGAGGTATAGCACTAGCACTGGCACCCATGTCACATAAGCCATGATAACAATGATCTCCGATTTTAAAAGATATAACAGGCATGCCTACCACAGGTCTATGTTTATCTTTAGCACAAGGTTTGGCAATTCTAGCAGTTTCATCTCGGAAATGAATAACATGCCCATCAATATTATCAGACAAGAGATCTTTAACAATAGCAATATTAGGTTCAACTTTAATCTGATCAGGAGGTGTATAAGTTCTAATATTGCTTTTACGGACCATAGTTGAAGCTTTAGCGTGATCCTTTATTCTAACACGGAAAGGTGGTTTCTCAACATAAGTAGTAGGAACAATAGGATCATTATAAGTGATAGTCTTTTAATGAACTTTAATAGGTGCGGCTACTTTTACTTCTATGGGAGGATGATATTTAAACCACTTCTCCTTAGGGAGATCAACATGAGCAGAAAAAGATTCACAGAAAGAGGCTACTATCTCAGAGTCAAGTCCATATTTAGTGCTAAATTTACGGAAAACATCGGTATCCATAAAAGGTTTAACACAATCAAACTTAGGTGTCATACCTGACTCCTTACCTTCGTCGAGATCCCAATCTTCAGAGTTGCGTTTAATTCTATCCAATAAATCCCATTTGAATTCAATAGTCTACATCATAAAAGAGCCAACACAAGAATTATCGAGCATGGTGCGATTGTTATCAGAAAGCCCAGCATAAAATTTTTGAATAATTATTTCTCTTGAGAGCTCATGATTGGGGCATGAATATAACATTGATTTAAGCCTCCCCCAAGCTTGAGCGAAGCTTTCTCCTTCGCGAGGCCAAAAATTATATATATAATTGCGATCACGATGAACAAGATGCATAGGATAACATTTCTGATGAAATTCCAATTTCAATCGTTTGTAGTTCCATGATCCCGTATCATCACATAACCTATATCATGTCAATGCTTATCCCTTCAAAGATAAAGGGAAGACCTTCTTCTTAATAAAATCACCGTGTATACCTGCAAGCTTAAATAATCCACAAACTTCATCCACATATATTAGGTGCTCATCAGGATGCTTTGTTCCATCTCCTGCATAAGGATTAGCTAGCAGTTTTTCTAACATACCCGAAGGAATCTCAAAGTGGACATTTTCATTTTCAGTAGGTTCAGTAGGTTGAGGAGCAACTCTTTGCTCTACTGGTCGGGGTGAAGATACCCCGAACAAGGCTCTCAGAGGATTACTTTCCATAGTAACAAGTGACAGTAAATTTCAGCACACTATATAAATTTTTCCTTACCAAATTCCACCTACCAAAGGCGCTTCACTCCCCGGCAACGGCGCCAGAAAAGAGTCTTGATGACCCACAAGTATAGGGTATCTATCGTAGTCCTTTCGATAAGTAAGAGTGTCAAACCCAATGAGGAGCAGAAGGAAATGATAAGTGGTTTTCAGCAAGGTAATCTCTGCAAGCACTGAAATTATAGGTAACACATAGTTTTGTGATAAGATAATTTGTAACGAGCAACAAGTAACAAAAGTAAATAAAGTACAGAAAGGTGGCCCAATCCTTTTTGTAGCAAAGGACAAGCCTGGACAAACTCTTATAGAGAAAAGCGCTCCCGAGGACACATGGGAATTATCGTCAAGCTAGTTTTCATCACGTTCATATGATTCGCGTTCGGTACTTTGATAATTTGATATGTGGGTGGACCGGTGCTTGGTTGCTATCCTTGCTTGGACAAGCATCCCACTTATGATTAACCTCTATTGCAAGCATCCGCAACTACAACAAAAGTATTAAGGTAAACCTAACCATAACATGAAACATATGGATCCAAATCAGCCCCTTACGAAGCAACGCATAAACTAGGGTTTAAGCTTCTGTCACTCTAGCAACCCATCATCTAATTATTACTCCCCAATGCCTTCCTCTAGGCCCAAATAATGGTGAAGTGTCATGTAGTCGACGTTCACATAACACCACTAGGATAGACAACATACATCTCATCAAAATATCGAACGAATACCAAATTCACATGACTACTAATAGCAAGACTTCTCCCATGTCCTCAAGAACAAACGTAACTACTCACAAAGCATATTTATGTTCATAATCAGAGGGGTGTTAATATGCATATAGGATCTGAACATATGATCTTACACCAAATAAACCAACTAGCATCAACTACAAGGAGTAATCAACACTACTAGCAACCTACAGGTACCAATCCCAGACTTAGAGACAAGAATTGGATACAAGAGATGAACTAGGGTTTGAGAGGAGATGGTGCTGATGAAGATGTTGATGGAGATTGCCCTCTCCCAATGAGAGGAGCGTTGGTGACGACGATGGCGATGATTTCCCCCTCCCGGAGGGAAGTGTCCCCGGCAGAATAGCTCTGCCGGAACCCTAGATTGGTTCCACCAAGGTTCCGCCTCGTGGCGGCGGAGTCTCGTCCTGAAAGCTTGCTTATGATTTTTCTTCAGACGAAAGACTTCATATAGCAGAAGATGGGCACCAGAGGGCCAACAGGGGGCCACGAGGCAGGGGCACGCCCAGGGGGGTAGGGCGCGCCCCCACCCTCGTGGATAGGTGGAGGCCCCTTGACGTATTTCTTCCGCTCATTATTTTTTATTATTTCCAAAAATAACTTTCGTGGAGTTTCAGGACTTTTGGAGTTGTGCAGAATAGGTCTCTAATATTTGCTCCTTTTCCAGCCCAGAATTCCAGCTGCCGGCATTCTCCCTCCTTATGTAAACCTTGTAAAATAAGAGAGAATAGGCATAAGTATTGTGACATAATGTGTAATAACAGCCCATAATGCAATAATATCGATATAAAAGCATGATATAAAATGGACGTATCAAATAGCGATGGCACAAAGTCTCGAGAGAACATCGAAGGATATCTTTGGAATCCTTCGATGCACCAAGCAATCATCTGGAGTGAGGGTCTCTCGGAGAGGAAGTAATTACGAGAACCTAGAGTTTGTGTTAGCAAAATCATTTAACCCGAATGGAAGAGAGATCAAAGTCACAGAGTATAGACGAGGAGTAAAAGATCCTAATACTACCCAATGGCGACGTGGGCCCGTAAGGCACACAGCCATGTTAGTAAAACTTCTGCAATTGACTAGACTCGACTTGGGCCAAGGATTTTGCAAGGGGGGGGGGGGTTCCTACAGGCAGTCGGCTCTGATACCAACTTGTGATGCCCCCGATTCAATCGTGCACTAATCATACACGCGAACATGTACGATCAAGATCAGGGACTCACGAGAAGATATCACAACACAACTCTAAAATAAAAGTAAGTCATACAAGCATCATAATACAAGCCAGGGGCCTCGAGGGCTCGAATACAAGTGCTCGATCATAGACGAGTCAGCGGAAGCAACAATATCTGAGTACATCCATAAGTTAAACAAGTTGCCATAAGATGGCTAGCACAAACTGGGATACAAATCGAAAGAGGCGCATGCCTCCTGCCTCGGATCCTCCTAAACTACTCCTGGTCGTCGCCGGCGGCCTGCACGTAGTAGTAGGTCAGGGAGTCCTGGACTAAGGGGTCCTCGGGCGTCCGGCCTGTTATCCATGGGCCGGACTGATGGGCTGTGAAGAGGTGAAGGCCGAAGACTATACCCGTGTCTAGATTGGACTCTCCTTGTCGTGGAAGGCAGGCTTGGCGACCGACTATGATGATTCACTCTTATGTAACTGACTCTATGTAACCCTAGATCCCCCGGTGTCTGTATAAACCAGAGGGGTTAGTCCGGAAAGGATATACTCATTACCATAGTCATACATGCTAGGCTTCTAGGGTTTAGCCATTACGATCTCGTGGTAGATCGACTCTTGTAATACTCATATTCATCAAGATCAATCAAGCAGGAAGTAGGGTATTACCTCCATAGAGAGGGCCCGAACTTGGGTAAACATTGTGTCCCCCGTCTCCTGTTACCATCGATCCTAGACGCACAGTTCGGGACCCCCTACCTGAGATCCACCGGTTTTGACACCGACATTGGTGCTTTCATTGAGAGTTCCACTGTGCCGTCGACGAAAGGTTCGATAGCCCCTTCGATCGTCCATAGTGACACTGTCCAGGGAGAAACCTTCCTCCCCGGACAGATCTTCGTGTCCGGTGGCTTCGTACTACGGGCCAATTCGCTTGGCCATCCGGAGCAGATCGATGGTTGCGCCCCTGGCCATCAGGTCAGATTCGGAAGATTAAACTACGTCGCGGACATCCGCGGAGACTTGATCTTCGGCGGATTCGACACTGCGACGATCGCTCCCCCTCGCTCCGATGAACATGACTTAAATCTATCATCGGGCCACATCCAGGAGATGGTTCCTGTTGCTGCAACGGCCTTTGAGCCGGAACAGATCGTGCCATCAGAGGCCACAGAGTCCGCAGTGTTGGAGCCTCACACAGACTCGACACCTTGCAATATTTGCGTCAATGGAACTCCGGACTCGTCTCCAGCTATAAGTTCCGGACCGGGCACGCCTACGGACACCGAGCTGGATCGGTTATCGATTTTCGAATTTAGCGCCGCAGACATCTTCCAGCACTCACCTTGGTGTGACGTGCTAAACTCTTTAAAGAATTTGTCCTCGGAGAAGGACTCACAGCCGAACTATGTTCGGTTCGAGCTAGAGGCTGACGACGGGGAATTTTTCTTTCCACCCACTTCATAGCCACTGTCGATGACTTAACCGACGTGCTTGATTACGGCTCCGAAGACACCGACGGTATGGACGACGAGGCCGACAAGGAGCAAGGCCAAGACCCTCCATTTACTGGACGTTGGACGGCCACCTCTTCGTACGATGTGTACATGGTCAACACACCTAAAAAAGCCAGCGACGATGACAAAGGAGATCGAGTTGCGAATAAACCTTCTGCGACACAGTCCAAGCATCGGCGCCCTAAACGCCGCTCTAAGCCTCGTCGCTCAAAAGATGGCAACACTGGCACCGGAGAAAATAGTACTCCGGGTGACGCCGAAAACAATGAAGACCCTGTTGGAGCTGCATACGAACAGGAGGAACAAGACAACATGCAAGATAACCCTGATAAACAGGCCAAGCCCAATGACCTGAATGATGATAGTTATCGTCCAGTCTCCGAGGATGAGGAGAGCCTCGGCAGCGAGGATTTCATCGTGCCTGAGGCACCCCTAGAGCAGGAGCGCTTCAAGCGCCAGCTAATAGCTATTGCCAGAAGCCTGAAGAAAAAGCAGCAGCAGCTCCAGTTCGATCAAGACCTGCTCATTGACAGATGGACTGACGTCGTGGCAGCCAAAGAATACGGCCTCAAGCACCCAGCCAAGAGCTACCCGAAACGGAGACTGCTACCTCAGTTCGATGTGGAGGCGCCGGAGCCCATACCTCCCTCGCGCAATGCGGAGCGACCACCACGCGGTCGTGACAGTGCGGCAGACCGACCGCCCCGCGGTCGGGATAAAGCGGCAACTCAAGCCGAACAATAGCTCGCCCCACCACGCAAAAGCATAGACAAAACAACTCGGGATTATACATACGACCTTCGGCAAGACCTGGACAAGAGAGGAGGACACACCAGATTAATCTACGGATCACGGGGACGTTCTTCGACTCGCGACGATGGTTACCTATTCGGACGTGACAAACCAAGTCACGCCCGGGCCGATAATCGCAGGCGGACTCCATCAAAGGTGTGCCGCGACCCAGCCCGATATAGAGGCGCCGCACACCCTCTTTGCTTCACAGACGAAGTAATGGATCATGAATTCCCCGAGGCGTTCAAACCCGTCAATATTGAATCATACGACGGAAGAAGCCTTTCTTGACAACTTCCAAGGTACATATGTCCGGCCTCCTGATGTCGATGACTTAAGCCACATAGTTCAACAACCTGGAGAATCAGCCAGAAAATTCTGGACTAGATTCCTAACCAAAAAGAACCAGATTGTTGATTGTCCGAATGCCGAAGCCCTAGCGGCCTTCAAACACAGCATCCACGACGAATGGCTCGCCCGCCACCTCGGCCAAGAAAAGCCGAAATCCATGGCAGCCCTCACGGCACTCATGACCCACTTTTGCGTGGGTGAGGATAGTTGGCTGGCTCGTAGTACAAACACAGCCAACGAGGCAGGCCCCTCCGAGGCCAAAAACAGCACCGGCAAGCTCCGGTGCAATAAACACAAACGCCGAAGTAATGGCGATAACACCGATGACACGACAGTTAACGCCGGATTCAGCGGCTCCAAGTCCGGCCAGCGAAAGAAGCCCTATAAAAGGAACGGCGGAGGACTATCCAGCTTGGACCGCATACTCGATCGTCCGTGCCAGATATATGGCACCCCAGACAAACCGGCCAACCATACTAACAGAGATCGCCCGGTCTTTAAGCAAGCCAGCAAGGTAAATAGCGGAAACAAGGAAGGAGAATCGTAGAGCGAGGACGATGACGAGGAGCCCCGGCAGCCGAACACCAGGGGGCAGAAGAAATTCCCGCCTCAAGTCAAAACGGTGAAGATGATATATGCTACACACATCCCCAAAAGGGAGCGCAAGCGCGCACTCAGGGACGTCTATGCGGTAGAGCCAGTCGCCCCAAAATTCAACCCATGGTCGTCATTTCTGATCACCTTTGATCGTCGAGATCATCCAACCAGTATCCGTCATGGCGGTTTGGCCGCACTAGTACTCGACCCAATCATCGACGGATTTCACCTGACACGAGTCCTAATGGACGGTGGTTGCAGCCTCAACCTGCTCTATCAGGATACAATACGTAAAATGGGCATCGACCCCTCACAAGTCAAGCCCACGAAGACTACCTTTAAAGGAGTCATACCAGGCGTAGAGGCCCGTTGTACGGGCTCAATAACGTTGGAGGTAGTATTCGGTTCCCCGGATAACTTCCGAAGCGAAGAACTAATCTTCGATATCGTCCCATTCCGCAGCGGCTATCACGCACTGCTCGGACGAACCGCGTTCGCTAGATTCAACGCGGTGCCACATTACGCTTATCTCAAGCTCAAGATGCCCGGCCCACGCAGTGTCATTATAGTTAATGGAAACACGGAACGCTCTCTCCGTACAGAGGAGCACACAGCCGCCCTAGCAGCAGAAGTACAGGACGGCCTTCTCAAGCACCACTACAATCTGGCTGCCGAGCCCCTGGACATCATTCAGAGGGTCCGGACTACACTGCAACAGGACAGCTTGGCTCGTCAAGAACCGAATTAGCAATTTGGCCTCCGTCCCAGCCCCGATGAGGGAATGTCATTCGCACTGCGCGTACGTAACTACGCACTCAAAACCCTATGGGTACTGACGGAGGCATAACTAGCTCGCGATCCACAGTGCGGCTCGACCGCCCCTAGGATTCGCACGCCTTTTCTTTTTCTTTTTCATTTTGGGTTTTTTCTCTTTTCGAGGTCTATACGGACGACCCGCTTGCAGAACACACCAGGAAGGCAAGGAGCTCTGGCATACAAGGGAATCCCCAGGTGATCTCTACTAAACGATTGCCATATTTGTTTTACATACCCATACGTAGCTCGCCCTTCGTTGCGGCATGTTAAATAGCCTTACTTGCTTATAGCATTACTTGTACAAAGTACGCCTCGACGTACTAATTACATCACAATGGTGAATAAATGGTGGCGTCAGCTTATTACTTCATTTTCCCGTTTCCTCACCTTTGTATTTATTACTCATTGCACACGTACACCATGGTACGTATTACTACGCCAGGGGCTTCATTAAACCCCACATTACGACAATAAAAGTCCGAACACTTTTACAGTATAGTTCGGTTCCCCGAACTTATAGCATTATATGCATCGGCTCCAAATCATGCCTTTGGTCAATAGTTGGGTTGCCCGGCTCCTGTGCTTACTACCTTACGTTCCGCTATATCGGCTAGGGTAGTAAAGGGAGAACTACTGCGATTGTGTCCCGGTTCTTCCGGACGAGCACCTCAGTATTGAAATTTGAAAACTGACTGTCATGATGCGGCGAGAGCTGGTCAGCTGTTCGAGAGGTTCCAAATCGTTAGATATTTTTTCCGCTTCTTTGCGAAGAATTGGTTCCTCCGATTAGGTGTGTATAACGCCCCTAGTTCGGCCTTCCGAATACCAGGGGCTTCGCCGACTTTCTTAATTGGCAAACTCCTATGGCTAAGTGAGGGCGGTAAAGGCCGCATAGTCTGATTGCCTTGTTCGTTCCGCTAAACACCTCCTTTAAGGACCAGAATGTGGAGTAAAGCGTGTTAGATTTATCCCGAACACCCCCGTACTATCTACGTGGGGGCAGAAGCTGACGACTGGTTAACCCTCAGATTTCATAAACGGCCGCACAGGAGGTAAAATCTAAATCGCAAGCATTATATTACACAACATCATTGTCCCATATTACAGGACATGATAATACAAATGTTCTCATGGGAATATAACATCCTTCGAACATTGCTCCGCCACAAGGCGGGCCCCCTCCAGGACACCATCAAAACAGAGCTCAGGTCGACGATGCTCCTTGCCCTCCGGCGGCCCCTCGGTCATCAGCTTCTTGGCACCCAACTTTGCCCAATGCGTATTGACGCGGGCAAATGCCATACGCGCACCTTCGATACAGACCGACCGCTTCACGGCTTCGAGCCGCGTACAGGCACTTACAAGCCGCTTAACAAGTCCGAAGTAGCTGCTAGGTATAGGATCGGCAGGCCACAGCCAAACTATCAGGTCCTTCATGGCTAGCTCTGCCGACCTGTGCAGCTCGAGCAACTGCTTCAGCTGGTCGCTGAAGGGCACCGGATGTTCGGGTCCAAGATGTTGAGACCAGAGTAGCTTCTCCATAGACATCCCTTCTTCGGCTCTATAATGCTCGGCAAAATCTGATATACTGCGCAGCAGATCTGTAAATGCCTCTGGAAAACCCAAATTCGGATAAGTACAAGGAATGTTTCTTCTACATACTTGCTTTGCATGGTGAAAGACTTACCCGCCGCAATATTCTTAGCCGCCTTAATTTCCTGGAGGGTGTTCTGGGCTTCGGCTCGTGCATCCTGTGCGCTCTGGCGGGCCTTCGCCAGTTCAGACTCTTGCGCCTTACAATCGCGCTCCAAGGACTCAAACCTCTTGATCGCATCCTGGAGCTCTTGCTGCGCCTCGCCAACCCGGGCCTCGTGCTTCTCGCGCGCGGCGCGTTCCTTGGCCGCCTTGTCCTCGGCCTCGGCTAATGCCTTCTTTGGGCTGCCACCTCAGTCGTGGCCCCAAATAAAGTTTATGATAATTTAGTCCAGACTGACTATTCATTTTTTCTTAAAATGTACCCGCAGGTTACTGCATACCTTGGCTATCCTCCAGCTGCTTCTTCACGAGGCCGAGCTCCTCCTCGGCCCACTCCAGTTTCTGCTTCAGTCCGGAGCCCTCCGCAGCATGAGCGGTGGCAGCCTGCAGCGATACCTGCTTATTCACATAGACAACTTATGTTAGACTCCTGCGATATTTATTCTTAATCCTCTGTTCGGCTTTTCCTTCCTGAACACCAAACATGGGCTACTGTCTATACTGTGATATTCTTCCTACAACCACATTACTTACCTCAAAGCCTGTTAGAAGGCTGGTGCAGGCTTCGGTCAGTCCGCTTTTGATGAACCGAACCTTCTCTACTACCGTGCCCATAAGGTCACGGTGTTCACCCACAATAGAGGAGCCTCGTAGCACCTCCAGAAGATTATCCGGTGCCTCTGGTTGGACAGAGGTCACCGGCAGAAGAGGCACATTCCCTCCTTTTGGGGAATGCCGTTCGCTAGACTCCGGAGCCGCGTAGATCTCCGGAATGGTATCCGGCTGAGGTCCGAAGGGAACTCGGCCCCCGTCACTAGTCCCCATAGGCGCTTTTTCCCCCATGTGCCCAGCGGCTGAGGAATCATCCTAGGGCGCCGCCCCGACGATCTCCGGAAACTCCCCTCTGTCGGGGAAGGTCTTTTGAGACACCACCTCGTCATCACCCTTGGGAGAGACGGAATGAGAAGGTGGCGGAGACATGCTAGCTATCTCCTTTGAGTCTAGCGATCCCTCTATCAAGGATCGCGGGGAGCCATCGCGTGCCAGACTGCAGTGACAAGGTTTAAGATATATCAATATTACAAACTGGGAAGGCCAGACGTTTTCGGATTCTGGTACTTACGAGGCGGCCCGAGGCTTGGTCCGGCGAGGCCGCTCCGGACTGCTATCAACATCCCACGTGGATTTATCCGCGAGAGAGCCTTTAACCCTCTTAGGTGCTTTCGCCTCCGGATTCATGGGGGCCGCTCTCTTCTTCCTTCCCACTTCAGGTGGGGAGTCGTTTTCTTCTTCCTCTTTGTCGTCGTCGTTAGCGGACGAAGGGGAAGTCTCGTCTTCGGACGTCACGTCCAGGGCGCCTTTTCGGCAAGGGCCCTTCTTGGCCCCTTTGGCCGCTTTCTTGGCCGTTTTCTCTGGCACCTCGTAAGGTGCCGGAAATAGCATTCTCGTCAGTAGCGGGAATTCTTGGTCCTCGGGCAGCGGAGCCGGACAATTAATTCCCTCTGCTACCTTGATCCAAGCCTGAAACATGGGTAGGAAAGCTTAGGCTTCCCCTCAAAATACGCTAGTAAAGGGTATACCTTGAAAACATGAAAGAACTTACCGGATTAGCCTGACGTTTTAAGCTAAGCCCGCGATCCTCGGTCGTGGGCGGTGGCGTCTCGCCAGCCTTGAAGAGCACTTTCCAGATGTCTTCGTGCGCCGTGCCGAAGAGCTCTAGTAGCGTCTGGTGCTTGGCCGGATCGTATTCCCACAGGTAGCAAGTCCGGCATTGGCACAGAAGGACCCGACGAATGAGCATGACCTGGATCACGTTGACAAGTTTGATTTTCCTGTCTATCATGTTCTGGACGCATGTCTGGAGCCCGGTCAGCTCGTCCGAGGGACCCCAGGTTAGGCCCCTCTCTTGCCAGGATGTGAGCCGCATCGGGATTACGGAACGGAATTTGGGGGCCGCCGCCCAATCGGCGTCGCGCGGCTCGGTGACGTTGGGCATCTTGCCCACCATGGCGCCTCCGCACTCTGCTTGCTGGCCGCTCACCACCTTCGGTTTTACATTGAAGGTCTTCAGCCATAGGCCGAGAGGTGGGATGCGGAGAAAGGCCTCGCACACGACAATGAATGCCGTGATGTTGAGAATGAAGTTGGGGGCGAGGTCATGGAAGTCCAGCCCATAGTAAAACATCAATCCACGGACGAATGGGTGAAGAGGGAACCACAGCCCGCGGACGAAATGTTTAAGCAACACAACCCTCTCGTGGGGCTCTGGAGTAGGGACGATCTGTCCCTTGGCCGGGAGTCAGTGAGCGATCTTCTTGGCCAGATATCCAGCCTCCCGGAGCTCCTTGATATCCTACTTCTTGACGGAGGATGCCATCCACTTACCTCCAGCTCCGGATCCGGACATATTTGGAGTGCTTTCTCGGATGAGGAAAAAGCTAAAGCTTGGGCGCTGGAGCTCAGGGCAGAAGGGCTGAGGAGGAACCGAGGTGTGGGTGAAGAAAGGGAATCCTTATCACCTTATAAAGGCCATGAACATGAAGCGCCTCCCCACTCGCCTATTCCCAAGGGCCATGCAAACGGCACGGTTGGGTCACCCACGCCCCGCATTAATGAGAATCCCGCAATAAGGGGACACGATCTCTGCTTCGACAAGACGTGCCAATGGCAACCGCGTCTCGAAACGTGGAGCGGTGGACGAAAAATGGTTCGAAATTATGACCGGACAGACGTGATGTCATGTTGTAAAAAGCTATCAGCAGATTAGACTCGTGCAAAAATATATTCTCTCTGCGGTTGTGTATGGTGTGTGTAACAGGTCCGGATACTATCATCGCATCCGAAGACTATCTTGGAGTTTAGAAAAAGGGGAACCCGCCTTGCAATGCCAAAGACAATCTGCGCGCCGAACTCATCGTCATTGAAGCTAGGTTCAGGGGCTACTGAGGGAGTCCTGGACTAAGGGGTCCTCGAGTGTCCGGCCTATTATACATGGGCCGGACTGATGGGCTGTGAAGACGTGAAGGCCGAAGACTGTACCCTTGTCCGGATTGGACTCTCCTTGGCGTGGAAGGCAAGCTTGGCGACCGACTATGAAGATTCCCTCTTATGTAACCGACTCTATGTAACCCTAGATCCCCCCGGTGTCTATATAAATCGGAGGGGTTAGTCCGGAAAGGATATACTCATTACCATAGTCATACAGGCTAGGCTTCTAGGGTTTTAGCCATTATGATCTCGTGGTAGATCGACTCTTGTAATACTCATATTCATCAAGATCAATCAAGCTGGAAGTATGGTATTACCTCCATAGAGAGGGCCCATACCTAGGTAAACATTGTGTCCCCCGTCTCCCGTTACCATCGATCCTAGACGCACAGTTCGGGACCCCCTACGTGAGATCCACCGGTTTTGACACCGACAGTAGGCACCCGCGGTGTAGTAGAAGTCGGCGTCGATGGTGGCATCTGGCTCCTGGACTCCGGCATCTGGTTGCGACAACCGAAAATAATGGAAAGGGGGAAAAGAGGGAGAAAAGCAACCGTGAGTACTCATACAAAGTACTCGCAAGCAAGGACGTACACTACATATGCATGGGTATCAGCGTAAAGGGGCAATATCGGTGGACTGAACTGCAGAATGCCAGAATAAGAGGGGGATAGCTAGTCCTGTTGAAGACTACGCTTCTAGCAGCCTCCGTCTTGCAGCATGTAGAAGCGAGTAGATGGTAAGTTCACCAAGTATTATTGCATAGCATAATCCTACCTGTCGATCCTCCCCTTCTCGCCTTGTGTGAGAGCGATCACCGGGTTATATCTGGCACTTGGAAGGGTGTGTTTTATTAAGTATCCGGTTCTAGTTGTCATAAGGTCAAGGTACAACTCCGTGTCATCCTGTTACAGAGGTTCACGGCTATTCGAATAGATAAACTTCCCTGTAGGGGTGCACCACATTACCCAACACGCTTGATCCCCTTTGGCCGGACACACTTTCTTGGGTCATGCCTGGCCTCGGAACATCAACACGTCGCAGCCCTACCTAGGCACAGCAGAGAGTTCAGCACGCCGGTCTAAATCCTATGCGTGCAGGGGTCTGGGCCCGTCGCCCATTGCACACCTACACGTTGCGTACGCGGCCCGTAAGCAGACCTGGCCTCCCTAATACAAGAGCAGGCGTTCTAGTCCAATCCGGCACGCGCCGCTCCGTTGCTGATGTCACGAAGGCTTCGGGTGATACCACAACGTCGAGTGCCCATAACCGTTCCCGCGTAGTTGGTTAGTGCGTATAGGCCAGTGGCCAGACTCAGATCAAATTCCAAGATCTCGTTAAGCGTTTTATTTTGAAGTAACCGCGGACGCCGACCAGGGCCAGGCCCACCTCTCTCCGAGGTGGTCTCAACGTGCCCTGTTGATGACCCACAAGTGTAGGGGATCTATCGTAGTCCTTTCGGTATGTAAGAGTGTCAGACCCAACGAGGAGCAGAAGGAAATGACAAGCAGTTTTCAGTAAGGTATTCTCTGCAAGCACTGAAATTATCGGTAACAGATAGTTTTGTGATAAGGTAATTTGTAACGGGCAACAAATAATGAAAGTAAATAAGGTGTAGGAAGATGGCCCAATCCTTTTTGTAGCAAAGGACAAGCCTGGACAAACTCTTATATCAAGGAAAACGCTCCCGAGGACACATGGGAATTATCGTCAAGCTAGTTTTCATCACGCTCATATGATTCGCATTCGTTACTTTGATAATTTGATATGTGGGTGGACCGGTGCTTGGGTGCTGCCCTTTCTTGGACAAGCATCCCACTTATGATTAACCCCTATTGAAAGCATCCACAACTACAAAAGAAGTATTAAGGTAAACCTAACCATAGCATGAAACATATCGATCCAAATCAGCCCTTACGAAGCAACGCATAAACTAGGGTTTAAGCTTCTGTCACTCTAGCAACCCATCATCTACTTATTACTTCCCAATGCCTTCCTCTAGGACCAAATAGTGGTGAAGTTTCATGTAGTCGACGTTCACATAACACCACTAGAGGAAAGACAACATACATCTCATCAAAATATCGAACGAATACCAAATTCACATGACTACTTATAGCAAGACTTCTCCCATGTCCTCAGGAACAAACATAACTACTCACAAATCATATTCATGTTCATAATCAGAGGGGTATTAATGTGCATAAAGGATGTGAACATAAGATCTTCCACCAAATAAACCAACTAGCATCAACTACTAGGAGTAATCAACACTACTAGCAACCCAGAGGTACCAATCTGAGGTTTTGGGACAAAGATTGGATACAAGAGATGAACTAGGGTTTGAGAGGACATGGTGCTGGTGAAGATGTTGATGGAGATTGACCCCTCCCACTGAGAGGATAGATGGTCATGACGGTGGTGATGATTTCCCCCTACCGGAGCGATGTTTCCCGGTAGAACAGCTCCGCCGGAGCCCTAGATTGGTTCCGCCAAGGATCTGCCTTGTGGCGGTAGTGTTTCGTCCCGAAAGATTTCTTATGATTTTTTCTAGGGTAAAAGACTTCATATAGCAAAAGATGGGCACCGGAGGCCTGCCAGGGGGCCCACGAGGGTCCGGGGCCACGAGGCAGGGGGAGCGCCCCCCACCCTCGTGGATGGTGGGTGGCCCCCTCTGGTTGATTCTTTCGCCAATATTTTTTATTAATTCGAAAAACTGCCTCCGTGAAGTTTCAGGACTTTTGGAGCTGTGCAGAATAGGTCTCTAGTATTTGCTCGTTTTCTAACCCAGAATTCCAGCTGCCGGCATTCTCCCTCTTCATGTAAACCTTGTAAAATAAGAGAGAAAAGGCATAAGTATTGTGGCATAATGTGTAATAACAGCCCATAATGCAATAAATATCTATATAAAAGCATGATGCAAAATGGACGTATCAACTCCCCCATGCTTAGACCTCGCTTGTTCTCAAGCGGAAGCCGATAACGAATAATATGTCCACATGTTTAGAGGTAGAGGTGTCGATAAAATAAAATACGGACATGAGGGCATCATGATCATTCTTATAACAGCAACATATATAGATATTGTCATAGGATTTCTTATGCTCAAGTAATAATCTATTCACAATGTAAAGTGTGAATCAGAAACTTCATTGAGAACTAACAAACTATAATCTCAGTCATTGAAGCAATTGCAATTTATCATAACATCAGAAAGAGTCTATATAAGAGCTTTTCAGCAAGTCCACATACTCAACTATCATTTAGTCATTCACAATTGCTAACACTCACGCAATACTTATGGTTATGGAGTTTTAATCGGACACAGAGAAAGATAGGGGCTTATAGTGTTGCCTCCCAACCTTTTACCTCAAGGGTAATGTCAACAATAATAGTTCATGCTAACTTACATCCAATTGGATATATATATATATATATATCAGGATCTTTCCAACACAAGGTGCTTGCCAAAGGATAAAATGTAAAAAGGAAAGGTGAAGATCACCATGACTCTTGCATAAGGTGTAAGACAAAATTAAAAGATAGGCCCTTCGTAGAGGGAAGTAGAGGGTGTCATGTGCTTTTATGGTTGGGTCCACGGAATCTTAATGCAAAAGAACGTCACTTTATATTGCCACTTGTGATATGGACCTTTATTATGCAGTCCGTCGCTTTTATTTCTTCCACATCACAAGATCGTATAAAGCTGATTTTCTCCACACTAATAAATCATACATATTTAGAGAGCAATTTTTATTGCATGCAACAATGACAACTTACTTGAAGGATCTTACTCAATCCATAGGTAGATATGGTGGACTCTCACGGAAAAACTGGTTTCAGGATATTCGGAAGCACAAGTAGTATCTCTACTTGGTGCAAAGAATTTGGTTAGCATGAGGGAGAAAGGCAAGCTCAACATGTTGGATGATCCATGACAATATACTTTATTTCGGATATAAGAAAACATAACCCATTACGTTGTCTTCCTTGTCCAATATCAACTCTTTAGCATGTCATATTTTAATGAGTGCTCACAATCATAGAAGATGTCTAAGATAGTATATTTATATGTGAAAACCTCTCTTTCTTTATTACTTCCTATTAATTGCAACGATGGCAAAAACTATGTTTGTCAACTCTCAACAACTTTTATTCATCATACTCTTTATATGTGAAGTCAGTACTCTCCATAAGATCAATATGATCTCTTTATTTCTTTTTTTCTTTCTTTTTCTTTAATTCCCTCAAGATCATAGCAAGATAATCAAGCCCTTGACTCAACACTAATCTTTATTATATATAGCTCACGGACTCGATTACATAGAACGATCATAAGGCAAAACTCAAAACTAAATCATACTAAAACTTTATTCTACTAGTTCAAGATATTACCAAAAGGATCGAACTAAGAAAAACGGTAAAGATAGGAGTGTGATGGTGTTACGATACCGGGGCACCTCCCCCGGGCTTGGCACGCCCATACCCATGTATTTATTGCTCTTTCTTCTGAGGTGGTGATGTGATATTCTTGGCGATGGTGCCCCTTAGGATACGATTCTCTTCCTCGAGCTTATTGACTTGTTGCTTGAGGTCCATTATTTCCTTACGGAGCTTACCCGTGACGGTTAAAGCTCCTTTCACCCATGGATGTTGCATAGCTGCGGGAGAACAAGTAACACTCTTTTTCATATTTTCATAAGAGAGAAATTTAACATTGGAAGGGATGACCGAGTTTGGAATAGCTGAGCTCTGTAGTTCCCCCTTCGTGAATACGGTGGGCAAAACCTTCGGGAGATTATATAATGAATTTTTACCGACCAAAAGAAGTATCATGCAAGAAAACGGAATCCGGAGAGCACACGAGGTGCGCACGAGGCAGGGGGGCGTGCCCAGGGGGTAGGGCGCGCCATCCACCCTCGTGGACGCCTCGTGTCCTTCCTGGACTACTTCGTATTTTCCTATTTTCTTAAATATTCCCAAACGGAGAAAAATTACCATTAGATCTGTTTTGGAGTCGGTTTACTTACCGTACCACATACCTATTCCTTTTTGGAGTCTGAAACGTTCTGAAAAGTGTCCCTTATGTATTCCTCCGGGGTTACGGTTTCAATAACATTAGTTTCAACATTTATAGGATTACCTGAGATGTAATGTTTGATTCTTTGACCGTTCACCACCTTTGGATTTGTGCCTTCGAAGTTGTTGATTTTTATGGCACCTGAACGATAGACCTCCTCGATAACGTAAGGACCTTCCCATTTTGAAAGAAGTTTTCCTGCAAAAAATCTTAAATGAGAGTTGAATAGCAACACATAATCACCTACATTAAACTCACGCTTTTGTATCCTTTTGTCATGCCATCTTTTAACTTTTTCTTTGAACAGTTTGGCATTCTCATAGGCCTGGGTTCTCCATTCATCAAGAGAGCTAATGTCAAATAGTCTCTTCTCACTGGCAAGTTTGAAATCATAATTGAGCTCTTTAATGGCCCAATATGCCTTATGTTCTAGTTCGAGAGGTAAGTGACATGTTTTTCCATAAACCATTTTATACGGAGACATACCCATAGGATTTTTATATGCAGTTCTATAGGCCCATAATGCATCATCATGTTTCTTGGACCAATTCTTTCTAGATCTATTAACAATCTTTTGCAAAATTAATTTGATCTCTCTATTACTAAATTCTACTTGACCACTAGATTGTGGATGGTACGGAGATGCAATTCTATGATTAACATCATACTTCGCAAGCATTTTACGAAGAGCACCATGAATAAAATGTGAACCACCATCAGTCATTAAGTATCTAGGGATTCCAAACCTCAAAAAAAACAACTTCTTTAAGCATCTTAATAGAGGTGTTATGATCAACACTACTAGTTGGAATAGCTTCTACCTACTTAGTAACGTGATCAACAACAACTAAAATATGTGTATACCCATTGGAGGAAGGAAACGGTCCCATATAATCAAAGCCCCAAACATCAAATGGTTCAATAGCAAGTGAATAGTTCATAGGCATTTCTTGATGTCTATTAATATTACCAATTCTTTGACATTCATCACAAGACAAGACAAATTTACGGGCATCTTTGAAAAGAGTAGGCCAATAAAAACCGGATTGCAACACCTTATGTGCAGTTCTATCACCAGCGTGGTGTCCTCCATAAGCTTCGGAGTGACACTTGCGTAGGATCTGTTCCTGTTCATGCTCAGGTACACAACGTCTAATAACACCATCTACTCCTTCTTTATAAAGGTGTGGGTCATCCCAGAAGTAATGTCTTAAATCATAGAAAAACTTTTTCTTTTGTTGGTATGTGAAACTAGGTGGTATAAATTTAGCAACAATGTAATTAGCATAATCAGCATACCATGGAGCAGTACGAGAAGCATTTATGACAGCTAATTGTTCATCCGGGAAGCTATCATCAATAGGTAGTGGGTCATCAAGAACATTCTCTAACCTAGACAAGTTGTCTACAACGGGCTTCTCAGCTCCCTTTCTATCAATAATATGCAAATCAAATTCTTGTAGTAGGAGAACCCATCTAATGAGTCTAGGTTTAGCATCTTTCTTTTCCATAAGATATTTAATAGCAACATGATCGGTGTGAACCGTAACTTTAGAATCAACAATATAAGGTCTGAACTTATCACAGGCAAATACAACTGCTAAAAATTCTTTTTCAGTAGTAGCATAATTTCTCTGGGCACTGTCTAGAGTTTTACTAGCATATTGGATAACATTTAATTTCTTATCAACTCTTTGTCCTAGAACAACACCTACAGCATAATAACTAGCATCGCACATAATTTCAAAGGGTAAATTCCAATTAGGTGGCTGAACAATAGGTGCAGAAATCAAGGCTTTCTTAAGTATTTCAAATGCTTCTACACAATCATCATCAAAGACAAAAGGAACATCTTTTGTAAGAGGTTAGTCAGAGGCCTATAAATTTTTGAGAAGTCCTTAATGAACCTCCTATAAAAACCGACATGACCAAGGAAACTTCTTATACCATTGACGTCCTTAGGACACGACATCTTTTCAATAGCATCAACTTTAGCTTTATCAACTTCAATACCTCTTTCAGAAATTTTCTGCCCCAAGACAATACCTTCATTAACCATAAAATCACACTTTTCCCAATTCAAGATAAGATTAGTTTGTTCACATCTCTGCAAAACTCGATCAAGGTTGCTCAAGCAATCATCAAAAGAAGTTCCATATACGGAGAAATCATCCATGAAAACCTCAACGATCTTTTCACAAAAATCAGTGAATATAGCCATCATGCATCTTTGAAAGGTAGCAGGTGCATTGCATAAACCAAAAGGCATACGTCTATAAGCAAAGGTACCGAAAGGGCAAGTAAAAGTGGTCTTTTCTTGATCCTCTTTTGACACAGGTATTAGAGAGAAACCAGAATAACCATCTAGAAAGCAAAAATGTGTATGTTTGGTAATCTTTCTAGCATTTGATCAATAAAAGGTAATACCTCCCTTCTTAGGGACACAATGGACAGGACTTACCCACTGACTATCAGCAACGGGATAAATTATACCTGCCTCCAGAAGCTTTATTATTTCTTTTCTTACCACTTACTTCATCTTAGGATTTAACCGTCGTTGGTGATCAACAACCGGTTTAGCGTCTTTCTCCAATTTTATTTTGTGCTGGCATAAAGTGGGACTAATTCCCTTGAGATCATCAAGAGTATATCCAACAGCAGCACGGTGCTTCTTCAGAGTTTTCAATAATTTCTTTTCTTCATGCTCTGAAAGGTTAGCACCAATAATAACAGGATATATCTTCTTTTCATCAAGATAAGCATATTTAAGAGTGTCAGGTAATGGTTTAAGCTCAAACATGGGATCACCCTTGGGTGGAGGAGGATCCCCTAGGATTTCAACAGGCAGGTTGTGTTTCAAAATAGGTCCATGTTTAAAGAATACTTCATCTATTCCCCTTCTTTCATGCATAAACATATCATTTTCATAGTCTAGCAAGTATTGTTCTAAAGGATCATTAGGAGGCACGACAATTGAAGCAAGACCAATAAATTCATCTTTACTAGGCAATTCTTCATCATGAGGTTCTCTACGAAATTTAGCAAAATTAAATTCATGAGACATATCCCCTAGACCAATAGTAACAACATCCTTTTTCCAGTCTATCCTAGCGTTAACAGTGTTCAAGAAGTGTGTACCAAATATAATTGGACAAAAGTTATCTTGTGGGGAAACAAGAACAAGAAAATCAGCACGATATTTAACTTTCCCACACAAGACTTATACATCTCTAACAATCCCAACTGGTGAAATAGTATCTCTATTGGCAAGCTTAATTGTAACATCAATTTCCTCTATCTCAACAGGTGCAATATCATGCACAATTTATTTGTATAAGGAATGAGGTATTGCGCTTGCACTAGCACCCATATCACATAAGCCATGATAACAATTATCTCCTATTTTAAAAGAAATGACAGGCATGCCTACAACAGGTCTATGTTTATATTTAGTATCCGGCCTAGCAATTCTAGCAGCTTCATCACAGAAGTAAATAACATGCCCATCAATATTATCAGCCAAGAGATCTCTAACCATAGCAATACTAGGTTCAAATTTAATTTGCTCAGGGGGGTGTAGGTTTTCTATTGTTACTCTTACAAACCACAGTTGAAGCTTTAGGATGATTCTTTATTCTAACAGGGAAAGGTGGTTTCTCAATATAAGCAGTAGGGACAACAGGATCAACATTATAAGTGATAATCTTTTCTTCAACTTTAATAGGTGCAACTACTTTTACTTCAATGGGAGGATTATATTTAAACCACTTCTCCTTAGGGAGATCAACATTACTAGCAAAGGATTCACAGAAAGAAGCTACTATCTCAGAGTCAAGTCCATATTTAGTGCTAAATTCATGGAAAACATCGGTATCCATAAAAGATTTAACACAATCAAACTTGGGTGTTATACCTGACTCTTACCTTCGTCGAGATCCCAATCTTCAGAGTTGCGTTTAATTCTCTCCAATAAATCCCATTTGAATTCAATAGTCTTCATCATAAAAGAACTAGTACAAGAAGTATCGAGCATGGAGCGATTATTGAGAGAAAGCCGAGCATGACATAAGCCTCCCGCAAGCTTGAGCGATGCTTTCTCCTTCGCGAGGCCAAAAATTATATATATAATTACGATCACGATGAACAAGATGCATCGGATAAAACTTCTTATGAAATTCCAATTTCAATCAGTTGTAGTTCCATGATCCCATATCATCACATAGCCTAAACCATGTCAATGCCTTTCCCTTCAAAGATAAAGGGAATACCTTCTTCTTGATAACATCCTCGGGCATACCTACAAGCTTAAATAATCCACAAACTTCATCCACATAGATTAGGTGCAAATCAGGATGTAATGTTCCATCACCTGTGAAAGGATTAGCTAGCAGTTTCTCTATCATACCCGAAAGAATTTCAAAGTAAACATTTTCAGTAGGTTCAGTAGGTTGAGGAGCAACTCTTTGCTCTACTGGTCAGGGAGAAGATACCCCAAACAAGCCCCTCCAAGGATTACTTTCCATAGTAACAAGTGACAGTAAATTTCAGCACACCATATAAATTTTTCCTTACCAAATTCCACTTACCAAAGGCGCTTCACTCCCCGGCAACGGCGCCAGAAAAGAGTCTTGATGACCCACAATTGTAGGGGATCTATCATAGTCCTTTCGATAAGTAAGAGTGTCGGACCCAACGAGGTGCAGAAGGAAATGACAAGCAGTTTTCAGTAAGGTATTCTCTGGAAGCACTGAAATTATCGGTAACAGATAGTTTTGTGATAAGGTAATTTGTAACGGGCAACAAATAATGAAAGTAAATAAGGTGCAGAAAGATGGCCCAATCAGTTTTGTAGCAAAGGACAACCCTGGACAAACTCTTATATGAAGGAAAACTCTCCCGAGGACACATGGGAATTATCGTCAAGCTAGTTTTCATCACGCTCATATGATTCGCGTTCGTTACTTTGATAATTTGATATGTGGGTGGACCGGTGCTTGGGTGCTGCCCTTTCTTGGACAAGAATCCCACTTATGATTAACCCCTATTGCAAGTATCCACAACTACAAAAGAAGTATTAAGGTAAACCTAACCATAGCATGAAACATATGGATCCAAATCAGCCCCTTACGAAGCAACGCATAAACTAGGGTTTAAGCTTCTGTCACGCTAGCAACCCATCATCTACTTATTACTTCCCAATGCCTTCCTATAGGCCCAAATAGTGGTGTAGTGTCTGTAGTCGACGTTCACATGACCCCACTAGAGGAAAGACAACATACATCTCATCAAAATATCGAACGAATACCAAATTCACATGACTACTTATAGCAAGATTTCTCCCATGTCCTCAGGAAAAAAACGTAACTACTCACAAATCATATTCATGTTCATAATCAAAGGGGTAGGAATGTGCATAAAGGATCTGAACATATGATCTCCCACCAAATAAACCAACTAGCATCAACTACTAGTAGTAATCAACACTACTAGCAACCCACAGGTACCAATCTGAGGTTTTGAGACAAAGATTGGATACAAGAGATGAACTAGGGTTTGAGAGGAGATGGTTCTGGTGAAGATGTTGATGGAGATTGACCCCCTCCCGCTGAGAGGATCGATGGTGATGACGGTGGTGATGATTTCCCCCTCCCGGAGGGATGTTTCCCCGGCAGAACAGCTCCGCCGGAGCCCTAGATTGGTTCCGCCAAGGTTCCGCCTCGTTGCGGCGGTGTTTGGTCCCGAAAGCTTGCTTATGATTTTTTCCAGGGTAAAAGATTTCATATAGCAGAAGATGGGCACCGGAGACCTGCTAGGGGGCCCACGAGGCAGGGGGCGCGCCCACGCGGTAGGGCGCGCCCCTACCCTCGTGGATGGTGGGTGCCCCCCCTCTGGTTGATTCTTTCGCAAATATTTTTTATTAATTCCAAAAACTGCCTCCGTGAAGTTTCAGGACTTTTGGAGCTGTGCAGAATAGGTCTCTAATATTTGCTCCTTTTCCAACCCAGAATTCCAGCTGCCGGCATTCTCCCTCTTCATGTAAACCTTGTAAAATAAGAGAGAAAAGGCATAAGTATTGTGCCATAATGTGTAATAACAGCCCATAATGCAATAAATATCGAATAAAAGCACGATGCAAAATGGACGTATCACCGGGCGCTCCGCCACAAAGTAACAGTCGGGGTCCTGTTACCGAGGATCTAGTTGTCATAAGGTCAAGGTACAACTCCGGGTCGTCCTGTTACCGAGGATCACGGCTATTTGAATAGATAAACTTCCCTGCAGGGGTGCACCACATTACCCAACACGCTCGATCCCCTTTGGCCGGACACACTTTCCTGGGTCATGCCCGGCCTCGGGACATCAACACGTCGCAGCTGTACCTAGGCACAACAGAGAGGTCGGCACGCCGGTCTAAATCTTATGCATGCAGGGGTCTAGGCCCATCTCCCATTGCACACCTGCACATTGCGTACGCGGCCCGTAAGTAGACCTAGCCTCCCTAATACAAGAGGAGGCGTTCCAGTCCAATTTGGCGCGCGCCGCTCAGTCGCTGACGTCAAGAAGGCTTCGGCTGATACCACGATGTCGAGTTCCCATAACTGTTCCCATGTAGTTGGTTAGTGCGTATAGGCCAGTGGACAGACTCAGATCAAATACCAAGATCTTGTTAAGCGTGTTATTTTGAAGTAACCGCGGAAGGCGACTAGGGCCAGGCCCACCTCTCTCCTAGGTGGTCTCAACCTGCCCTATCGCTCCGCCACAAAGTAACAGTCGGGGGCCGTCGGGAAGTCAGGCCCACCACTACTGGGATGGAACCACCCGTCCTTTCAGCCCCCACATCGAATCACTTGCGGGTAGTCTACGAGCCGACCCGACTTTAGTCACCACATGTATGATATAATATGTATGTAATTATATACCCGCGATCGCCTCCCGAGTGATCACGGCCCGGTAGTATAGCATGGCAGATGGACAAGAACGTAGGGCCACTGATGGTATACTAGCATCCTATACTAAGCATATAGGATTGCAAGTAAGGGTAACAACTGTTGCAACAATGACAGGCTATGCAGCAGAATAGGATTAGCCGAAAGCTGTAACATGCTACACTACTCTAATGCTAGCAGTAGAGAGAAGGAATAGGCGATATCGGGTGATCATGGGGGGGCTTGTGATAGGTCTCCAACGTATCTATAATTTTTGATTGCTCCCTGCTATATTATCTTCTGTTTTGGACATTATTGGGCTTTATTATACACTTTTATATTATTTTTGGGACTAACCTATTAATCGGAGGCCCAGCCCAGAATTGTTTTTTTTTGCCTATTTCAGAGTTTTGCAGAAAAAGAATATCAAACGTAGTCCAAACGGAATGAAACCTTCGGGAACGTGATTTTCGGAACGAACATTGTCGTGGTGGGCGCACGGCAGATGCCAAGGGATGGCTAAAGAGAGGAGGAGGCTCGAGGGCGCTGGTGGACTCCAGAGGCGAGGTTGGCATGAGCGGGCGCGGGACGCCGGACATACCCAGGTTCGGGGCTCTCCGGAGAGATAATACCCCTAGTCCTGCCGAGTGTAGTTGGATGATCGATAGTACAATGTTGCTCCTGGAGCTGTATGGAGGAGGAAGGAAGCTGGCCAAGGCTTGGGCTGCTCCTTCTCTCCGGTGTTGCGGTTTCGTGGCTAGTCCTCTCGCTCGCCCCCCGAATGATCGTGGGCTCCCGGGGGTTTTATAGTCCAACCCCCCGGGGGTACAATGGTAATGTTACAAGTCGGTGGGTCCGTATTGTCGGTGTCCGGGGACCCGGGCTGGGTCCCGCTGAGGGATTGTGGCGAGTAGATGAGGGGCACTGTTGCCACGTTCCTTCTGACCAGAGGCATGGGCGGGGCACTGTTGCCTCGGTCATTGTTGATTGAAGTGTTGTCCCCATCATACGGCCTGGATTGGATGGGAGTTGACCCGCGGCTCGATTGCGTAGCACGCCATGGGTGGCGCTGGCTTGGTGAGGAGGCTTTGGCCGTGCTGGGTTCGGCTGTCTTGCGCTAGTTGTTGAGGCCGAGTCGACATGTCTTGCCGGGTCGGCTAGTCTGGCCGGCTTGCGGTGCTCGGCCGGGTCGAGCGACCCGGCCAAGCGCGTCCCGGTATTGAGGGGCGGTTCCAGCCCCATTGTTTTTTGAAGAGGATCCGGGTTCCGTTGCCTGCCCGGGGTCCATCCGCCCGACAGTAGTCCCCGAAGCTGTGAAGGTCTGCCGTCTTCGGATGAGTGGACCTTCGCAGTTTCCCCCGTAAGCAAGGAGAAGAAGCGTGCCTAGAGGTCGATCGTAGGCTCGACCCCCAGGTACGCCTTGCAGAGGGTGACGAAGCCGGAGAGCTGGACGATAGCGCCGGCGCCAAGATGATGCGGCTGGAGCCCGAAGAACTCCAGGAACGCGCAGAAGAAGGTGCTCGCCGGCAGCCCAAAGCTTGCGGTTTTGGAGGAGGCACCGCGGGCGGCAGTGCCGGAGGCCACCCCGACAGCTGGGCCGTAGACGGCGACGCAGGGCGTCCCGGCGTCCGGGTCATGGTCAGCGCTGGGTGGGGCGTCGGAGGAGGTGCTGGCCGTGTCGCGAGCGGCCAGCGGGGAGTATGCCTTGGTGCCCCGGCAGGGAGGGCGCCAAGCTGCCGTGCCGCAGCCGGCGCGGAGTGGGTGCGCCATTGTCTTCGGGCCTCAGACCAGGAGGAGGCGGCGCTGGACGCCGTCAGTCGCCGCCTGCGAGGCCGGACGGAACGGCTCGAGGCCTTCGCCCAGGCCGAGGTGGAGCAGACGCGCGACCTGGAGCGCGCCGTTCTGGCAAGTCTTCTTGTAATTTCTTCTTTGTGGGGGTGCGCCAACGCACCCACTGGGTGTAGCCCCCGAGGTTCGGGCCAACTACGTACTAGTTTGGTCGAATCTTTAGAGTTTTGGCCTTGTTCTGATTTCTGCTTTCTTCAGCATCTCGACGCCTTCCGGGTCGCCCCCTACAATCGTCTCCTGGGCAAGCACCGGGAGCTCATGGAGCAGCTTCCCGCCAAGGAGGAGGAGCTCCGCGTCGCCGCAGGTATTCTGGTGATCTTTTCTAGTGGGGGCGCGCTAGCGCACCCACTGGGTGTAGCCCCCGAGATTCGGGCCAACTGTGTAACAGTTGGGCCAAATCTTAAGTCTTGCTTTTTTCTTCTGCTGAGTCCTTCTTTTTCGCAGCCGAGGTGCTGTCCTGGCGGACTCGTCTGCTCCGGGCCGGTCATCACTACGACCGGCTCGTTGCCGACACCGTCCGTCATGGCGTCGAGGCGGCGCAGGCAAGGGCGGAGGCGGCCGCGGCTCGGCGGTCTCTCGACGAGGCCAACTGGCTGCATGAGCAGCTGGCGCGTCACAAGAGCCGCCTCGAGGCCGAGGTGGACCTCCTTAAGGCGGAAGCCGCCAAGGTGGCAGAGGTGCAGCAGGCCCTGGTGGAGGCGGACCAGCAGCACGGCCAGCTGGCCGACGACAAGGGCCGGCTCCAGGCCGAGGTGAATTGCCTGCGGGGGCAGGTCACCACGGCTGAGGGGGCCCGTCAGGACGAGGCCCGTCGCCACGAGGCGGCCGAGAAGGCGGCCGAAGACAAGCACGCCGAGCTGAAGGCGGCCCTTGCCAAGGTGGCCGATCTGGATAAGGCGCTCGAGGAGCGCGACCGCGCCATGAGGCGGGAGTGGCGTGGTACGTTGCTTGAGGCGCATCACCTGGAAGAGTCCTTCTCCAGTAAGTGCTTTTTCTTGTCGTTTGCCGGGTCGGGATCCGGCTTTTCTTCCTTGTTGTTCTTCTTCTAACTCGCTTCTTCCTTTGCGGCAGGGGCCTTCCCAGAGACGCAATGGCTGGCGGAGGAAGCCGTCCGCTATCAGCGCATTGGTTGGAGATGGGGCTGGACCGGCTTGGCGAGTGGCGCGTCTTCGCCGCTCGTGCCGGTGCTGAGATGGCGCTCCGGTTCACGCTGTCCTGGCATCCGGACCTGCAGCTGGACGCGTTGATGGGCCAGCGGGCCGGTTCGGAACAGCTCTTGCAGGAGCAAGCCGGCCGGATCGCCTCCCGGGCCAGCTACATCGCCGAGTTCGCCTTCCACGACAAGCTCCATCTGGAGCGGACGGAAGACTGCAAGGCCGTGGACGGCGACGACTACGGATTGCTCCTCCACGATCCGGAGGGTAGCTCGGAGCAGACGGGCGTCTACCGCGACGCGGGTGCTGAGGAGGACACCGACACCTCGCTGGACCCGGAGGCCGCCAGGGGAGAGCCGTCGATATCGCGACGCGGCGCTGGAGATGCCTGAGACACTTTGTGTAAAATCTGTTAAATAGCAGGTCCACCCACCCACTGGAGGTTTTAGGGTGTAATGAACTCGGGTCGTGGGCCTTTTCTTAAATACTTGTGTAGATGTCGTGGGTGCTTTTGCTTTTTTGCCTTCCATTTTTTTGGACCGATTTCATGCACTTTTCCTTTCTCAAACCTCCCCCCCCCCACGAGTCAGACGGCCGAGGCTCCGGTCCGTGACAAGGAGTTCGGTTCTTTGAGAGGAGCGCGCAGGACTTGGGTCCCTCGAAACATTGAGCGCAAGCGAAACACCCACTGGGCCGGCTGGCGGCAATCCGGCGAAGCCGGTTGGTGAGCAGCCGGTCGTGCGGCTGTTCATTTGATGAAGGGTGGGCCGGGTCGATCAACCCGGCAGCCTTTGACTAAGTGTATGAAGCGCGAAGGAGCTTTGGCCCGTTGTGCTTGCCAGCCACAGCCAAAGCTGGATCTATGGCTTTAGGGCGAAGTGGGGGACCACGGCATCCTAAGTTTATCAGGAATCACCAAATAAGGCGGCGGGGTGGCGACCGAGCCGGCCAGCCCTCGAGCCCCCGGGTCGAGCGAGTCGGACCGGTGGCCGGGTTCAGTGGTATAGTGATGCAAGGAAATAGGGACACAATAAATTGGTCGACAAAGGCAGCCCTCGAGATTCGTTCGGGGACCCCATGGTTTCATGCATTCACAAAAGGCGATGATACATACGCGTGTGCGGCTAACTGTAAAACGGGCGGAGGAGTTCCACGTTCCACGGCCGGGTCGTTTCTTCACTGGCGGTGTCCTTCTTGTGCTTCCTTGACTTGCGTGCGTCGATGAGGTAGTAGGCGTTGCGGTCGCGCAAGGCCCTTCTCACGATGAATGGGCCCTCCCATGGACGGGACAGCTTGTGCTGGCCTGCCTGCTCTTGCACGAGTCGGAGGACGAGGTCGCCCTCGCGGAACGCGAGGGGCTTGATCTTCTTGATGTGGTAGTGCCTCAGGCCTTGCTGGTAGATGGCCGAGCGACTGAGTGCAGGATGCGTGCTTCTTCGAGCAGGTCGACGCCATCTTCGCTGGCTTCTCTGGCTTCGGCTTTGGTGTACATCGCGACGCGCGGTGAGTCAAACTCGACGTCGCTCGGGATGACGGCTTCGGCTCCGTAGACGAGGAAGAACGGGGTGAACCCGGTCGACCGATTCGTCGTGGTGCGTAGACTCCAGAGAACGGCTGGCAACTTGTCAAGCCAGCTGCCGGGTGAGCGGATGAGCGGCTCGACGAGTCGCGGTTTGACGCCGGACAGGATGAGTCCATTGGCCCGCTCGACGTGCCCGTTGGACTGCAGATCCGCAACGGAGGCCAGGTCGAGGCGGATGCCGGAGACGGAGCAGTATTGCTCGAGCGCGCCCTTGGCGAAGTTGGTGCCGTTGTCGGTGATGATGCTGTTCGGCATGCCGTAGCGCACCGCTATGTCCTTGATGAACAGGACGGCTGTTGGCCCGTCCAGTTTCTTGATTGGTCTTGCCTCGATCCACTTTGTGAATTTGTCCACTTTCACCAGCAAGTGCGTCATGCCGCCTCGAGCGGTTTTGAAGGGTCCCACCATGTCGAGTCCCCAGACCGCGAAGGGCCAGGTGATCGGTATGGTGCGGAGTGCCGACGCCGGCTGGTGGCTGCGTTTGCTGAAGCGTTGGCATCCCTCACACTTGAGGATGAGCGACTCGGCATCTTGGAGGCCCGTGGGCCAGTAGAAACCGTGGCGGAACGCCTTGGCCACCATGGATCGTGATGCGGCGTGGTGCCTGCACTCGCCCTGATGTATGTCGAGGAGGATGTCGATGCCCCGTTCTTGCTCAACGCAGCGCTGGAACACGCCGGTGGAGCTGCGCTTGATGAGCTCGTTGTTGATGATGCTGTAGGCGGACGCCCGGCGCTGCACCTGCTGAGCTTCGGTCTCGTCCATGGGGAGTACCCCGTTCTCCAAAAATTCTGATATTGGGAGGGCCCAAGATGGAGCCGTAACCATGGCGAAGACGGCCACCAGGGTGGGTTCCGAGTCGGCAGCCCCCGAGCTAGGTTGAGTAGCCCCTGGGTCGGGGATGGCGACGGCCGGGTCTGGGACGATGGTGGCCGGGTCGAGCTGAGCAGCCCCTGGGCCGGGTTCAGCATTCCCCGTGCCGGGTTGAGGTGCAGCCGGGTCATCTGGAACGTGGATGGACTCGGAGTCCCGCGATGGCTTGACGGATGGCTTGCGCAGGTGCTCGAGGGAGACGCTGGACGGGATGGCTTGTCGTGACGAGGCGATCTTGGCGAGCGTGTCGGCTGCTTCGTTCTCCGCGCGCGGGACGTGGAGGAACTCGCAGCCCTCGAAGGATCCGGATAGCTTCTGGACGAGGAAGCGGTAGCTTGCCATGTTGGAGTCGCGGGCGTCCCATTCGCCGGATCACTGCTGCAACACCAGGTCCGAGTCGCCGTAGCACAGGATGTGCCGGGTCCGCTCTGGATCTCTAGGACGGGCTCGTCGCCCAATCCGCCGACGGCTGTAACGGCCGGGTCGCGCCGAGTCTGGGCTCGGCTGGAGTGCGCCTCGCCGGGTGGTGAGGAAGCGGTGTGCAGAAGTTCGTCGGGCCCGCCAAGGCGGGCGGAGCCGGATCCCGCCGGCTTGGCGAGTTGGTTGAGGCGGTCCTGCTGGGTGTTGGCGGCGTGGAGGAGTTCACGCATCCGCCCGATGCGCTCTTTCAGCTCCTCACCCGCGAGCTGGTCCAGGCCGACTGCGACTGCCTGGGCAGCGCGCATGTTCTTCGTTGGGGTCTCATAGACGGTTGAGATGGCGCCGATGGCTCGGCCGATCGCTCTTCCCCGGGCACGCACATCGGCGACCCGGCTTGGCTTGGCTGCGGCGGGCGTGAATCCATAGGCGGCGTCGCGCTCCAGCTGAGCGGCGTCCAGGCGACGCTGTGTGGCGACGAGCGTCTCAGATAGGTCCAGCATCTGCTGGCGCCTTTCCTCGAGCTGGGTTCGGGCCTCAGCGACGTTGGCGGCGTCGACGTCGGTGCCGATGGGGATGCGGAGGCTCTGCATTGCGGCGCGCAACGGATCGGATGGCTCGATCCGATCCGCTGCGGCCCTGGCTTCGGCAGCCTTCCTCGTCTTGCTCGACGAGGAGGAGGCACCGTCGCCGGTGATGAAGACCTCCACATGGACGTCCATTGCCCCGGCGGAAACTCCGCCGCCGAAGGAGAGGGGAGAGTCGGAGTAGCTGAGCACCTCGCCGGGGTACTCGTCGGCCGCGAACGCATGGGAGATGCGCAGCGCGGGGAAGGAGGCAACAAGCACGCCGACGACGTCGTCCGCCAGGCCGACGGACTTGTCGGCGTAGGAGAAGGGCCCCGTCTGAAGCATGCTCCCGACCAGCTCCTCGAGCTGCCCCACGGTGGGCGCCAACTGTCGTGGTGGGTGCACGGCAGATGCCAAGGGATGGCTAAAGAGAGGAGGAGGCTCGAGGGCGCTGGTGGACTCCAGAGGCGAGGTTGGCATGAGCGGGCCCGGGACGCCGGACATACCCAGGTTCGGGGCTCTCCGGAGAGATAATACCCATAGTCCTGCCGAGTGTAGTTGGATGATCGATAGTACAATGTTGCTCCTGGAGCTGTATCGAGGAGGAAGGAAGCTGGCCAAGGCTTGGGCTGCTCCTTCTCTCCGGTGTTGCTGTTTTATGGCTAGTCCTCTCGCTCGGCCCCCAAATGATCGTGGGCTCCCGGGGGTTTTATAGTCCAACCCCCTGGGGGTACAATGGTAATGTTACAAGTCGGTGGGTCCGTATTTTCAGTGTCCGGGGACCCGGGCTGGGTCCCGCTGAGGCCTTGTGGTTCGCCGGGTTCCCCTAGGTGCGGGCCCCGCATGCCTAGGGGGACTGTGCGCCGTCTTGTCGATCGTCAGGGCGTGGCCGAGTCGAGTCGCGTACAGTGCTCTCCGTCAAGTTGCCGCTTGCTGTCGTCAGCGGTGAGGGCGGGGGAACTATAGCCACGCCGGCCCTGGTCAATGGGTAGGTGAGGGGCACTGTTGCCATGTTCCTGCTGACCAGAGGCATGGGCGGGGCACTGTTGCCTCGGTCATCGTTGATTGAAGTCTCGTTCCCATCATACGGCCTGGATGGGACGGGAGTTGACCCGTGGCTGGATTCCCGTCTGGCTTCTCGTCGAATATAAAGGGAATAATAAACATGGCAGAGAAAAAGTTCCAGAACCTAAAGTCTCATGACTGCCACGTGATTATGACGCAACTACTTCCGGTTGCATTGAGGGGGCTTCTACCGGATAACGTTCAATTAGCCATTGTGAAGCTATGTGCATTCCTCAATGCAATCTCTCAGAAGGTAATCGATCTAGAAATCATACCAAGGTTAGAGAATGATTTTGTGCAATATCTTGTTAGTTTCGAGTTGGTGTTCCCGCCATCCTTCTTCAACATCATGACGCACGTCCTGGTTCACCTATGCGAAGAGATTAACGTTTTGGGTCCTATATTTCTACACAATATGTTCCCCTTTGAGAGGTTCATGGGAGTCTTAGAGAAATATGTTCATAACCGTGCTAGGCCAGAAGGAAGCATCTCCAAGGGCCATGAAAATGAGGTCATTGAGTTTTGTATTGACTTTATTCCTGACCTTAAGCCGTTTGGTGTTCCTGAATCGCAGCATAAGGGCAGACTGGATGGAAAAGGCACGCTAGGAGGGAATCAAAAATATGTATGGACGGACATTCTCTCACTGAAGCACACTACACAGTTCTACAGAATTCCGCCTTGGTGGCTCCCTATATGGATGAACACAAGAATTTTCTACGCTCCAAACACCCGGAGCGGTCTGATGACTGGATTACACGTGAACAAACCAGGAGTTTCGCCGGCTGGTTGCGGACACGTACCATGCATGACGCCTCTATCGAAGATGACCTATACTCGCTGTCCCAGTTACCATCTTCGAATATAACGACTTTCAAAGGGTACGAGATAAATGGTAATACATTTTACACGATCGCCCAAGATAAGAAGAGCACCAACCAAAATAGTGGTGTCCGCTTTGATGCAACAACCAAGACGGGAAAGGAAACATATTATGGTTACATAGAGGAGATATGGGAACTTGACTATGGACGTGGTTTGAAGGTCCCTTTGTTTCGGTGCAAATGGGTCAATATGACACGAGGCGGGGTAACGGAAGACCCGCAGTATGGAATGACAACAGTGGATCTCAACAATCTTGCGTATGCAGACGAACCATTCGTCCTAGCTAATGATGTGGCACAGGTTTTCTATGTGAAGGATATGTCTACCAAGCCGAGAAAAGGAAAAGATAAGGAAGCGAATGCATCATACGATGTGCCAAAGCGCCACATAGTTCTTTCTGGGAAGAGAAACATCGTGGGAGTGGATGACAAGACAGACATGTCAGAAGATTATGAAAAGTTTGATGAAATTGCTCCATTTACAGTGAATATTGACCCGAGCATCCAGTTAAATGATGAAGATTTTCCATGGCTACGGCGCAAAGGGACACACGCGAAGAAAAAGTTTCACACCCAAAGATCTGGGATGTGATCGGCTTCACTATCATCACTTTCTTCTGTGTTTCACACACAGGAGGGAATCTCTATAATAGTTAGGGTAGTTATGTGTTTTGGCATTTGAAACGCGAAGAAATTTTATGTGCAAACAAATTCTTTCATGCATTTACTGATTTTTTTCAGCTAAATGACCCTGAAATTGAAAAGCATTTCAAATGAACTCAGAAAAGGTTGAAAGTTGGCATGGTATCATAATTTCACCCACATAGCATGTGCAAAAAAGTAGAGAGGGTTACCGCAAAAACTGGATGCACTTCGTGTACAAAATGGACAATCTCTTTCGAAGTATCAGGGTTTCGGACGAAAACTCATCCGCTACAAAGGCATTTCATGTTTTAAGTAACCTAAGCATTACCAAAGTTAAGAAAAAAGAATCACTGAAAAATCCATTTTCAAAGTTAAGTTATTCACAAACTAGTGATTCACACAAATTTCAAATAATCCAAAATGTAAACTGTTCAAATTTGTAAACTACCGGCACTAATAGAAAGTTTGTAATTTTTTGTACCTAAAGCAAAAATATTCCCAAAGAAACTCTAAATACAGCAAAAAATAACTCAAAAATAAATAAACCAAAAAATATAAGAAAATGAAAAAGCCCACCTACTGGGCCAGAGCGGCCTGCATACGACTAGAAACCCAAGCTATAGTTGGGCCAGGATGCAGGCCCGCAAGCCCAGTAGGCCCACAGGCAGAGTAGGAGAGGTAGGCCCAGAAGGCCTGCTATTCAGAGGAGCTCAATGTAGTGGCCGTGCCGGGGCTTATAAACTGGTGCTGGCGCTCCTCAACTAGCGACGTGGGACTAAACTTCTGCGCCCCTCGCCTGGCAGCGCACACCCTTTAGTACCGGGTCGTGGCTCCAACCGGTACTAAAGGGTGGGCCTTTAGTACCGGTTGGTGCCACCACCCGGTACTAAAGGTGGGCGCTTCCCGCCGCTTGGCCTGGCCAAAACAGACCTTTAGTACCGGTTGGTGGCTTCAACCGGTACTAAAGGTTGTTCTGTATAAGAAAACACTTCAAAAAAATCAGTTTCTCATCTCTCCCTCTGCTTCTTTCTCCTCTGCCACGTCGCCGCCGCCCCTCGCCGCCGCCCCCGTCAACGTCCGTCGCCGTCCCCGTCGCCGTCCCCGTCCCCGTCCCCATCGTCCCCATCGCCGCGCCCCGCCCCCGCCTCCCGTCGTCCCCACCCCGGTCCTGCCCCGGCCGCCATGTCCACACACACACACACATTGTTATAGAAATGTTAGCAATTTTTCTGTTTTTTTGTTATAGAAATATTAGAAATGTTAGTTATATACAAATGTTATAAATTTTTCTCTTTTTTAGTTATAGAAATATTTATAGAAATGTTAGCAATTTTTCTGTTTTTTAGTTATAGAAATATTAGAAATGTTAGTTATATATATAGAAATGTTAGAAATTTTAGAGTTAGTTTTAGCTAGATGAATTAGATTAATGTCAAAGTGTTAGAATTTGCATATAGAATTTTAGTTATCACAATCCAATCACATTTAAAAAATGTTACTTTTTGCGGGCATATAATTTTGCCCGCATCCTCGCCGTCGACCCGTTCGCCATGACGTCCGGCTGACCCATGTCCGGGACTGGGCTCCGCCGGGCTGGCACTGGGTGGAGCTACCTGGAGGGGTGCGCCGCTTGGTGAGGAACCCGGCCTCGGGTCCCGTCGTCGACCCTGATCTCCTTTGGTGGCGTTCGCGTGGGCCACATTCGGTGCAGAGGGAGCCGGCCCCGCCAGAGGTAGTGCGTCGTCGTGTCAGGGAGGAGGACGAGCACGTCCATCGCTACATGGCTGCTGTGGACGTCAGGTTCTCGAATACCTAGCTGGTTCTTTGGGCAGATGACCGGAGATATGATCCTGTGATGGTTCCTTCTCTTTGGGTGTCCACCGCTCGCGCCCCAGGAACCAATAGTGGCCTAGATTCTTCTATAGTATTCGATCTTTATTAGCTACCTAGCCAGTGATGTATTCGATATATAATATTCGAGACAATGTATTCGAGATTATATATATTATTCGAGACGATGTACTCGAGATTATATATCATTCGAGACGATGCATATTATGTACTATATGATTCAGTTTTTCCTTATTGATTGCATCCATGCATTGTAATTTGAATACTAAATTGTTTTATATTTCTTCTGTATTACTTAAGTAAAAGCTATGGCGGACAATACCGCCAGAGAGAGAGAAGAGGAATTGTTCGAGATCATACGCAGCCCTCGCAGGCTAGATGATCTGAATGAAACAGATCACGGCTCCCAATATCTGAACAATACCGGGGAGGGTGATGATAACATATTCGATCTCGACGACCGAGCTGATGAAGTCATGAACTATGATTATGATTATGATGACGCAGACAATGTTTATGTTGACACACACAATGCTGATCTTGAAATAACAAAGACTACCGCCGAGGTATATTTATATAAGCAGGCATCTGGTGATCATCACATGTTTTTTTTATTTGAACATATATTAACGAATCAATCTTTCTTCTTTCAGCCCTCCGGATCGAGAAAATCTGCTTCTACAGATAGCAGGACAAAGCGAGGCCTGGGCAAAAAGTTGAAGGAGGGTGTAAAGTACAACATCGGTTCCATCAAAGCTAATGGCGAACCCCTCACGCCTAAGAACATTGCGAAAAAGTGGACCCGTCAGTGCGGAGTTCTTGTGAAGGACCAACTCCTGATCTCCATTCAATAATGGAAAGAGCCAAAAACTAAACGTCTAGATGTTACTTGGGTCGACGACAGAGCAAAACAAAATCTTTGGGAATCTCTGATGGAACATTTCACCCTACCAGATTATTTCACTGATGCAGATGTGCAGAAAGTCAAGGACGCTGCTCTTAAGAAGATGGCAATTGCATTCAACACCCACAAGAAAACTGTATGGGCCAACTACCTCGCTGCAGAAAGGAAGACTCCAGAATTCAAGGGAACACTGGAGAAGCAAAGAGAACACTGGCCCGCTTTCGTGAAATTCAAGGAATCAGAATTATCTAAGGAACAGTTGAGAAAAAACAAGGCCAATGCCGCAAAAAAGACGCAGTTCCATAGGCTGGGGCCAGGTGGCTACGCGGTGGCAATGCCTAAGTGGGATAAGTCTGAGCAAGAGATGGAGGATGCAAGGGTCACTCCGGTTACTAGGAGCTGCCCCCCCAGGTGCAGAACTTGGTTCTATGCGCATGGGTGGGCGTTGGACCCGAAGACATGCCTGGTTTCGAAGAAGGCAAGTCTAAAAGGAGCCGAACAAAAGTTACTTGACGCAATAGAAGATGCTCGAAAGGGGGTGTTCACGCCCAACAGAGAGAACGACGAGCTTACGCACGCCCTGGGAAATCCTGAACACCCGGGAAGAACACGAGGCAAGGGCGTTATTCCCTGGTATGAGGGCTTTTCGGAATGGAACGACGACTACAGGACCCGTGCAAGAAAGAAGATGGAGGAGGAGAAGAAGAGGAAGCTGGAGGAGGAGCAGAGGAAGCAGGATGCAGGACGCCTTAAAGGCCTAGAAGCAAGGCACGCGGAATTGGAACTCAAATTCCAGCAGCAGCAGCAGATCGACTCACTTAGCCAGGAAAGGGGGTCTCAGCAGCGGCAACAGCAAACGGATGATCGTCCAGCATTGGATAGCACCGTCCCATCCCTGCCGAGAAGCAGCGTTGGTTCCGCCACGGGCGACGCACTGCTGGATACATACCCTGTGGATGACATCATATAGAACACTAACTGTGAGCTACACTTCAAAATGAAGAACATATCCATGAAGGTGGCGGACGTTGTTGCTTTTACAATTACCCCCGAAGCAACCTTCCATTGCACCCCGATTCCAGCGGGCTATGCTCGTATCTTGGTTGATGAGGTGGTGGACCCATATTCGGGGCTACAGCTTGACATTCCTGGAGGTGACGACGAGCACACACTGGGAGAGGCCATATATCGTATCATCCTATGGAGAAAGGATTGCATTGTCTTTCGAAGTCCACCGACACCGCGTCTGCCGACTCCTCCTCAAAGTCTGCCACCGAGTCAGCAGACTCCCGCTCCTCCAAGTCCACGAACGCGTGAGCCGACTCCTCCTCGAAGTCCGCCACTGTGTCAGTAGACTCCCGCTCCTTCAAGTCCATGAATGCGTGAGCAGACTCCTGCTTCAAGTCCGGCACAACGTCAGGCCACTCCTCCCGTTTCAAGTCCGACACCGTGTCAGGCCACACCTCCTTCCTCAAGTCCGGCACAGCGTCAGGCCACTCCTCCTGCTCCAACTCAGCCACGTCAGCCGTCTCCGCCGCCTCAGCAATCACAGAAGAGACACGCCGCAACTATGGTGCGTAGCGGTATGAGTCGAGGTAGTACAGGAGGAACATGCGGACACAAGTGATATAAATATGGTCCAAGCCTCGCTCCTCTTCCTCAGAGGCCTTACGACATGACCGAGGAGCAAAACACAGCCATAGTGAGGGCCGAAGTGGACTCCCATTTTGGACCGAAACCGGCACCGCCGCCGAGGGAGAAAGTGCCTGAGAAAGTTATGGACCACTTTATTCATATGGCAAGAAAACTAGCTCCCAAGCCTGTTGACTCAGACTATGAGTGCCAAATCAGGAAGGCACATCGAGCACGACTACAAAAAGAAGCAACTCCAGCTCGAGCCAACAAGCAGCTGTCAAAATATGCGGGAAAACCGTTCCCCAGCTGGGAGAACAGGCGGCGCAATCGATCCCCCCGCTTGTTGTGCCAACAACACATGAGAGTACGCGCGCCCAATATTATTGTGGGCAAACCGTTAATGTGCCCCAGCTGGGCGATGTGGTAATAACCAAGGAGCATATAATGCAGGCTGAAATGCTCAAGATCACTATTGGACAAATCCTCGAGATCGAGCCATGTCTCCCCTTAGAGAGGAGGAAATAAAACAGAAATATGTCCGGGGCCAACCTTTGGTCGAGCCAGACGAGGTCAAGAACCTCCCAACGAGAATGTATGAATTGCATGATTGGTACATGAAAATTACCAAGAGTTCCAATTGAGTCCCTCATGGTGCAAGTCAAGGGAGATCATTACTTCCATAAGAAAGCTCTATCCGTTGAATATTCAAAACTATTTCAGTTATTCAATCAAGATGGACTCGACAAATCTATCGTCAGTTGCTATTGTCTGTAAGTGATTTCTTTCTGTAATTTAAGTCTCAAGCTAGCTCTAGTGCTCATTGATTGATCATTAATTACCTGTAATTATATATCCTCACTATATATTATTTTCAGTGGTATTATGCAGGATGAGGATGTATGAAATGAAAAAAGCTGGATGCTATGGCATTGGGTTCATTGACCCAAATACCGTTAATGAATACACATGGAAATTGGAATGGTGTAGACAAGATGTAGAGAAAAACATGCTAGAGTTCTTGAAGCGCCTCAATACCAATGAAGATATACTACTTCCTTACAACTTCGAGTGAGTCACACTGTCTTGTACTACAAATTCTGTTTTTGCTTACTAGCTAGATGTTAATAAGTGTATAGGGTTTAGGGTTATAGTTGATTAGTGTTATGCACATGCCCGCTTAATTTATACATGCAAACGTATGCGCATGCAGGTACCACTGGATCTTGTTAGACATTAGAGTTGAAGAAGGAAAAGTTGAAGTACTGGACTCACTACTTAAAAAAGAAAGTGACTACAACATCGTGAAGGGGATAGTCAACAGGTAATTTCAATCATTATTAACTATATCTCTGCCTATTTAGTTCGTCATTTCCTGATATGAACTATTTAATAACCCCTTTATTAATTTTCTTTGCCGGCGGGCAGGGCTTGGGAAAAGTTCATCAAGGTGACTCCAGGAAAATGGCGACAAAAGCTATTTTGGTATCGACCCAAGGTAAGTAATTAAGTAGTACTAGCTAGCTAGCTACCATCTCTTTAATTCTTGTTTCAATACCATTAATTAATTATCATGCTTGATTAATTATTACCTGATTAAATTCAATTCTCGTAAAGGCCCTGAAGCAGGCGCCGGGGACTGAACTGTGTGCATTCTACGTTTGCGAGAACATTCGCATGATGGCGTCCGAAAGGAGCAGATCTGATAGACAGGACTGGGTACGTTTGTCAGAAACTATTCACAAATTTTTACACCATTATCGATATCTAGTCACACAACTAATACACATGCATATTGATCTCCTTCTTAACAGTTCAGAGAGGTGCGGGAGCAGCTCCTACGAACGGAGCGCATACTAGCACTTCAAGAGGAAATAGCGGGATTTTTGCTCGACCAGGTCATAGATCCCAAAGGAGAATACTATTACCCACTACCGCCCCCATGAACCACTTGTCATCGTGCTCCGAAGGCACCAAGGCAACATGTAGGAGAAATTGTATATATATATATATGTGTATGTGTGAATAATTAATGTTGGTTGTGAGACATTCAATTATATATATATATGATCGGTTCTATGAGAAAATCTATTTATATATATGCATAACGTGTACAATATGTAGTATCGTAAAATACCAGCAAACAAAAAATAATTAAATGGAAAACACAAAATTAATGGAAAAATAAAAATTGAACCAAACCCCCCCCCCAAACATTTAGTACCGGTTGGTGCTACCAACCGGTACTAATGGTCTACCAGCACCCGGGCCTGGATCGTGCCACGTGGTGGCACTTTAGCGCCGGTTCGTGCCGAACCGGTAGTAAAGGGGGGGCCTTTAGTCTCCACTCTTTAGTGCCGGTTGCAGAACCGGCACTAAAGGCCCTTACGAACCGGCGCTAAAGCCCGGTTCTGCACTAGTGTACTGTGCGTGTCAGCATTACCGATCCAGGGATGACACTGATGCACAGAGATCAGACTGTTTGAGGTCTGGTCGCTACAAAGATGGTATCAGAGCACACACTGACTGTAGGACACGACCACTAAGCTAAAGCCCTAGATCACTACTCTCTACTCATTTCTGACTCCTCTCCATTTTCTACTCTTTAGGATGGCGGATGCAAGGATCAAGTTCACGCAACCGGATGAAGACACCCCTTTTGGACGCCACTTGAAGGAAGTTACTAGGTACCTGAATATTAGAATACCAAGCATCACCGGGACTTACAATGCCACTTTACCAGAAGTGGAGCGCTGGATGATTCAAGTTCAAGTTCCAGGAAGGACATTCACGCTAGTCACTGAGCCCATAGAGTTTTCCTTTGATGCACCAACCTGGAGTTTAGGAAAGAGTATGGCAGCTCACAATTACCATGGGAAGCATTGGAGAAGTTTACCACAATGATCTCAAGGATACTATCTATCAGATTTGTGGGCGCCGAGACGAGCAATGGGAGATGATCAGCACCAGGAAGGATAGATCGATTGCCGCTTTCATCCTGGAGTTAAACCAACACATCCGACGCCAGGAGAACTAGATGTGTGCATGCATGACAGATTTGAAGAAGGTGATGACAAGGATCACGGAACTGGAGGAAGAACTCAAGGCTACACGCGAAGATTATATGGAGGAAATCATCGTACTAGTGGAGAAGAATGACGACCTGACAAGGAAGCTAGGAGTTTTCATGGGAGACCCCGTGCCAGGAGGAGAAGATGACAGTTCCGCTTGCCCGTAGAACTACATCATCATCGACGACACTGACTCGGACCCTGACGATAGCGATGATGACTATGTTGATGAAGCTGGAGCAGATATCATGGAGTCTTCGACCGATCAATTTTTCTAGTCGACCACCATATCAGTAGTAGTATTCCACCATGTATATAGTATAGTCCAAGCACTTTTTGTAATGATAGTTCTAGACCGATTGTATGCCTTTGTTTGATTGATTGAGTGATATGTTTGTGTTTATCTCATGTGCATATGGGTAGTATTTTCCCCCTAGACCTCATTCTATTATGTTTTCTCACCTCTTCTAAACCCAGCAGATGCCTCCGAGACGCGACAATGTATTTGCTTTCCCACCGGAGCTCACTCAGTTGATCCAGCAGTAGAACGCATTGATGCATATACTAGTCCAGAATCAAAACCAGGGGAACAACAACCCACCACCACCACCACCAGTTGATCAGTTAGCCCGTTTTCTTAGGCTGAATCCGCCGGTGTTCTTCAGTAGCACCGAGCCGATTGTTGTAGATGATTGGCTCCGCATGATTGAAAGGGAGTTGACCACTGCATGATGCACAGACGCGGAGAGAGTGTGTTCTGCCGCACATCAGCTTGATGGACCCGCAGCATCATGGTGGGAGAATTTCATAGTCACTTACCCCATTGACACTGTGACATGGGACCAGTTCCAGCAGGCTTTTCGCACTGCCCATGTATCAGCAGGAGCTATGGCCATGAAGAAGCGTGAGGTTTGCAACTTACGCCAAGGAGGGCGCAATGTTGTTCAGTATGTGGATGAATTTAGTAAGCTAGCACGTTATGCCCCAGATGACATCGCTACAGATGCAGCTAAGAAGGAGAAGTTTCTGGAAGGACTGAATGATGAGCTGAGCATGCAATTGACGGTGGCAAATTTCAATAACTACCAGGAGTTGGTGGATAGAGCTCTCATGCTTGAAGGGAAGCAGCAGCAGATTGACAGCCGCAAGAGGAAGTATGGACAAGGGAAATATAATTTTGGTGCCCAGCAGAGACCCCATTTCACCCCGAACTCAGGAGGACTTGTTCATAACCATGGCGGCCACACTCATAATGTAGGAAGTACGCACAACCATAGTGGCTCCAAGAATGGTAATGGTAATGGAGGAAGTAGCGGACAGAACCGTTCCAACCCGGCAACACCCGCCAAGAAAGATCTAAGCCATGTTACTTGCTACAAGTGCTAGAAGACCGGACATTACGCCAATGAATGTCCTGAAGCTAAGAATGGGAATGGCACTGGAAGCTCTGGGAAGAAGTCCAACCCTTTCAACAGGGGACAAGTGAACCACGTTAACGTGGAGGAGGTTGAAGCCCAGCCAGATGCAGTAATAGGTAAGTTTTTAGTTAAGTCATTTACAATAGTTGTTCTTTTTTATACGGGTGCATCGCATTCATACATATCAAGGGGATTTGTGGATAAGTATAAACTGCCCACCAAAGTTCTCAGTACACCTTTGTTAGTAAGCTCGCCAGGAGCAGAGTATATGGCAAGCCAAGGATGTTTTCAGATGCCATTGACCATAGGTAGGCACGTTTTCCCCTCAGATCTGATAGTTTTGGAGTCGCAAGGTTTGGATGTGATTCTCGGTCTGGATTGGCTATCGATGTATGGAGGAAACATCGATTGCGCCAGTAAGACGATTTTGCTCACCACCCCAGAAGGAAGAAGGATCGAGTATGTATCCAGGCATGTTCCGAATAGGACTCAAGTAAATTCCTTATCAGGAGTTGTACAGGAGGAAGTACCAGTGGTGAAGGATTTTCCAGATCTATTTCCAAAAGAATTGCCAGGCATGCCACCGGATAGAGACATTGAGTTTTTAATTGAGCTTTTGCCAGGCACATGGCCAATATCTAAGAGACCGTATAGAATGCCCGCAAAGGATTTGGAGGAAATTAAGAAGCAGATTAAGGAGTTACTGGATAAAGGTTATATCCGCCCAAGTTCGTCACCTTGGGGATTCCCAGTACTTCTAGTGGAGAAGAAGGATGGATCGTTAAGGATAGTTGTTGCTTATCGAGGATTGAAAGAGGTGACGATCAAGAACAAGTACCCACTGCCGATGATCAATGATTTGTTTGACCAGTTGCAAGGAGCTAAGGTGTTTTCCAAGATCGATCTGCGATCAGGGTATCACCAGCTGATGATTCGAGAGCAGGATATACCTAAGACAACTTTTACCACGAGGTATGGGCTATATGAGTATACCGTTATGTCATTTGGCCTGACTAACGCACCTGCCTATTTTATGAACATGATGAACAAAGTGTTTATGGAGTTTTTGGATAAGTTCATTGTGGTGTCCATTGATGACATTCTGGTCTACTCGAAGAATGAAGAGGAGCATAAAGAGCATTTGCGTTTGGTACTTGGGAAACTCAGAGAACATCAGTTATAGGCCAAGTTCAGCAAGTGTGAGTTTTGGCTGAAGGAAGTTGGATTTCTTTTATATCCGGAGAAGGAATAGCAGTAGACCCCACCAAGGTTGTCACTGTGACAAATTTGGAGTCACCCACGTCAGTTGGAGAGATCCGGAGTTTTCTTGGACTCGCAGGATACTACCGGAGGTTCATTGAGAATTTCTCAAAGATTGCGAAGCCCATGACGGAGTTGTTGAAGAAGGACACCAAGTTCAAATGGACTGAGGAATGTGAGGCCAGTTTTCAAGAGTTGAAGAGACGCTTGGTTACATCACTAGTGTTGATTCTGCAAGATCAACGCAAGGATTATGAAGTGTATTGCGACGCTTCTCGTCGAGGACTTGGAGCCGTACTTATGCAGGAGGGAAGAGCTGTTTCATATGCCTCACGACAGCTTAAACCCCATGAGTTAAATTATGCTACGCATGATTTGGAGTTAGCAGTCGTAGTACATGCGTTGAAGACATGGAGACATTTTCTCATCGGAAACCATTGTGAGGTATACACGGATCACAAGAGTTTGAAGTATATCTTCACACAGAAGGAGTTAAATCTCAGGCAGAGGAGATGGTTAGAACTCATTAAGGATTATGATATGAGATTGCATTATCATCCCGGAAAGGCTAAGGTAGTAGCCGATGAGTTGAGCTGCAAGAGTCATGTCAACACACTCATGACCGGAGAGTTACCTAAGGAGTTATTAGAGGATCTTCGTGAGCTATGTTTGGAGATAGTTCCGAGAGGCTATGTAGCAGCTTTGGAGATTCAGTCTACTTTAATGGATAAGATCAGAGAGGCACAGAAGACGGACAAGGAGATAGCCGAAATAAAGGAAAGAATGAGTAAAGGAAAGGCTAAAGGATTTCGTGAGGATGAGCACGATACCTTATGGTTTGAGGACCGCTTATATGTGCCAAATGATCAGGAGATCAAGAAGTTGATTCTGCAAGAGGCCCGTGATTCGCCATATTCGATTCACCCAGGAAATACCAAGATGTATCTGGATTTGAAGGATAGGTTCTGGTGGACCGGAGTATGTAGCAGTTTGTGATGTGTGTCAAAGAGTGAAGGCAGAGCATCAGAAGCTAGCAGGATTGCTACAGCCATTGCCGATACCCGAATGGAAGTGGGATAAGTTAGGCATGGATTTTATCACGGGATTACCCAGGACTCGTTCAGGCTATGACTTGATATGGGTTGTAGTCGACCGTTTGACAAAAGTAGCTCATTTCATCCCAGTGAAGACCACTTACACCAGTGCTAAGTTGGCAAAGATATACATGACCAGGATCGTATGTCTGCATGGAGTTCCGATGACCATTGTATCAGATAGAGGAAGCCAGTTTACTTCAAAGTTTTGGAATCAGTTGCATGAAACTTTGGGAACCAGGCTAAAGTTCAGTACAGCTTTTCACCCGCAGACGGATGGACAGACTGAAAGAGTCAATCAGATTCTGGAGGACATGTTGAGAGCTTGTGCGCTAGACTATGGATCTAGTTGGGACAATAATTTGTCGTATCAAGAGTTCTCATACAACAACAGCTACCAAGCCAGTTTGAAGATGGCCCCTTTTGAAGCACTGTACGGAAGGAGGTGCAGAACACCGTTGTTGTGGGATGAAGTTGGAGACCGACAGTTGTTTGGACCAGATTTGATTAAAGAGTCTGAAGAGAAGGTTAAGCTGATTCGCGATAGACTCAAGGTACCCCAGTCCAGGCAGAAGAGCTATGCGGATTCTAAACGCAAGGAGACAGTTTACGAAGTTGGAGACAGATTGTATCTTCGTGTATCTCCACTTGGAGGAGTAAAGCGCTTTGGAGTTAAGGGAAAGTTAGCGCCACGTTTTGTGGGACCATACAAAGTTTTGGAACGTATGGGAGAAGTTGCTTACAAGTTGGAATTGCCCGAAGGATTTTCAGGAGTTCACGATGTGTTCCACGTTTCTCAGTTGAAGAAGTGCCATGTAGAGATGGCTGATATTCCTTTGAGAGATACAGTGCCGCTGGAAGCGATACAGTTGGATAGCGATTTGACCTATGAGGAGAAGCCAGTCAAGATACTCGAGTTTGCTAGCCGAGTCACACGCAGCAAAGTAATCATGTTCTGCAAAGTTCAGTGGAGTCACCATATTGAAGATGAAGCCACCTGGGAGCGAGAGGAAGACCTACGGAAAAATCACCCACACCTATTTTCTAGCCAACCCGAATCTCGGGGGCGAGATTTATCTTAAGGGGGGTAGGTTTGTAACATCCCAGATTTTCAATTTGGAATGTTATACATTAGATCATCATTGCATATCATATTTATTGCATTTTTTGGTTGATCCTAGAAATTCTACCCAACTCAAGGACCCGCGGAGAGAGTTGGGGATTTCATTATTTTCATATTCTATTTTTTCTTAAATTTTGAAAAGAGGATCATTTGATTTTTATTATTTTCTCTTCGAATCTTTCTTTTATAAAAATAAAAGAGAGAGGATAAAATTACTTCCTCAAAATAAAGAAATATCGGAGATTTAATATTAAAATCGAATAAGATTTTATTTGGAGTTTTATCGCTATTTCATTTGAATTAGGAAAAATTTGCATTTTTCAAAATTGCATCTTAGGCCCAAATAAATATTCACCTTGTCCGACCTAATTTTAGAGGACGGGGAAAATTTATTTCGGGATTTTTGGAGTCCGTTTAGTATTTCTTTTCTTTCTTTTTCTGCAAGTCATTATTACTTAAAAAAAAAGTCAAACCGACTCCGGGCCGTACCCGAGCGGGACTCCGCCTGGGGGTCTTTATAAGCCGCCGCCCCGAGCCGCCCGAGGCCCAGCCCGCCGCCGCCGCCGTTCGCCGACCCGCGGAGGTAGCCGTCGCCGCCTCGGTTTTTGCGAGAGAACCGACAGTTTTTTTTTTCTAAACCTAGATCCTTTTTTTAGATCTGGTTCGGTTTATTTTTTTGGTTTAGTTATTTAGTGAACGCCCGTTCGTTAGTTCGTTTTAACAAACGGTTTTCACCGTTTAGCCGCAGACAGCGAACGTTCGTTCGTTAGCCTGTTCGTCAGTTTTTCTTTTTCTCGGATTTTTCGTGATTATTTTCGATCACGATTTCTGATCTGAGTTTTGTTCTAGTATAACTTTTCGCTCGTTTATCGGAATCAGGCGTTTCAAGCGCCTAGAGTTTCGGCTTGAACCCCTCTTTCTGTTTAACCAACTTAAACAAGATTTTGCTACTGTAAAATTTGACTTTAGTCCAGATTAGTAAACGAAGCTTGTTTCTTTCGCCGTTTGAGTTTTGTTGCTTTGTTTGATTTGATTCTTTTTGCAAACCGGAGTTCTTAAGTTGAACTTTCCGGTTAGATCTCTTATTTCAGTTTTACCCATGCCCTTGCTTGATTTCTTATTGTATGCTTGTTTGTTTGTGATAGAGTACCCGGAGTGCGAAGCGTGCTACTACGAGTCTCTAGGTTTCGCGGATCATCAGCAAGGCAAGTAACACTTTGATCATACTTCTTTACTACCCAGTTTTATTGCATTCCTCAAACAATTGCATGGTTAGGATCTGAATTAAATTCTGGGTTTCAGAAGTAGTTGAGGTAGCACCTATTCACCTGTTTATTATCAAACCTTTGGGAGTTACTTCTACACGTGGATTGGGTTTTGAGAGTATTTCATGACAGATGTGAGTATTGTTAAATAATAGTTAACTTAAGGTGGCAACTTTAATACACATCTGGGTTGACTGAGGCACCTGGGGAATTCCGGTGATTGCCTGTATTTTTTTGGAAATCCCGGGGTACCGTGTGATTCTCCTATGGACTGCCACCCAGGCTCAAAGGGATCATAAGATTATTCATGCTAGAAACTTCCGTGTGCAGCCACATGCCATTATGGGCTCTGGCATAGTTGAGTAAGTTGTGGGAAACCTTTCCATGATGGGCTAGCAGATGTCGGGGATTGTAGGTGTACCGGCCTATCTATCGGTTAAGGGGACCTCTTCGGAAAGACTGTGTCTCAGTCATCCGTTTCTCAAACATTATGTAGTGCGAGAAATCCAACGGAGGAGATCGAGTCTTGTGGGGAAAAGTGTACAAACTAATCATGGTTAGCCGTGTCCCTGGTTATGGACATCTTGAGTGTCTGGTTCTTGGATTATCATGTGGATCTCATCACTCTTAATTATATAATTTGATTGGGTTAATGATTATTTTTAATTGGGATTGAGATGGGGTTTACCATTCTCAATATTTAACAACCACCATGATATTTAAATAAAATAAATTCCTTTGTTGTAGGGAAAATTTGGCTTTTCGCAAAACATATTAACCATACAGCCTCCACCAGCCATATATGCATGTAGTGATAGCTTTATTATGTTCATTACTCTCTTGTGTTACATTGCCCGCATATTCAATGTGCTGACCCATTTTTGGGCTGCAACATATCATGTTGCAGACTTTTTAGACGACGAGTAAGGAGCCTTAGGTCGTGGTTTTTCACTCAGTGATGCCGTTGGAGTTGATGGACTCACTTCATCTTCCAAGCCTTCCGCTGTTATCGTATTAGATGGCCTTAAGCCATATTTATTTTAATAAGTTCTCTTTTGAGACATTCGATGTAATAAGTGTGTGATTGCTACTCTGTTATAAATCCTTCAAGTATTGTGCGTGTCAGCATTACCGATCCAGGGATGACACTCATGCACAGAGATCAGGTTGTTTAAGGTCTGGTCGCTACACAAACCATGCTTGATACTTCTTGTGCTGGTTCTTTTATGAAGAAGACTATTGAATTCCGGTGGGATCTTTTGGAAAGAGTTAAACGAAACTTTGAAGATTGGGAACTCGATGAAGGTAAAGAGTCAGGTATTAAACTTAAGTATGATTGTGTTAAATCTTTTATGGATACCAATGCTTCTATAAAGTTTAGCACTAAATATGGACTTGACTCTGAGATAGTAACCTCCTTCTGTGAATCATTTGCTACTCATGTTGAACTCCCTAAAGAGATGTGGTTTAAATATCACCCACCTATTAAAGAAGAAATTAAGGAGCTGGTACCAGTTAAAGAAGAAACTATACTTTATAATGTTGATCCAGTTGTCCCTTCTACTTATATAGAGAAACCACCTTTCCCTGTTAGGATAAAGGAACATGCTAATGTCTCAACTATGGTTAACAAAAGCTATGTTAGAACACCTAAACCTGATGAACAAATTAAAGTAGAACCTAGTATTTCTATGGGTAAAGATCTCTTGGAAGAAGATATGGATGGGCATGTTATTTACTTATGTGAAGAAGCTGCTAGAATTGCTAAACCTGATAAAAAATATAAACATAGACATGTTGTTGGCATGCCTGTCATTTCAGTTAAATAGGAGATCACTGTTATCATAGTTTGTGTGACATGGGTGCTAGTGTGAGTGCTATTCCTTACACTTTATATGAAGAAATTATGAAATACATAGCACCTGCTGAGTTGGAAGACATAGATGTTATTATTAAACTTGCTAATAGAGACACCATATCACCATTTGGGATTGTTAGATATGTTGAAGTCTTGTGTGGGAAAATAAAATACCCTACTGATTTTCTTGTTCTTGGTTTCCCACAAGATGACTTTTGTCCCGTTATCTTTGGTAGACCTTTCTTGAATACAGTTAATGCTAAGATAGACTATAAGAAACAAACTATTTGTGTTAGCTTTGGTGATGAGTCGCATGCGTCTAATTTTTCCAATTTTAGTAGAAATATTCATGAAAAAGAATTACCTAGTAAGGATGAATTAATTGGTCTTGCTTCTATTGCTGTACCACCTACTGATCCTTTAGAACAATATTTTCTAGATCATGAAAATGATTTACATATGCATGAAAGAAATGTAATAGATAAAATTTTCTTTGAACAACGTCCTCTACTTAAACACAATTTGCCTATTGAAACTTTAGGAGGTCCTCCTCCACCTAAAGGTGATCTTGTGTTTGAGTTAAAATAATTGCCAGACACTTTGAAATATGCTTACACTACTGGAATTAGCTTATTTGTCGCCTGCCTTTTCTTTGTCGTCTGTTGGCTGACGTCAAAGAAGGTCTTTGTCGTCCGCTTATAGAAAACGGACGACAAAGAACTGGCTGATGGCAAAGAAGGTCTTTGCCGTCAGCCATTTCTTTGCCGTCAGCTGGCGGACGACAAAGAGAGAGGTGGCCCCACTAACGAGCTGCATAGGAAAAACCTAACGGCCCCCCTCGTTGCCGTCTGCTAGCAGACGGCAAAGATCAAAAAAGCGGACGGCCAAGTAGGGCGGACGGCAAAGAGTTGACCTAACTAATGGGCCGAGCCCCACTCCGGTCGCCTCTGTGTGTGTGTGTGTGTGTGTGTGTGTCTGTGTGTACGTTTTTGTCGTCCTCTCTCCCCGACGACCCGCCGCCGCCCCCTTGCCCCGTCGCCTCTCACCCCGTCGCCCCGCACCCCTCCCCTGCGGCGCCCCGACCTCCACCGCGCCCCCACCGCCCCTTCCACGTCTGCTAGCCGTGCCACGGCCGTCCAGCCACCCCACCCCCTCCCCTGTGTCGCCCCCGCCCGTCCCGCCACGGCTATCCGGCCTGCCCCTCCACCAGGCCGCTGCCTCCTCCAGCGGCCGCCCTCCCATCACCGGCCGCCCCGCGCCACCTCCTGCAGGTGAGTTCTCCCACCTTTTTTAGTTTAGTTTTTTTAGTTTCTTTTAGTTTAGTTTCTATTTTAGTCTTAGTTTTACTTTTACTTTTAGTTTTAGTTTAGTTTTAGTTTTAGTTTAGTTTTAGTTTTAGTTTTAGTTTTAGTTTATTTTAGTTTATTTTAGTTTAGTTTATTTTAGATTAGTTTTAGTTTTACTTTAGAACAAGAAGAAGAGTAGAAGGAGGAGGAGGAGGGAGAATAAGAAAGAAGAAGAAGAAGAAGAAGAAGAAGAAGAAGAAGAAGAAGAAAGAAGATGAAGAGGACGAGGAGGGAGGGGACCACACCCCGACACCCTGACACCACCCCAGATTAAGGTTTAGATAATTAGAAGAATAAGAAAATTGAAAAAAGAAGAATAAGTAGAAGAAGAGGAAAAAGGGAAAAAGGAAGAGGGTTGCCGAGGGGATAGATGGTGGAGCCAGTGGGTCCTGCCGGTCCCGACGCCCATGCTGAGAACCCCCGTTCCGAGTGCTGACCTGTCGACCGTGCGTCGCCATACCTGAGGGCGCCCTGGGACGAGCGGGTTAGGGGTTCCTCGGTGTCGATGGAACCCTAAATAGAAAGTATCGTCGGTGCGAGATAGATGTGGCCGTCGGTGTCGAACACTACATCCACGTCCCACAAGTGACGCCGACGTCCGGCGTCCCAAAGCAACTGTTCTCGGCGTCGATGGCGGTCGAACACCATCGTGAATTTGCCTGGCAGCCTCTGCGATGACGATTAAAAGGCAAGTGTCCAAACTTGAAACACCCAAACTGACTCAAGTCGGTTTGGTTGTTTGAAATTTCAAAACTTGGCTTTAATCCTCATCGCAGAGGCTGCCAGAGAAATTCGCGAAGGTGTTCGACCATCATCGGCCACCAGAACTATTGTTGCGGGACGCCGGGCGCCGGCTTCACTTGTGGGATGTGGATCTAGTGTTCAACGCAGACCGCCTCATGTAACTTGCATTAATGGTAGTTGCTATTTAGTTTACCCGGGGACGAGCGGGTTAGGGGGTTCCTCGGTGTCGATGGTGCCCTAAATTGCATGTATCGTCACTGCGAGGTACATGTGGCCGTCGGTGTCGAATACTACATCCACGTCCCACAAGTGACACAGGGGTCCTGCGTCCAGCAGTAACAGTTCTCGGCGTCGATGGCGGTCGACCACCACTGCGAATTTTTCTGGCAGCCTCAGAGATGACGATTGAAAGCTAAGTGTTGAAACTTGAAATACCCAAAGTAATTCAAGTCGGTTTGGTTGTTTGAAATTTCAAAACTTGGCTTTAATCCTCATCGCGGAGGCTGCCAGACAAATTCGCCAAGGTGTTCGACCGTCATCAGCCACTAGAACTATTGTTGCGGGACGCCCGGCGCCGGCTTCACTTGTGGGATGTGGGTCTAGTGTTCAACGCTGATCCCCTCATGTAACTTGCACCGATGGTACTTGCTATTTAGTTTACCCGGGGACGAACGGGTTAGGTGGTCGCTATGTTACTCATCTTTGGATTTAAATGTGCAGTTATTTCGTCGCTGCGAGGGTCTAGTGTTCAACGAGCCCCGCCCCTGCGTTCGTTGGTGAGCACAAATGACATCTCCTCCTCCCCCCTTCATTTGCTCTGTTCCTGTCTTCATGCCGATGAAACTTGCTAGCTATAGGTGTCAATCATCAGTATGCGTAACCACTATGCGTCTCCCGTTCGAAAGGGTTACATCTATAAATATGCATGCATTTGCATATTTATAATCGTGATTCCTTCGAATTGTCCAACGTTATCCATGGACAGCCTGAGTATGTGTAGATTGGTTTCGTTTTCCCATATGCTCTGCTCCGGATCCGATGCAGAATTTTGTCAGTGCCTCCCTGTTGTTCTCCTGGTACACATCCTCTTTGCTTATTGCCGAGACGTGTATCAGGAGAACAGCGGGGAGGTGCTGCCGAAATTTTGCGTCAAATCCGGAGCAGAGCATGGGAAAATGAACCCAATCTACACATACTCGGGTGGGATTAGGACCTATCTTTACCTATTAGCATGTAGGTTGCATGGACGTAATAAAACTGACAAACTCCATTAACTGATGGATAAGGTTTGCTGAATAATGTTTATATTTCTTGTGTGTCCAGTAGGAAGTCAATATGAGTGATCGTGCGTGGATGTACACCGGTTACACTAGTCAGAAAGTTTGGACTGAGGAATGGTTAACAAAAACCAAGGGGTTTGTTAGAGCCGCATTTGCAAATGGCTAGGAATTAAGCTGGTGCCCCTGTTCCCGTTGCGACAACTATAAAAAGAGGGGCGAACTTGAAATGAGTAAAGACATGTAGAAGTTTGGTTTTAGGAATGGTTACACGGTCTGGACATTACATGGTGAGTCTGCCCAACGTGCCAGAGCCGAGGTGGTTCGTCGTCACACCGACGAGCATGGTACCGGGACCGCATACATGCTGCAAGACTTTGACGATGCTCGGGACTCGGACGAGGAGATGGAGGAATCTGCAAAGGCCTTCACTGAAATGTTGGAGTCCTCAAAACTTCCACTCCACGAGCACACTGAGCTTTGTAAGCTGGATGCCATCTCAGAAATAATGGCTTTGAAGGCTCAATTCAACTTGTGCAGAGAATGCTACGACGCGATGATGACAGTATTCGGACAATTTGTACCCAAAGGCCATGTGCTACCTCCAAACATGTACCGGTCAGACAAAATCCTCCGTGCTCTTAAGATGCCCTATGAGAAGATACATTCCTGTGAGAAAGGATATGTCTTATTTAGGCTTCAGTATGAGGACTTGAACTGTTGTCCCATTTGCAATTCTTCCGGGTATGTTGTGGTAGACAACGGTATGGGTGAGAAGACACAGACCAAAATGCCCGTTAATGTTCTACGGTATATGCCAATCGTACCAAGACTTCAACGTCTTTTCATGGTCGAAGAGACGGCCAGACAGATGACATGGCACAAACGGGCAAAAGAACCGAACTAGATGCAGATGGGAATGTGATGATGGTGCACACATCGGATGGTGAGGCGTGGAAGCGCTTCGATGCATTACATAAGGAAAAAACGGCAGATCCAAGGCATCCTCGAGTTGTCGTCAGCACACATGGGTTCAGTGTGTTTGGTCAGATGGCAGCCCCATACAGCTGTTGGCCCGTGTTTTTCATTCCACTCAATCCCCCCCCGGGCAGATTATGCAAAGCAAGAACATTTTCCTGACGTTGATAATTCCAGGGTCCAACTATCCGGGGAAGAATATGAATGTGTACATGCAGCCGCTTAAGGACGAATTGCAAGAAGCTCGGGATAATGGGTTCAAGACATACGACGCCTTTAGCAAAGAGAACTTCATAATGCGTCCCTGGTACATGTACTCGACGCATGACTTGCTGGCGTATGCGCTATTCGTTGGCTAGTGTGTTTATGGAAGGTTCCCGTTCCCCACATGCAAGGGAGCTCTTGAGTTTCGTTGGCTGACGACAGGGCACAAGTATAGTTGCTTCGACTTGCATAGACCGTTTCTACATCCTCACCATAAGTTCAGGAAAGACAAGAAGAATTTCATCAAAGGTAGAGTTGTCAAATACTCCGCACCACCTGCGTTGACAGGCCAACAGACCCTAGATCAGTTAAACACTCTCGAGCCAGATCCAGAGCGTCCAGGGTATTTCAAGGGGTATAATAAGGAACACGCCTAGACTCACAAGACATGCTTCCGGGATCTGCCTTACTTCAAAGACCTCCTTTGCCCACACAATATCGATGTGATGCACACTGAAAAGAATATCGCCGAAGCCATTTTTGGTACATTGTTCGGCATAGAGGGGAAATCAAAGGATAATACTAAGGCTAGAGTCGATCAAGAGGAGCTATGTGATAGACCGTTACAAAACATGAAAGAACCGAAAGGAAAGGGGAACTGGACGAAGCGAATGGCATGGTTCAATCTTGGAAGGCCAGCTATGAAGGAAATTATTTTGTGGGTGAAAATGCAGTTGATGTTCCCCGATGGGTATGCAGCAAATCTAAAGAGGGGAGCGAGTCTTGAAAAATTGAAAATATTTGGTCTAAAAAGTCATGATTGGCACATATGGATTGAGCGGATAATGCCGGTGATGTTGCGTGGCTTCGTCCAGGAGGATGAATGGCTAGTACTGGCAGAGTTGAGCTATTTCTTCCATGTTATTTGTGTGAAAGAACTATCGCCTGGCCTCCTAGAAGAAATGGAATAGTTGGCACCGGAGTTGATCTGCAAGTTAGAGATGATCTTTCCGCCAAGCTTCTTTAATCCGATGCAACACTTGATTTTGCATCTCCCGACCGAGGCACGATTGGGGGGGGGGATGCAAAATCGTTGGTGCTACTTAACTGAGAGGATGTAGAAGACGCTTCGAGCAAAATGTAAAAATAAACGTAGAATAGAAGCATCGATGGCCGAGGCATTCATCACTGAGGAGGCGGCAAACTTCGTGACAGCACACTACGAAGCCAAAAATTGTCATTTGCATAATCCGAAGCCTCGGTACAATGCTTACGACCCTAAAAAGGCTCAATCCAACCTCAGCCTATTCAAAGGGAATCTCGCACCAGCCAGTGGTTGGAAACCAGTATCATTGGATGTTGAAGAATGGCAGACCATTTCGCTACATCTGTTCAACAACCTAACAGAAGTGCGGCCATACATCAAGTAAGATCTCGGTACATTGTTTCGCAACTTCTAATTCCTTTGAACTGCTCTTATTCCTGGATATTTGATGCAGTCGATACGTCGCCATATTCTCGTATGGAGCGGTGATCCAAAAGGATTCCGTCGAAGAGTGTGAGCTTCTGGATAAGCAAGGAGCCGAATATCCCGGTTTCATCTCTTAGTTCAAAAAACTGTAATTTCCATTAGACCCTTTCATTTCTTTGGCTAATTTGCGACTAATGCAAGAATCCTTTCGTATTAAACTTGTAGGCTAATTCAGAGATTATGGATGCCGAATTGAGACAAGTAGCTAATGGTTTTGACTATAAGGTCCGTTTATTTGACAAGTACGACATCAACGGGTATCGCTTTCGTACCTATGGCAAAGAGCTATCTATGGCCGACCGAAAGTCTACAAATTGTTGTGTCTCTCCTATCGGCGAAGGAGGTATCGAGTATTATGGAAGAGTTGCAACAATTTATGAACTTCAATTCTATGGTGAAAACCCACCAAACGTCGTAGTCATCAGATGTTATTGGTTCCAGCCGAGGGATACTAGAAGGACTCATGAACACATAGGGCTAGTCAAAATCAAACAAAGCACCCACTTGGATGTTCCCGATGTCTATATTACGTCTCAACAGGCAACCCAAGTTTTCTATCTACCGTGGGCCTGTCGAGGTGATCCAAATCTCATTGGTTGGAATGTCGTTTATGACGTGCCGCCACGTGTTAGACCACCTCCCCCCAATGAAGAGGATTATGAACCTCACATTAACCAAGACACATATGACGAAGGAAAATTCTTCCCAGAAACACGTCTTTCCAAAAAATGTTTCAAGAACCGCTCTACTCCACCCCAGAACATAGAAGTAGACAACGATAGTGAATCCGACTTCACCCTTGAGCCGGAACAAGAAGAGCCGGAAGAAGAAGAAGTTACTGCTGTAGATGACATGTCAATGCTTGAACGATTACGTAAAGGTGGCCTTCCACATGACGATGCATTTATTAATGATGATGATGAGCACGTCATTACCGATAGTGATGATGATGATGCATCTATTAATGATGATGATGAGCACGTCATTACCGATAGTGATTATTAGGTTTTCAGATTTTTATGTTGTACTTGATTTATATAGTTATTTGTATGATTGTATGATTTATATAGTTGGTATGTATAATTTTCTTCCTTTTTATGATTGTTTCTTATACATAGTGCCATGGTCTTCATGTCCGTCCCCGTCAGCCCTCGCCCGCTTTATGATTCGGATGTGGTAAATTCTCTTTCATAACTATTTGTTGCATTTCGCATTTATGACAATTATGGCCATCAAGTTAACATAGAGATATTTTAATCTAGGAGGTATGTGAACCGGAATTTGAAACCGACCCTCTTATCGAGAAGTTAAATTTAGTTGAAAAATAAAATGAGTATTTGATAGAAAAATAAAAGAATTGAAGAAGAGAAGATGACATTGGAGTTGTATGTTTCCGATGTCATCGATGATCACAAGATGAAGATGAATGCAATGCGTTTGAAGATGGATGCAATGCGCCTGAAGCTTAAGAAGATTAGAAAATATGCCATTGATAATGAGGCTTGGTATCACTATGCCGTTGGATCAATTGTTACCTTAGTTGCGATCTTCATCACATTTGTTGTGATGAGGGTAAGTTTTCTCTACTGTTTTGCTTTACAAATGGATACTTAGCTTATTTTCCTCCTAAATGGCATAATTTCCTAAGTTAGATAAAAAAAATTAGCTATACTTAGCTTATTCAGTTCATTTATGACATACTTAGCATAATTAGGTCAAAAATGTCATGATAATCTTTGTTACCTCCAAAATGATATAGACTTAGCTTATTTTCCTCGAAAATGACATAATAACCTTACTAAGCTCCAAAATGACCTATTTACCTAGCTTAGCTCTAAAATGACCTACACTTAGCATTTTTACCTAGCTTAGCAATAAAATGGCATTTTTACCTACCTTAGTTAGAAGAAGAAGAAGAAGATAAAGAAGAGGAGAGGAGAAAAAGAAAGAGAAGAAAATCTTCTTCTTCTTCTTCTTCTTCTTCTTCTAACTAGTCTTCTTCTTCTTCTTCTTCTTCTAACTTTCATCTTTCCCAATTTGCAGATTTGCTTTACATGAGGAAGCTTGGATTCATGGAGTGTACTATTCTTCTGGTGCTTCCTTGTTGTGTATGAAAACTTGTTTTGATATGTATGTCTATATGGATATGTTGTTGGAAACTTGTTTCTGGTTATGCATATATGGATATGTTGGACTTTGTTGAACTATGTTGTTGGATTTGATGAATATGTTGTTGGACATGCTGTTGGATATGTATGCATGTATATCTGTGTTTGAAACCATGTCTAATTAATTGGATTTAAATAAAAACAGGGGATATATATCCTCTTTGCCGTCTGCTAGCAGACAGCAAAGAGCTTTGCCATCTGCTAGCAGACGGCAAAGAGGACACGTGGTAGTCACCTGTGCAAACTGGGAACACTGGCTGCCTATTTGGTCATTTTGTCGTCCGCTAGCAGACGGCAAAGTGACCAAATAGGCCTGGCAAACAGGACCATCTATGTCGTCTTCTGGCAGACGATATAGCTGGCCACGTGGCAGCTTCCCAGTGTTGGCCTAGCTAACCTCTTTGCCATCTGTCAACGGACGGCAAAGAGCTTTGCCTCTTTGCCGCCCTCTGGCAGACGGCAAAGAGCGCCGTTAACCCCCTAATGGCTCTCACCCCACCCCACTGCCATCCGTTATCTTTGCCGTCTGCTGGCCTCGGATGGCGGACGACACAATCCTTTGTCGTCAGTTTCTAAGAAGTGGACAGCAAAGAAGGCCTTTGCTAGCACGTGTTTAGCCGGACAGTTTGCTGTCTAGTGGCGGACGTCAAAGAAGTTTGCCGTCCGTGATCTATGCCTTTTCCGTCCGCCATGGCGGACGGCAAAGAAGCTGATTCCAGTAGTGTTATCTTGATGAAAAGAAAATATATCCTGTTTATCAGTGCTAACCTTTCAGAACACGAAGAAGAAAGATTATTGAAAGTTCTAAGGAAGCACCGAGCTGCGATTGGATATACTCTTGACGATTTAAAGGGCATTAGTCCCACTCTATGTCAGCAAACGATTAATATGGAACCTGATGCTAAACCCGTTGTTGATCACCAACATCGGTTAAATCAGAAGATGAAAGAACTGGTAAGAACGGAAATATTAAAACTTCTGGAAGCAGGTATAATCTATCCCATAGCTGATAGTAGATGGGTAAGTCCTGTTCATTGTGTCCCTAAGAAAGGAGGTATAACTGTTGTTCCTAATGATAAGAATGAACTTATTCCACAAAGAATTGTTATAGACTATAGAATGGTAATTGATTACAGAAAATTAAATAAAGGAACTAGAAAATATCATTACCCTTTGCCTTTTATTGATCAAATGCTTGAAATGTTATCTAAGCACACACACTTTTGCTTCCTAGATGGATACTCTCACAAATACCTCTTTCTCAACCTGATCAAGAAAAGACCACTTTTACTTGTCCCTTTGGAACTTATGCTTATAGACGTATGCCTTTTGGTTTATGTAATGCACCTGCTACCTTTCAAAGATGTATGACTGCTATATTCTCTGACTTTTGTGAAAAGATTGTTGAGGTTTTTATGGATGAGTTTTCTGCCTATGGGAAGTCTTTTGATGATTGTTTAAGCAATCTTGAGCTAGTTTTGCAGAGATGTGAACAAACAAATCTTCTCTTGAATTGGGAGAAGTGCCACTTTACGGTTAATGAAGGCATGGTCTTGGGTCATAAAATTTCTGAAAGAGGTATTGAAGTGGACCAAGCTAAGGTTGACGCCATTGAGAAAATGCCATGTCCTAAGGACATCAAAGGTATTCATAGTTTCCTAGGTCATGCTGGTTTCTATAGGACATTTGTCAAAGACTTTTCTAAAATTTCTAGGCCTCTTACTAGTCTCTTGCAGAAGGATATTCCTTTTGTTTTTTTGACGATTCTTTAGAAGCCTTTGAAACATTCAAGAAAGCCTTAATATTTGCACCTATTGTTCAACCACCTGATTGGAACATCCTTTTTGAAATTATGTGTGATGCTAGTGATTATGTTGTTGGTGCTATTCTAGGACAAAGAGTTGATAAGAAACTGAATGTTATTCATTATGCTAGTAAAACTCTAGACAGTGCTCAAAGAAATTATGCTACTACTGAAAAAGAATTCTTAGCGGTGGTGTTTCACTACTGCAGGATGCTGCTAATGCGACACTACGGTCAGAGACCCTTCGAGAAATTTTGTGCGATGCAATAATCGCAAACGGTGCTGTATGAAAACCGTCAGAAATGTATAAAACATTTGCGATGATGGATGCATCAAACGCGGTTCGGGTTTTACTTGGGTGTGCGATGAAGGGCATACGGTTGATCTATACGAACTGTTTGCGATGAGACAGAACAACAGAAACGGGCAGCCAGATCAAGGTGTGTGCGATATACGGCATACAGTTCACTTCGATGAACCGTTTGCGATGAGTAAGGTGAACACAAACGATTCGGCGTAACAAGATGTGTGTGATACACGGCAAACAGGTCGGTAATTAGAATTGTGTGCGATCATTATAGATAGCCCATACGATCTTTTTTATGAATTGTGTTCTCGTAAGGACACACGATTCAACAAACCAACCTGTTGGTGATAATGTAGAAGATCTCTGTCGAATACATATTACTAACCGTCTGCGATGAGATTGACAGGATAAACAGAGATATATACAGTCTGCTTAATTTAGTCCTTCTTCTTCTTGTTGTTTTTGTTGGATGGCCCCGCGACATCGTCTTGGCAAGGGTTCTTCTTGATGCTGACCGTTGGCTTTTCATCGCCGCCGCCGTCGTCATCGTCATTGCTGTCGTCGTCGTCCTCCTCCTTGTTCGACCATTCCTCCTCCCCATCATCGTCGTTCTCTTCTTCGTCCTCCGACGGCTCCTCATCCGCCTGGTTGTCGTATGAAGACTCCGGAGGCGGAGTACCTTCCATGAACAGGATATAATCGAGGTCTGGGCTCGATGCCGGACTCAGGGAAGACGAGCGGGATGATTCCGATGTTGACCTATCATTGGGCGCCAGACTGCTGGCCGAACTGTCGCTCGATATGACTGCAGAGTGTGTGCCAGTGTGTAGCGCGGCCTGCCGGGGACAATGAAGATGGTGGACACTTAAGCACGGTATGCAGAGAACAGGAACTGCCAATTGAAGCGGGGGTTGACGTATTATCTAACCGCTGATATAATCAACTGCAATTATTTGTACCCAGTCGCTCCAAATTCCCGGGGTTGCGCAGGACTCCTATTGGCTATTTGGCTGGTTTCACTACAAAAAAAAGACACTTCCGTCATGATACATGTTTGTCACAGTAGATCATGTTTTCTGTCATGCATGTACATCCATGACAAATTTATGACAGAATCAAGATAGTCATACCTGTGCTGTCGTAGAATTGTTCCATGACATTACCAAAATTATCATCACGGAAGTGTCCACTTCCATGACGATAAATCGCGCATCATAGAAGTGTTTTCATCAAGGGTGACCGACATGTGGCATCCACCGTAACGGTACGCCGTTAAGCTATCGGGTCCGGTTTTGGATCCGATAACCCGCTAACAGCCCGGACCAATGAGGATTTTCCACGTGTAAAATTCTCCTTGGCGGGAGGAAACACGTGTTGGCTCACCGTTTGGACAGATGTCATCCATTCATTGGACAGGAGGCACCGATGATACTATGTCACCCAACAGAGGCCCATTCCGGTGAAAAGGCCGGCCCGTTTGACTTGGTCAAACGGTAACAGGCCAGCCCACGAAAAGCCTGTTAACGACATGTTCGTATATAGCCCATTTACGGCCCGCTAACAAACGGCCCGTTACGGCCTACCTGAATTAAGCCTAGTAGCTTCATCTGGGCGGTCCAATATGATTCCAGCCGGTTGTAACTTCCGGCCCATATATGGCCCATGATGTCTTTCGGCCTATACGAGGCCATTTGTAACTCTTGGCCCATGAAAGGCCCGTGGTGAATCTTGCCCGCAATGAACAGTGTACCGCTTTATACGCATTAACGGACCATCATTCCATTGGGCCGTTTCCAACCGGTGTTAAGTTTCGGCCTTCTCAGGGCCCATTTATTCTTGGGCTTAGTTCCAGCATTCGGGTACTTACGTCCCGCTGCTGGCCTTTTCTGGTGGGCCAAATTCAGCCCGTTGTTACAATCGGCTTATTAATCCGTTGGGCCGTTTTCATAGCATCATCAAATACGACAGATTAATGATGGCCCATTATGGTCGGCCCATGAATGGACGATTCCAAATATAGCCCGTTTACGGCCCATAAAGCGGTCTGTTATTGGCCCATGTTTGGTCGATCGATCATACGACCCGTAGAAGGCCCATCGTTTCTACGGCCCTTAGAAGGCCCATTGTTTCTATGGCCAGTAGGAGGCCCATGGTAACTACATTAAATATGTAGCCCATGGTTATTGTGGACTAGTTTTTAAAAATAGGTTATTGCGGTCACTAGCAAACCGCGGAAAAATAACTGCACTGACCACAAGCAAACAAATAAACAAGACAACAAGGAAATAAATAAGCAAGCAACTAACGCTAAGCTATCACGGCTATTACACATATTACATCCACTGGGCATCAAAGTTCTCCACCAGTGCAAATATAGGGAACAAAGGCGCATATCAATACACGGGGTCAAACTTGGCGACCAGTGCAAATAAACACCGCAGCAAAACAAGTCTAGAACTAAAACCACTTCAGAAGAGCTCAAGAAACAATATCCAGGGTACCCATAATGCTGGCAAGATGCTTATCAAGCTTATTAACTTTATCTTGTTTGGCGCTTAAATCCTCCAGCACTTGCTGTTGCACAAGAAAGTATGCATCTAAATTCTGCAGGGACTTCCTCAGTCCTTCGGCTTCTTGCCGCAACACAGCTGACTGATGCCTTTCAGCTTGTAGCTGAGAGTGAAGAAGCCGAAGTGATTCAGGCAGCTAGTTCGAAGGGCATGTGCAAGCGGTACTGGCCAGTAACTCGAACACTACATCAACGCAGGACTGTGGGGTTTTCTCACTATCTACAAGATTGTTTTTATCACCTTTCTTGGAGACCAAGAGGGCTGTCTCACTAGCTAGAACCTTATCTGCATTACTTTCTCTACCAATGCATAGTGGGGTGCTCTTCTCCAATATTCTGTTCACATACTACAAGAGAAACAAGCATACACATCACAGGTTTAGCATGTAGTATACGAAACTCATTTTGGTAAACCGGTTCAGTAGTAAGGTGGACAGGATAACAACATGCAACAAACATATATCTATGTACTATGGTCACTTTATTGTCCATATCATTCTAGTTTATGTTGCCTAATCAAGATAGAGACACAGCTCAACTCATATATTTTTAAGACACAGCAGCATAGACAGAATGTAAGTGTGAGAAACTACACAGCATTGGCAACACTTGTAATGTGCATCACATGAGAACATAACTGTTTATACAACTGAAACTGAAATCAACATAGAGCAAGAAGTTAGAACAGCAATCCAGTTAAAGAAATAGGTTTAAAACATACCTGTTGCGCCATTGGAGTTTCAATTGGATCCTTCAAATTTGAAAGTAGTTGGTATGAGTAAATACAGTGATGCAACAACAAACGAGTATGGACCATAGCTACGGAATCTGAGCTGAGAACACTTGCTCTTCTGCTTTAAACATGGAGTTTGGGTTCGCTGTGGTGGTCTTCATGCTTTAGGCACTGCAGTTGCTTTAGAAACTGCTCGTCTGGGGGTACTCTGTGGTGGACATGGTGCTTTGTCAACTAGAAGTGGGTTACTATCCGCTGTGGTTGGGGTTAGATGGGTTGTAGCTGGTTCTCTGCCCAACGGTGTAAGTGTGCAATCTGGAAGAGTCTTGATTATGTGTGGTGGGGCTAGTTTGTGGGCCAGTACAACCATGGTTCTATCTGCATCGACGGGTAGCACTGTCTTTTGTGAAGAACGGGTTTTTGCTCCCTTAAATACTGCCATCACCCCCTCCAATTCAAATGGCTGATAAACAAGAAAAGAAATTGAACATACAGACATTGTATGATAGACAGATGTGGTAATTCATGTGGCACCCCGACTCAGAGCAACCGGTTTACCATGCATTGCCAGCCCAGAGACCATGTCTTCTGGCAACACACAACATCTTGGTACAGAAAACAACCGCTTTATTGATGCTAGCGGATCAAAGTTTATATTACAATAGGTGGCGAGGCCAAGCGACACACACGGTGCGGCTGAACAATATGTACATTATTGAGTGAACATAAAGGGGCCTCGATCATAACAACTACGCGGCAGCGGAACAACGTCGTAGCGGAACTCCACAGAACAGGGACACCGATGTGGACATGATCTAGACTCGGACAGCACTCCTTTCCAACGAGACTTTCCTGAAATCTGGCATGACACGCCAGGTCAGTACATTGAATGTCATGCAAGCTCACAACAAGCATAAACATAATGACAAACAACATCATGATAATTAACCAATTATTAATAATGCAACAATATATCCAACATGCTGTGATCATGCTCTTGTGAGAAATGTCCCTCGGACTTGCTTACCAATGGTGATCGATCTTGGATCACAAACGTACCAACCTCGTGGTCTTAACTCGGGTTACCTCGTGATCTTTCCGGCGATCACAACCACGACCAACACGTGGTCTTAACGGTGATCCTTCTGGCAATCACAACCACGACCAACACTTGGTCTCAAACAATCAAGATGGTCTTCCCACCATCATCAATAGTGCAAAGTTCATGACTTAGTGTGCAAGATTTATTAAACGTTGACCCATGGTGTGACTTACTCTCGAGCGTGTCCGTAACCGTGGACTCGCCTATCGATAGATTTATTACACTCTGCAGAGGTAGCGCACTGTACCCACACCACGGAATCCATGGCCTCGCACTCCCATTCGGGTGGACCACCGACATTCTGATGAAACCCCTCCATTGCCATGACACTCTCTCGGCCACTCTGACTCACTCCCCACCGGGCTAGTCCTGGGTGGCCCCGTGTCTACCAAAGACACCAACGGCCACCGTCATGGCCAAAACATAAATGGTCCCACACGGGGACAAGGTACCATAATCTCAACAACGGGCACACAAGGTTATGTCTGCTTACCGGGCCAGGGTACCGCATGCCCATAACCTTCCCTCGTTGGAGGCACCGACCAGAGGCATGACCATGGACCGAATAAAGGCCTTCCCATAAATGCAAATGTGGTTGCACTGGGAAAAACTCGATTCAGTGGCACCATGACCCGGTCAACGATATATTCAAGTTGAGTTACTAGCAGGTTCAACTTAACGTGAAAGTAACCGGTGCCATAACATGCCATGCAAGTGCAACACAAATATATGCGTCATATAGCATCAGAAATAACTCGGTCAACTATATCCACACTAAGCATAAACATCAACAACTCATGACACTTCCCTGGTTATGATTAATCATCACTTTTAACAGAATCTTTACTTAGCAAATTATATCATTTTTCTCCTTCAAGAAAAATAACTCAAAATAATTACTCATATCCATAATCATATTACTTCTTCATAACAAATATTACTTCTAGGTACTTAACCAACTTAGTTAGCTTTAAACTTTCTGTAAACTAAGCATGTCAACTTAAACAAGCAACCAACAGAATATAAATAATATAATAGTGATTTAAATGCATGGATTAAATCAATCATTGAAGTTGAAAAAAATCACAAATATTGTAATAGCACCATGAAAATGTTGTTGTGGCTTGCCTTAGTGCAGATGAGGTTCACAAGCCTCCTGGTGATCCTCAAGACAAGCTTCACTTTCTGAAAATAATTATAAACACAAAAAGAAAACATAAAGAACCCTTCTGAAATTTACCAAAAAATCTAACAGTAGAGAAAAATCTCATTTTTTGTGAGCTGCTAGATTTCTTCAAAGAGAACACAATGCAAAAAGAATCATTTCATTTGGACTTATGGTTAAAAAGTTTTGGCTGTTTGAAGCTCTCTGGAAAAATGAAATTTGAATTTAAATAAAAATAGAACTGAGGGGAGGGTGACGTCGAAGGCGTAAAGCCTCGCGAGCACCACCACTCGTACTGCTTCGCGCGCGTACTGAGTGGCTGACTAGCAGGACCCGCTAGTTAGGTGAGAGGGAGGGGAAGAGGGAAACAGAGGACGGCGCGGATTCGCCGGAGCACACGCCGGCGAGGAGAGCTTCTTGGCCAGAACGAGAGGGAGGGATCGAAAGAGGAGACGGAGGCGCACCTTCCCGTACCCGTAGATTAGCTAGGGGTGGTCGAACGGTGTCGGAAACAGCCTCTCCAGTGGCGATAGGAAGCAGAGGTCGCCGGAGATGAAGACGACGACAACTAGAGGCGACACCAGAGGCTCCAACCATGCGGAACGACACCACCGAGGCACGGCGGAGGCCCTGGAAGGGTTGCCTAGGCCTGGGAGGGGCTGGAGCCGCAGAGATGACCCAAGGGGATCGCCGGTGAGCTCGAGCTCGGGGATGGCAGCCCGCGGCCTGCCTGGCCGGGCTACGGCTTTCTATGAGATCATGGAGTGTGTGGGAAGAGTGGATGGTGCTCGAGGCGGCTAGGGAGAGCTCTATTTATAGCCGAGCGTCGAGGGGGATCGGGCTCCGCCGGAGGACACCTGGACACGGCGCCCGGCGATGAATGGCGTCAGTAGGTGAGGGAGAAGGCGATGCAGCTCACGGAGGAACTTTGGGCGAGCGTAGACGAGCACAGGGGCAAGAGGGTGGCGACGAGCACAGTGCGCAACACACTGTTGTGTTGGCCGGACCGCGGCCGTGCTCGCTGCGGCGAGCTCCAGCGTCGGCGAGCGCCAGGAGGGAGTTAAGAAGATCGGGACGATGATTGTGGCAAGGTTTGGCAAGCTTAGGAAGTCGGGGAAGTGAGCACGCGCGCAACAAAGCACTCGGTGGCACTCAGAGCACGGCGACATGCAGGTTGGCATCGTGCACACACGTGGTCACCGCGTGAACTCTGACCTCAGGCCGACCTAAGCCTAAACTTCATGTCTGGCATGTTGTTCCTGGTAGTTTTAGAGGTTACCACGCTTGGGTTTGGACTCAGACGCGGTAGAATAGATTTCAACTGCCTGGTAAGTTTCTGGTCAGTAACTTTGAGAGCTTACTGTGGTCAAACTACTGGGAGTTGGGAGCTGGGCTTTGGAGGTTAGCAATCTTCTACTAAGGTGATGATGCACAAGAAAAATCAGCCACAATGGATCAAGTAAAATGGTAGTTGTTGTAGAAACTACCATTTCTGTCCAGAATAGAAAATATTTTCTATAGCAAAAATATTCCAAAAAGTGATGAAATATTTTTGCTCAGGAAGGTGCCGTAGGGTTCAAAGAATATTTGTGAATTTCTTCAGATTTTTGTGGGCAAGAAAAATTGGGGTTGCTTTGGAGCACATTGAGCTAGCTAGGGTTTAAGAGAGGGAAATGAATATTTTTCATTTAAGAAAAATATTCAAAATATTATGTTGAGGTGAACTAGAGAGGAAATGATAGTTAGAGAGAGAAATGAGGAACAGGATATAATGGCATAATTCAACATATGATGAGTATCCAAACAGGATGACATGACAAAACAATATGATGTCATTCTCAAATAGGTTGGGATGAAATAATTCACATACATGTTGTCTAAGTATACAGGATGGCATGATACAATTGACATAATTGATTCATATACTAAGCAGCTGGCACTCGCATGTATGATCTCTAAACTAAGCAGACGAAATTCAATATTGTGCATATGATGTCTAAACTAAGTGATGCAAGACACCACATGCATGATATGAGAAATATAAACATTGCAACTTAGAGCATACAGCTCATATAGGACTGGTCATCTGCCTCTGAATCCTCCTCTGAGGAGCTCCCTATAACCATCGAGACATATGCTTCAACAGGTACCATTGCCTGCTCTGAAGACCTTGTTTTCACTCCTGACTTTTCCATAACCGGTTCAAATTGCTGATACACATGAAGAGTAGTTCAATATACACATATTGTCGACAAATGGAAAACGTAATTAAAAAAAGATGGCATGAGATAATTCACATATATGATGCTTGGCTACATGGCGGTGCATAATTCACACATATGATAATTGGCTGAAAAACATGGCATTGCATAATTCACATATCTGATATAGAAAGCAAACATGAGGCATTCACACAAAGCATGTCTAATCTAAGCAGATGGCATGGCAATGCAAGACACCATATGCATGATATGACCAATATAACCCTGCCAAGTTAGAGCATGCACCTCGTGCGGGGGGGGGGGGATACGACAGGTCATCTGTCTCTGAATCCTCCTCTGAGGAGATATCTGTAACCAGCAAGAAATCTGCATCGATAGGTAGCACTGACTGCTCAGAAGACGTTGTTTTCACTCCAGATTTTCCCATGACCGACTCAAATGGCTGATGCACGGGAAGTGTAGATGAATGTATAAACATTGTTCACAAATGGAATACATTATGGAAAAATATGGCACGATACATTTCACATATATGATGACTGGCTAAACAAGATGGCATTGGATGATTCACGTATATGATGCCTGGCTAAAGAAGATGGCATTGCATAATTCCCATATACTCCCTCCATTCCTAAATATTTATCTTTTTAGAGATTTCAAATGGACTACCACATACGGATGTATATAGACATATTTTAGAGTGTAGATTCCCTAATTTTGCTCCGTATGTAGTCACTTGTTGAAATCTCTAAAAAGAGAAATATTTAGAAACGGTGGGAGTATGATATAGAAACCAAACATGTGGCATTCACACAAAGCAAATCAAAACTAAGCTGATGATATATAAGATGTATAATGTAAGCAATGCGAGGCACCATATGCATGATATGACCAACATCAGCACGCCAGGTTAGAGAAAACATCTCCGGTGGTAAATAGGAGTGGTCGGCTCCCTCTGAATCCCCATGTGAACAGTTATCTTCCTCTGGAATACAATCTGGAATGGCGGGAGGGTGGGCCCACTTCGCCCACCATGGAGCGGCATCCGCATGACATTATATTCCCACGCAACTGTCTTCTCTTTTTCTCTACATGTTTAGTACGATTGTGTACAATAACTTACATGCATAATAAAAAAATTAGTTAGATTTTATAAGGCCTAAGGGGTGCATGCAGAAATCAAGACTGATGGTAGCAAACGAGTGGATAGATCCAAAACTAATGATAGCAGGTAGATTATATCTTCAGTTTTAAAAAGATAGAGAATGGATCATCTACTGTTTGTTGCCCACCCAACTCCTGTAGCTGCCAGAGGTCGTGCAGCAACAGCAACAGTGCGAGCGAGAGCAAGAGCAGAGCAGCAGCACGAACGAGAGCAAGAGCGGAGTAGCAGCGTGACCGACAGCAATAGAAGAGAAGAGCAGCAGCACGAACGAAAGCAAGAGCAGTGCAGCAGCGCGACCGACAGCAACAAAAGAGCCACTGCGCGAGCGAGAGCCGGAGCAGCAGCAGCAGGAGCGAGAGCTGGAGCAGCTGCAACTAGTGTTGGTGTGGAAGTCGCCACCGAGGAAGCAGCAACATGGGGGAGAGACGCCATGGATGAAGTGGCCGACGACGGCGCCGTCAATGGAGACCCTCCATGGCTGCTCAGTATCGAGCATCGGCAGCCCCGTGAGATCAAATAAAAGATAAAATGCAGCGGTGAGTGCAGAACATCCTTGGTGGCGCCGAGTGGGCCTCGGCTTCATCGGAGGAATTGGTGAGTGTGTTGCAGTTCTAGTGGGGCAGGTCAAGACGGTGTTGTGGGGATGGAGGTGGCGTTATAGACGAGGAGAACGTCGGGTCAGCTCCTTGGAGGTGGAGGACGGGGCGGCTGATCCGGCGGGACGACGAGATCGATGACGGATCCTCATCTGGTATGGTGGATGAGGGACGGCGAGCTCTTGCGGTGGACGACGTCGTCGGGGAAGAGTCTCCGGCTAGGCGGCAGTCGGGAGGCCGACGGAGGAGCGTGGGGTTTCGCGGCTTTTGGCGGTCTCGGTGTATGAATGGGGGGCGAAGGGGACGGTAGGGGGAGCCATGGCTTAGGGACGCGCTTGTCCAAAATGTAGGGTAAGTTACCAGCATACCCCCACCGGTTTTGACACCGCGACGTCGAGCCGGCATTTCCGGCTGAGGGGTAGAAGGGGGATTTCGCGTGTCTGGGCTGCGGGACCGATTTCGGATGAGGAGGGACTTTTCGTGCGCTTCGAAATTTTGGGATAACAAGGCGCGGAGCAGGTTGAAGAGGCGGGAGTTTCAAAGCAGATGAGACAAAAGATACTCGAGCTTGAAAATTTCGGGATAACAAGGCGCAGATTCCTTGTTCGGCAGAACAAACTTAACGTGTACAAAAAAAAAACAATTCATAGAAGACACAAGAGAGTCACGTCCCCTTTTACTATATTTCTATAGATGTCATTGAAAAAACTACAAGAAAAAAGTAAAAAAATCGGGGGAAAAAGATTACCCTGTAGAGTACCAAATCGATTCGCACTTCCCTCAACAACAACAAAAAACAAACCAATTCCCACCAAAAGAAAGAGTCATGTCCCTTTTTATATGATCACAAATGCCAGGATCTCGAATTTCAATTTTTGAATCCACGTTATGTTGAATTGGAATATATCGTTAGGTGACCTTGCAGTTTATAATGGATGTAGTCCTACATTTTGATCATCCATCATATATGAACAATTTACTCCACCCTATGAACATATATATTGTCGTCTACCATATGGACTAAATTTGAATCAGTTTTCCTAATTAGAATACGATTGTTGTCAACTTATACAATCATTTAAATATTATATTGATAATAAAAACATGCATATAGTAGTAATCATATTTCACTATGAACTACATGTACCATACTATCTCCAAAATATTTGTATCCATTTTATGTTGAATTCAAATAAGAGTACATTGCTCTAGGTAGCAAGATGTTCGGGATAATCTAAACCCTGTTTTCATATGTATATTTTTTGGCTGAATTGGGACAAGTTTTGGTATAAGCTTCTTGCAAAATCGGAGATTCTCTCAACAAGCGGACGTGGTTCCGAGAGGGAACGTGTCACCTTCGTGTGCGAACTATATGGGTGCCGTGTTAAATTTTGGAATTATTTCGGGTCGTTTGGCCTTTTTTGTACATTAATTGAGTTTTTGGACATTTAATGTGCATAATCCAAATTTGAACTGCAAGCACATGCTCCGGTGCACCAAAGTTGGTTGAAAAATCACATGTGTGTCCTTGGGTGAATTTCTAGGTCCCATGCAAGAAATGGGAACAAATTCAAACATCTTGGCGTCGTGACTCGACCGAGAACATTGAGAAACTTGGTTTTAAAATTCATGTAAATCCAAAACTCACCTGGAAATCATGAAACTTGGCATGGTGTCCTGTCATGGCACAAACATGTTGTGGTAAAAAATTGTACGATTTGGAACAAGTTTTGGTATCAGCTTCTTGCAAACCGGAGCTTCTCTCAAGAAGGCTCGTGGGTCTGAGGGGGAACGTGTCACCTTTGAGTGTGAAACGATATACGTTGCCCCTCCCCTTTGAGTTTATTTACAGAGGCAACATAGAACTACATGAGTGCCCTGTTAAATTTTGGAATTATTTCGGGTTCGTTTGGCCTTTTTATCCATTAATTGAGTTTCTGGTCATTTAATGAGCATAATTAAAATTTGAACTACAAGCACATGCTCCCGTGCACCAAAGTTGGTTGAAAAATCACATGTGTGTCCTCGGGTGAATATCTAGGTCCCATGCAAGAAATGGGAATGAAATTCAAACATCTGGGAATCGTGGCTCGGCCGAGAATATTGAGAAACATGGTTTTAAAATTCTTGTAAATCCAAAACACACCTGAAAATCATGAAACTTGGCATGGTGTTATGTGATGGTACTACCATGCTGTGGTCAAAAAATTGGCCGAATAGGAACAAGTTTTGGCATAAGCCTCTTGCAAACCCGAGATTCTCTCAAGAAGGCTCGTGGTTCTGAGAGGGAACGTGTCACCTTTGAGTGCGGACGATATACGCTGCCCCCCTGAGTTTCTTTACAGAGGCAACATAGAACTACATGAGTGCCCAGTTAAATTTGGAATTATTCTAGGTTCGTTTGGCCTTTTTATACATTAATTGTGTTTTTGGTCATTTAATGTGCATAATTCAAATTTGAACTACAAGCACATGCTCTCGTGCACCAAAGTTGTTTGAAAAATCACATGTGTGTCCTCGGGTGAATTTCTAGGTGCCATGCAAGAAATGGGAATGAAATTCAAACATCTTGGCATCGTGGCTCGACCGAGAACATTGAGAAACTTGGTTTTGAAATTCTTGTAAATCCAAAACACGCCTGGAAATCATGAAACTCGGCATGGTGTCATGTCATGGTACTACCATGCTGTGGTAAAAAAATTGGCCGAATAGGAACAAGTTTTGGTATAAGCTTCTTGCAAACCGGAGCTTCTCTCAAGAAGGCTCATGATTCTGAGAGGGAACATGTCACCTTTGTGTGCAGAATTCAAATTTGAAATACAAGCACATGCTCCAGTGCACCAAAGTTGCTTGAAAAATCACATGTGTGTCCTCGAGTAAATTTATAGATCCCATGCATGCAAGAAATGGGAATGAAATTCAAACATCTGGGCGGCGTGGCTCGGCAGGAAACATTGAGAAGCTTGGTTTTTTAATTCCTGTAAATCCAAAACACGCATGAAAATCATGAAACTTGGCTTAATGTCATGACATGGAACCAACATGCTGTGGTAATTTCCCTGTCTGATTTGCGAAGGCGCACACATTCACAATCAACAAAGTCATTTTGGAACAAGTTTTGTCACGTTACAATCGGAAACACGAGTATTATTGAAACCGTGGGTGTTCTATTTACCATTTACGTGCAGCCACGCATCCCCTTTTTTATTAGCTAGGAGGCGTCGTGCAGGGTAGCTATTTGAGTACGGGAGGCGTGCGATCAGACCCCTGCGCGTGCTTATCGGGAGGAGAGCCTTTGACCTCCATTTGTCGTCCACCTCTCTCCCAAGGTCATCATTAATGGCACCCGAGCCTGTATTTAATGGCATGGCTATGTCTCCCTCGACTAAGATTTAAGAGAGAAAAAAGAAAATCGGAAAAGAAATTTTTGCACGGATCTTGATGTAAGATCCAACGAACCTATATAGCATCTACTGTGACTTATAGCAAGACTGATGAATATATAAGGACGACGATAGTGGGTAATAATTGTCTTACATAATTAGGAAGATAACTAGAAAAAGTCACATGCGGCTACGCCCGAAGGGCAAAAGAAGAAGGAAGACAACGATCTGGCTTGCTGATCTCTACTTTCTCGATGCGTTGCTGCAGGCCGCGGGAACTAGTCTCCGCGGCGAGCGGCGATGAGCTCTGTCGTGTCCTCAAGACGCTGCTTGAGAGCATCCATGGATTCCTCCACTAGCCTTTGGCGCTCGATGCGGAGCATGTCATTCTTGTCCATAAGTTTCTTGATGATGACGCCAGTCATCTTCAACAACGCACTGGTCTCCTCCTGCTGCTCTGCACTTTGGACGATCTTCGCCCTCAACAGGTCGCGCTCGGCCCGAAGCCTCTCATTGCCCTCCCTTAGTTGCCGGATGATGCCGGTAGCCTGTTCAAACAAGGCTTTCATGTCGTCCTGCAACCTCGCCCAGCCGGAGATCTGATCCATCTGGCTATGGACGATCGCATGCATGCGCCTGTAAGAGTCGTGGCCTGCCCGTGAAACATTTTCCCAGGACGCCGCGGGGCGGCGGGACATCTCTACTGCATTCGCGGTGCGGCGGGACATCTCTGCTGCTTCCACGGCGCGGCCGAAGCAGTCTGCTGCATCGACGGCGCGGGGGGGCCTCCGTGCTGCTTCGGCAGCGCGGCAGGACCACTGTGCTGCTACTTCCGTGTGGCGGGACATCTCTCGTGCTTCCGCTTCCATGCTCTCCTCTCCCTGGTGGTAATCTCTCGACCCAGAACTCACGCTGGCCATGGCAGACGCAATGGAAGGATGCTGAATGACTTGTTTGTTTTTGTGGATGAGGAGTTGAGCAGGAATGTGCAGTCATCTTGGCATAGTAGTGTTTATAACCGAGTACTAATATGCTCCTAAGTGGGAAACCAAATAATCCCAAAACACTTAGGCGCAGTGCGGTAACTTCTACCTCGTTTCTTGTTTCTTGACATATCAACCAATAAGAGATGTGGGTGTGCATGCTTTTAATGACTTGAGACTACCAAACACGACATGCGGTGGTTAGTTCATTGCATGCAGTGCTATTAATTAGCAAATAAACATTAATTCTCTCATTTTCCCCTCCTCCTGGTCACGGTGACGACGGAGGGAGTAGGTTGTGATCGGTGTGAACAGGTTTGCAATTAAATATAGCATGGTAGTTGTAGTAATTTGGAATGTGACGAAACACGCTCAAAATTTATTGACGGTTTAGTTTCGAAGTGCGGCACTATTCCTGGATGGCGTAACGTGGGCACGTGTTCTCAGCGTGGTGTAGTATATGCCATGGTACTAGTTATTTTTTGACTGTTGTGTACGTGCAGTAACTCGCACCGTCGGATACATATCTTACACTTATTGGGGCGTTCGACGGGAATAGCCTCGTGGCGAGCTATAGACTAGTCTTTTTTTCAGACGCATTACACCTATCTCTCGGGACTTCTCGCACGCACCATCTCTAGCTCCCTAGGTCAATGCCACCCACATACACTTGCACTCTGAGTTTAGTACATTATACAGGAAGAGAAGAGGTGCACGCACGCACTCGTCCTCTCTCTGTAGCTACGAATTGTAGTGTTCTCAACCAGCTGATTGGCTCCATCATAGGTTTCACGTTGCTCCTTGGCCTTGAGATAGTACTAGATGTCTTCATTTATTACTTTGTAGACTCGCTTTGCATTGGAAAGCGCTATGTGATGGTAACATATTATGTTACTCTATTTGCCTCTCTCCTCATTAATTACTTGCCACCTCATCATTTTTACTTATGTGGCATCTATGTTACTACCTATGTTACTCCCACTATAACCAGCCTTATGCGCAGAGAAATTAGGATCGGAGGGAGTACTACTAGTAGTAGTACTACTTTGGTGTGTCGCATCAACTCGCACAAGTATGCAACACTTCCTCAACAAACAAGCATATAAGCTGTTATACTTACTTCTTATAAGCTGTTATACTTCTTACCAAAGGATCTTTATATCCAACAGACGCAAAATATCCGTTCGACTGTTGGAAATTACTTTAACTGTTGATCTGATGTCGAAGTAATTGCTGCATCGCCACGAAAGCCCACCATCTCCTAAGCTAAAGTAGACCGAGCTAACCCCTATATTAGCATATTACTAAGATAAATAGAAGGCACTTTAGAATCATATAGGACATGAGCTTGTCAATTTAAATGTGGAGGGACACCAGCTTAGCCCCGGCCAACAGCTTGGGCGGAACTGTGAAGAAGGTCAACTCGTGCACGGCAACGTCGCCGGGATCCTTGGTGCTTGTCACCTCCATTTCCACCTTGACGGCATCGGTCCTGCCTTTGGGCTCCCCCGGCGGGCCGTTCGCCCATAGCTTGGCCACGTAGTGCTGCAGTGGGGACGACCCCGCTCTAATGCAGACGACCGACACGGTGATAGGCGCGCCGATGTCGAGCATGCCGCCGACCAAGAAAAACGTGCGGCCGTCCTCCTCCGAGAACAGCAAGAGCCGTGGCTCTGACAGTGGCACTTGCAGCTGGAGCACCTTGCCATACTGGATCCTGTGCACGGGCATGGGATGCACGGTGCTGATGTGGTGGGAGAGCGCCGGCGGCTGGCCTTCGTAGCCACAGACGGGCACGGGGCATTTGCAGGGCGCGAGCAGACACACACTCTCGTGATCGGCGAGCTTGTGGTAAGTGACGTAGAGCCCGCAGCCTTCGTGCGGGCACTCCACCCTCACCGAGGAGAGGACGGCGTCCACCGCCGTGTTCTGCACGTTGAAGCCACCGCCGCGCTCGCACTTCTGGCACTGGCGCTGGTTCCCGGGGTGCTCAACGCGACAGTCCGCGCAGGCCAGGTGCCCTCCCTTGCACTGCACAAATCAACCGAACAACACATCAATCAAGAAACCTGCACCTTGCTCGATCAGCCGAACGGAGGAGGTGCATTCGAACCTCATACACTGGAGGCTTGAGGGGCAGTGGAGCAAGGTGAGGTCCATCGAGACCATAGAGAGCTCCATCATCGGGTCCTGTTCCGTCTGCATGATCTCACCCTCCTCGTGCACAACCATCTCTTGCTTTATTAGGGCGGGGGCATTACAAAGCTTTACCATCACATATTCATACTACTTCAAGGTGCATTAAATCAACACATGCAAGTATCAAAAGGAGAGTCATGGCATGCATGCATGCGTTATAATTAATGCATCGATAAATGAAAATTATTGAAATATATCGAGTGCAGTGCTTTGATGTGTCGCGTCAACTCGTAATAGACCGAGAAGTTTGATTACAACAACGCCCTCTCGCCTTAACCGCACCTGCCTTTGTCTAGATGACAGGTGGGCCACCCACCTGTTGGGCCCACCTGTCATAGATGCAAAGGCAGGAGCAGTAAGTCAATGAAGCTGCGTCCCTCCCTCGCCCATGAGCGTGGTGGCTGGCAGGACTAGGAGAAGCTTTCGTTCGCTACACGCTCTCCCTCCCGCACGCGGTGGACATGCAGCAGTTCAATCGGTGTCAGATGGCCAGAAGCATACTGTAGTACTCCTCCACTGCGGTAGTACTCCATCATTGTTCGACTTCCCGAAGAGGCGAAGAGCCAAGCGCGGCCCGGACGCTCGTGTGGCAGTTTCTTGTGTAGAGTAGTACCATGCCTGTAAGCTTAAAATCGTTGGGGTCGGCTCCATGTCTTTTCTTTTGATTAAAATAATCTTCTGGCCCTACCTGTCATCCTGGTGATTCTAGTTTGCACGCTCATCTGGTCAAGACAGGAATATATATTTTAATTTGTGGTGGGGTAAATGTTATAGGTTGCAGCAAATGGAGTATTGTACACTGCGGGTCTTTCAGCCAAGTTTAGAGGCAACCATGTGGGGCTAGTGTTATGATGCCTCACGTCAACTTGTACAATAAGGAGAAGCTTGATTTTACTACTACACGCCTTCTCCCTCACCCATGCGCGTGGTGGCTCGCAGATGAGGACAGGCTTTTGCTTATAGTACTACAACAAGCTATCCCTCCCGCTCGCGGTGGACGGACATGCAGCAGTGGATTCGATACTGTAGAAGCAGTAGTAGTAACATCATTGTGAACACCCGCGCCTTGCCAAATGAGCTATGCTCAGTTCTCAGGAGCACGCATATAGGCAGGCTCTTGCATGAGACAAAATTGCTATGTGAGGCAACTATTGCTTGCTAGTATAGCCCTGTAAACCAGGAAGGAGTATTTGCCTTTCTAGAGATTTCAACAAGTGACTAGGGGGGTGTTTGTTTCCAGGGACTTTTTGGTGTAGGGACTAGAAAAAGTCCCTCTTAGAGACTTTTTAACCAAACAGGAGGGACTACTAGGGACTAAAAGTTGCTTTTTGGGACTAAATGAAGAAGACTCTCAAGGAGAGTCTTTTTTGGGACTTTTCCAACAATGCCCCTCCCTGCACCTATTGAACCGCCGCCCCATGGTGTTGTTTGGTTGTTATTATTCTGTATACTAGGGGTAACATGGTCTTTCACATGTCATTTAATAACCTCTAGGAAGAGACTAGGGACTTTTTAGTCCCAGGAAACGAATAGGGAGGGACTTTTTAGGGACTAGTGACTTTTTAGTTGGGACTAGAAAAAGTCCTAGGACTTATGAACCAAACAGGTCCTAGACTACACCGAGACGGAGTACATATGGAGCAAAATGAGTGAATCTACACCGTAAATAAATACGTAGTTCTCTAGTTTTCCTCTCCGTCTTGGTCGCGGTGCACAATATTGAGTATACTAGTACTATCATCTTGAAATTTAGGAAGTCACCATAGGCACCTCGCCGTCGACGGGAACGTCTCCTGACACGCGATAGACGTGAGCGGCAGTCGCCTCCATAGGTGCTTGAATGCCAAGGAGGGAGAGGGTAGCGGTTCCTGAGATGTTGAACGGTCAATGATGCATCCTCAAATTACATGCAGAGGGAATTAATTGGAGAAGCAGAATAGAGCCAGCACGATGTGAATGCAACAGAGTTTGGATTCTCATATAAAGGCGCCCCACCACTCCAATCCATCTACTCCTAGTCTCTGCGCAACACTGCTCACTCCAATCCAAGACCAAGTGACCAGAAGCCAGAAGCACTTATTGAGGCGATGGACACGAGCGGCAGTCGGCTGTACCAAATCATCCAAGGCATCGGCATGCGGCCCCGCACCGCGCAGCATTTCCAGATGGTGCTGGCGACCGCCAGTGTCGTAGCCCTCGCCGACATCGGCTTCGCCTCTCGCATGGACGACATGATGGTCAACTCCATCCGCAAGTTCACCGCCATCAAGAAGCGTGCGGACGACCTTGCCGTACTGCTCCAGCCCGCGTGCCCAGGCTCCTCATTGCCTGCCACCCTCATCGGCCTCCATGGTGACAAACTCTTTCAAGCCCTGGTGGCCCTGCAGGTGCCTGAGTTCGTGACAAAGAATGTGCACCTCGAGGCCGCGCTCGTCGCGCAGCGCCTCGCCATGCAAGAAACCATCGACCTGCACATCCACTTCTATGAGGAAATCGTCTACATAGGCCACCACAAGGCCAGCGAGGACAGAAAGGCGTTGGCCTTCTTCCAGCGGCTGGAATCTTTGGACGCCATTGTTAAGAAGCACATCGACCTGGCCACGAAAGCCGCTGCTACTTAGCCGCCGTTCGGTGGGCCGTCGCCCTGAGTCGAGGAGGTGGACGTCGTCGATGGATGCATCTCTTCTTCCGGCCTCCTGTAACCAGCACTGCATCGCCTCGTGGCCTTAATGTTTTATTAGTATAGGAGTATATGGCATTTTTATTCCAGTAGTAACGTTTTCACTGTGAGGTGGGGCCGCAGTTGAGCAAACCGACCATCGGCAAATCCCCACCGCGCTCATCGGGCGTTGGCTGACTTTAGAATTAGAAGAGAGAAATGAGGGAGAAGAGCTAGCTGTAGCACAGACGCTATTGTCAGATGGGACTCGCGTTGATAGAATAGGAGTACTGAGCACTCGCACCTCTTTTTTTAGGGAAAAAGCAGTCGTATGTCTAGTACTACCACTAGTTGGGTGCGTGCGACCTATACCTGTCATCACTTTAGGTCTCCTTTTCGAACCGCAGCTACGCTTCACCGTACATATTTTTTCACGCATTTATCCTCCTATATGTACTCCCAGGCTATTTCCACATGCTCCCTTTCGCTGACATGTGGGACATAGAGCATCTGGGTCGTAGTGCATGCACGACTCGGATCATATGCCGGGGTACTTTACATTTCAGACCTCACGAATTACATGCAAACCCCCCGCAGAAGAATAAATAAATAAATGAATTACTACATGAAACCAGATTATTTTCCTAGAAACCGGAGCACGTTCATTAAATTTTGGACATAACACGTTTATAAAAAAACTACCGGACCTAAACCAGTCTAAGGGCCTCATTGATTCGCAGGATACTGAAAACACAGAAATGGGGAAAGTATGATGGAGATGAACCGAGACGAGGAGAACTCTAACTAAGTTGGAGGTTAGAGTTAGATTGTAACCCTAAACTAACTCTAAACCCAAGAGGTGTATGGATGGCAGGGTTAGATTGATAATAAATGTTCTTTCTCAATCGTTTGACTACTTTGGACCCTATTTCCTACCAGATTTGGTGTGGTCGGCTCTTGTGTGGCCTCCTCCCGCTCACAATTGATATAAACGAAACATCTTTACAAATGAAGCATGCAAAACATGATAAATTTTACTTTCTCCATACAATTGAGATATCCCACTTAAACATACAAGTCCTCAATCAAGCTTCACAAAAAAAATACACTCCATGAAACAGAGCATGAGCTAACTCATCATGGAAGTCATTCACGATAGGGAGGGAGCCCGGAGGCCCTCACGCACCCAGGGAGGAGCTCGTCGTCGTCGCTTTGGAGGAAGGCTCCGTAGAGCCCAAGCCCCGGGAACCGCTCCGACGCCGGCGCTTGCGAGTTGAGGTTGACACCAGCATGGCTAGCAGGGCCACTTGCTGACGACTGCGAACCGAATCCTTGGGCCTCTAGAAATAATGCAAGCCTGAAAGTGAAATACCTAGAAAGGTGAACTGAATCTTTGGGCCTCTAGAAATAATGCAAGCCTGAAACTGAAATACCTAGAAAGGTGAACTGAATCCTTGGGCCTCTAGAAACAATGCAAGCCTGGAATTGAAATACCTAGATAGGTGAACTGATTCTTTGGGTCTCTAGAAATAATGCAAGCCTGAAACTGAAATACCTAGAAAGGTGAACTGAATCTTTGGGCCTCTAGAAAGATTTATTACCTCCTCAAGCAGCATCAAACAATTCCATGCGTGCACCACAAATCTATACCAAATTTATCAGGATCTACTTTTCCAAATCAGAATTAGCGCTAGAGCGAGGAAGATCAATGATATGGCTGTGAGACAGAGAAGGAACGAACAAACTCACCCCTCTCGCGACCTCCCTGGTAGATGCGCCGCCGCCGCGCAAGACAGAGCGAGAAAAGCGAACGGTGAAGGGGGAGCGGGGCAAGCTTCGAAGGCCGGAGGGAGAGGGCGGCGGAGGCCGCATGGAGAGGGCAACCGAAGGAGAGAGAGGGCGAGCGGCGGAGCGGCGCTTGGGCGGGCGGCCCGATGGGGAACAGAGAGAACTCGCGTGAGGGGGGCGGAGGGAGCGATCTGGTGCGGGCAGGGGATATTTTTTTAGTTCTCTTTTAGTGGGCCCAAGGAGAACTAACCCAATTAGAACCTCTCCACCGGGCTAGTTTTTTAGCTGGGTTAGAGCAAACTAGCTCAAACTAACCCCTCCTGTTTGGATAATTTGAGGCTATTTCAACCCAAACTAGCTCTAACTCAGGGATCCAAACAAAGAGGAGTAGTACGGTACATGCTACAGTCTGGACCGTGGCACATTGTTTTTTATGGCCATATCAGCACATTGTTTTCTACTGCTGATTCACTAGGCTGCCGTGGTTCGCACTCCTCCGACGTGAGTAGTAGTACTACTACTCCCTCCGTTCCTAAATATAAGTCTTTTTAAACATTTCAAATTGACTACAACATACAGATGTATGTAGATATATTTTAGAGTGTAGATTCACTCATTTTGGTCCGTATGTAGTCACTTGTTGGAATCTCTAGAAAGACTTATACCGCATGATTCTTTGCTCCTTCTTACTACTACGTACTACTTTGCCGACATGTGGTAGAGCCAGCAGCATCCGGGTCGACGTAATACGTGTCATGCACCAGATTAGAGTGCGGAACAGAAGGGGGTCATCACCCTGGTCGTATCGCCAGTAATTCATGACTATAGTGAGTAGTCATATCACAAGTCTTTCCAGCAGTAACGCGCCATCAAATCGCACAGCCCGACCTTTCTAGCAGTAAGTAAATTGAATCCGCTACTCCCTCACCGTCCTCGCCCCTCTGTCAAACCGCCTACGCAAAAACTGTCGCGCGTACTGCCCGGGAAAAGCCCCGCCCTCAACTTTTAACTACGCGAAAATAGTTTGAGCTTGTTCGTTCTATATAAATACTAGTACTGTATGTTTATTCACCCGTGGGGTTGTTCAATGAATGGAGGGCCAGGGAGCACAAGTGAACGATACTACTAGTAGTAGTAGTAAGTAGGAGTCGTACAGTTAGTCACCTTAAATAGAGAGTTTCTTTTCTTTAGTGCCACGTACACAAATTGAAACGCTTGTTGTGGAGAGAAAAAGATAATCACTCCAGTATATATGTACGTAGGGGCCTGAGCGCTTGCTTACTAGGGTTGCTCTCTTCATTCTCTCATCCTCTCCAGATATAAACAAGACAGCGGTAGCGACATTTTCTCTCTGCTCACCATTGGTCGCAAATCCGACCGGATCCCTTCAGCTGGTGTGTGTAGAGGACTAGGTACATCGTTCACGCGGTCATTGCTGGCGAGGGAGGAAACCCACAGCTGCCGGAGGGGCCCGATCCTCTGCCCGTGCCGTTCTCTCCGAAACAGTGCCGACTCGGGAGGTCCTCCGACCCTTCTTCCTCCCTGCCGTATTGTGCGCATATCCGACCTGCCGCCGCCGACATCGCGAGGACCCTCAGGTATAAGTTCTTTGAAAGCGGCCTTGCTCTACTGCACCAGCTCCCCACGTGTCTGCATGTGCATCTTTTTCTACTCCCATCAGCTCTTCCAAAGCCACCTACATTTTTAGTATTATTAGAGGTAAAGCTACTTCATGCATACGAATCTAGGAATTTGTTCAAACAACAAAGAAAGGGGGGAAAGTTGTAGCATGAATCTAGGACTTGATTCAAACAGGAAATAATATGGTGAAAGTAGTAGAGACCGGATACCCAACTGGTCTCTTGGTTGAAAAGGGAAATAATGGGAAAACGCAGTACAAACTGGATAAGGAACAGATCTATTATTGGTTGAAAAAAGGATAGAAAGTGGCGGCTGGTGGACAAGTCAACAGAGTATGTCCAGGATTAGACTTGTTGCCCTCACATAGTAAAAGGTCTCCAGGATTAGAATTGCTGCCCTCACATAGTAAAAGGTCTCAGGATTAGATTTGCTGCCCTCACATTGTAAAAGGTCTCCAGGATTAGATTTTCTGCCCTCACATAGTAAAAGGTTTCCAGGATTAGATTTGCTGCCCTCACATAGTAAAAGGTCTCATGGATTAGATTTGCTGCCCTCACATAGCATGAACAAACTCGGCATCACCACTTTATGCCTCCTTGTAGGTACATTGGGCTGATGCGTCCACTATCGCATGTCCTTATACCAACCTTTTGCTGTTGTTAATGTAAGGGCACATGTAAAATGAAGCGATCACACTATTACCTTAGGGACATGTCTAACCAGTCTTATTGTTAATCCAATGCCTCCAGTGATAATATGCAATTAAACTGTGTTACAAATGGTACTCCTGCTGTTTTCCCTAGTATGATAAGTAAGTTACTCCTTTACGCTGCTGAGTGCCCTGGTGTCCCCATGGTCCCAGGCCCTTAAACCAACTCTTTAGCTGCTGTTGATTTACTGTATCTGGTAAACAAGCAATGCCACCATTAAAGTAATCCCATATTTGACGTATGTCATTGTTGATCGTAATGCTTCCGGTAACATGAAGCATTGCTGACATTTTAAAATTTCTACTGTCCTTGTGGGATTTGCCATGAACATAATTAGGATGCTTCTTTTGATTTTGTGTATGTTTCGTATATTCTTATTGACCAGCAAATGTTTACTTTCTATCTTTTTGTGCAGATAGGGATATCCATTTCACCTTGTTGCTATTGTGACCTTTTGGTGAACTGCACAAAACACTTTTTTTGGAATGAGTGTCTTGTGCAGTTCAACTAAAATGTCACGTGGGCAACATCTCTCAATTTTGGTGGAACTGCACAAAATGGTGATTGGAGTAGCCAAAACCTCCATCAAGTTCTGTTGGTAATATTGTGCAACATTTTATTAGCCTTTGCAAGATGAGCCGTCACTGTCACCACAATGGCACTTTTTTTAGTGGAACTGCACAAAAGGATAAGCAAATTATAGTTGCACCTTACATGAGCCGGACAGCCAACCTTAATGGTCCTCAATTTTAGTGCAACTACTAAAGAAGAACCTTCCAGCTAACGAGAGCAAGTACTTCTTGCTAGCTTAATGATGCAATCTTTGCTTCATTTCAGGTGAACTACAGAAAAAGGCGCATGAATTGAATCATGGAACTCCAAGCAGGCCTCATCCGAGTGGAGCTGCAGGTTGAGTTCAAGGAGTGCCACTATTATAGTAATCATGCTCTTCTTGTTTGTGCTCTACAAATAGGAATACTCAACTACAGATGTTGTGACGGTCAAGAGCATTCGCCAAGTTCTTCGCTTGTATGACACGGCTAGCCAAGATGGATTTAATTCCGATAGTCACTTTATCAAAAGGCTCTAATGGGTTGGTTCTGAATCTTGCAAGCTGGGAATCAATGAGATGTGTAGGCATATTTGTTGTACTTATTATTTGAATCTTATTTGTTGGTTATGAATCTTGCAAGCTGGGAATCAAGGAGATGTGTAGGCATCTTTGTTGTACTTATTATTGGGATCTTATTTGCTGGTTCTGAATCTGGCAAGCTGGGAAACACGGCATGATGATGTAGAGGGAAACAACCATAACAAACAGTTCAAACTTGGTAGTATTATCTGTGTGAAAGTGCGAAAAATGTGCTGATCGTGTGCGTCCTAAGAATAATAATTCTAATTGTTGTGCATGTTGATCCTGTGGCACTGATAGAACGAGCCAATGCATTGCTTGTTTTAAGTATAAATTTCTATTAAAGCTAATTAAATTTAAGTAAAGTGACCACTAACTCTTGTTATTACAGTAGCAATACAGACCCGCTCGTGAACCGACGTGTGGCCGGACTAGGTTTCTTAATGGAGGCATTTGAATGCGCCGAGGGTGCATCTTCTACCGGGCGTGCAGCGGTCGAGGGAGGGGTAGTAACTATTGTCGCCTGTACACACTCAGTTTACTCTTGAATGCAGTTCCCCAAGAGCTGAAAAACAAAGTACTGCCGCCGCCTACCCACTCGTTCACTTGAAGAGACTCCAATGGTGACCCGAGGGGCGACCCGAGGGGTGAGCCAGCAAGGAGTTCCCCTTTGAGTTCGCCGTTCAGTCCTATGGCTGCACCAAGTTGAATGTGATGTACACCAACGATCTGGACTCGGTGAAGCTCTGCCTCGCCGAGTTCAAGCAGTACCTACAGGACGAGAAAGCACAAGGTCGCAGGACTAGACCTTGTGCCCATCCATTCGTCTCCTGACAGGGACCAGCGGATCGCCGTCACCCAGGTATGTGTGTGGGACGAGGTTCTCATCTACCACTGGTGTAGGGCCATCAGAGGTTCTGGAGCATCCGCCCGTTTCATCAGCAGCGCCGACTGCACCTTCCCTACGGTGGAGAGAAGGAAGAACGCGACGATTTGGCCATCTGGTGCAACAAGCTTGTGGACATCCAGAAGCAATACAAGATCATCGGCAACGGGCAGGAGAAGGACTCCGTGGTTGACCTCGCCAAGACCATCATCGACCCCTGATATGCCAACATGAAACAAGACAATGATAGCAAGGACCTGAACACGTGGGAGGTACCTCTGAATCTAGCCTACATAACCTACGCGGCCAAGGACGCATACGCATGCTACGACATGTACATGCGGATCTTGGACATGAGGGTGTGTCTGCTTCCCATAACCGATGAGTACACGGACAGCCGTACCGTCATGATCAAGCGTGCCAGGAAGGTCTAGATGTTGTACTTTATCTATTTATAAGCACCTTTATCATCTGAGTGTTTTATGCATTAATTAGCCTATGTGTCGTAATTATCTGTTTTGTCCGAAATATTTCTTTTAAGAACCCATTAACATGTTTGCTTTTTTAGTGGCTATTTGCTTATGTATGTAACTAGTTCACTTGTCCGTTAAAAAAAACTAGTTCACTCGGCTGCCGTGCTTTGAATCTCCTTCCTCCCAACATATTCCCCTTCTTCGGTGGACCCAGCAGGTCTCGTACACAAACATATGGGACCAACCACCTATCCATTTGTATTTCTTTATTTTGTTCAATCTTTCGTCCTCTTCCTATACAGCGGCTAGCCATCATAGCCTATGGCGTTGGCCAGGCCATCCCTCTACTACCACACATTGTCCGGCGGCGGCAGCTCCACCGGCCAACCCTGCACCCGAACAAGTCAACCCTCATAGTCCCCTCCGCCTGTGTCTTCCCCCGCTCCGGTTCGTACGGTCCGAGGTCTCGACGTCGTTCTTCGCCTTGGTGCTCTCGCCGCGGCACCGCCGTCTGTCGTTCCCAACATGGTCAGCAAAACAAGAGGAATCGGGAGACAACTGTTCATCGAGAGGTTGACAGTCCCGGGCCCACCAGGTCCATGGCCTAGGTTTTGTTGTTTAACATGGGTAGCCCACGACATGTTTCAACATTTTCTGGATCCATCAGGTATCAAGCGGCCTCTGGGCCTCTCAACCTAGCTTGTCTATAACATCAGCAGCCCAAGTTATGTTTGTTTTTTCAAGACGACGCATAGCTCAGTTCTATTCTTCTATAAGAATGCAAAACTGAACCAATATTTTCTATAAGAATGCAAAACTGAACCTATATTTATATCTTATTTTATTACATATATATATGTAATAGAAACAACATAAGGTTCTGTTAAAAATGTCGTTCGTCCAACCATTTTATAGACCATCCCACTTCCTTTATTTTTTGTTTTCATTAAACTTATATCTGAATTTTCTCCCACTTTCTTTTTCGACATGTACTGAGTTTTCTCTCAGTACATTTCCCTAGAACCAACTCAACTGTCCCACGTCTAGCCTAAAAAATAATAATACCCCACGTACTATTAACTCATCAAATTAAAATGATATTTTATTTCATAAGTTGAAAGTTCTTAAAAAATAATAATAATAATTGTTTATATATAACTTGGCAAGTTAACTCCTAGTGATTGCATACATAAGGTTTCAAAGATTTTACTGACCAATGCAGTAATAGACGTGCAATAATGTGTTTATGTTTTTATAACATTTCTCTGTCTAGCCCAACGTGATATTTTCACCCAGCCCAGCAAGTCCACGGATTTTGAGAAAAATGCAAATGGGCTTTAAATTCTACCATATATATAAACGGGCTGCACAGATGCTACATCATTGTTTCACCCAGCCCAGCAAATGGACTAAAAACAAATGGACTGGCTGACATGTGGGCCAGTAGGTCGAAGCCTAAGAAGGCGTTGGATTTACATCCAACGGCTGGCATTCTTCTTCAATCTCTCGTCTTTTTCCCCAGCGCTGCCATGACCGCCTGCTACAGCCTCCGGCGTCTAGCGGCGTTGTTTTGCGTGCCTCAGCAAAACCCTACCACACCGACGACTAGGCCATCCCTCCACTCCGCACCTCCTGTTATTCTCTGCCGAGTATTGGCCCACCCCGCACCCGAACCAGTCAAGTTTCCCACTCCTCTCCGTCTGTGACTCCACTGCCGCGTCTTCCCCATCTCTGGGTCGTTCCAGTCTGGGGGCCTCGCCGTCGTCCACCGCATTGGTGCGCTTGGCGTGGCGTCGTCAAAATACAAGAGTCATTAGAAGAGGACTGTACGTGGAGAGCCTGACGGCTGGGACCCATGAGGTCCATGGTCGCACGCAAGGAAAGTTCCTGCTTATTAAGCTATTTCCTCCCCCTGACAGCTTGGACCCACCGGCTGTATCTTCGCACGGAAGGAAGTGCCTCCTTGTTATGCGAAAAAAACTATTCCTCCCGATGACAGCTGGGACCTGGCAGATTTGGTGGCTGACTTGTGGGCCTACTCAGCAGACGTGTACGCAGGGCTTTGTCAACTTAATCAACAAATGATTCTAGCAGCTGGACTGTTGGATGTTAATCCAACAGTCGTGCTCCTTCTTCAACCTCTGTTCTTGCTACTGTCTCCCGTGGGCGGCAGTGCTGCCACGCACCCGAACCAGTCAAGTTTCCCACTCCTCTCCATCTGCAACTCCACTGCCGCGTCTTATCCATCTCCGGGTCGTTCCAGTCTTGGGCCTCGCCGTCGTCCACCGGCCTTGGTGTGCTCGGCACGGTGTGGTCAACGTGGTCAACGTGGTCAACAACCGAGAGAGGCTGACAGTGGGGACGCACCACGCCCATGGACGCATGCATGCAACTGCATCCTTTTTACCCTAAAAACTAATGTTTTCTCCCCCTGACTGCTAGGACCCACCAGCTAGATCTTCTCACGCAAGGAAGTGCATCCATATTACGGGGAAAAAATGATTCGCCCCCCTAACTGCTGGGACCCACCAGCTACATCTTCGCACACAAGGAAGTGCCGGACAGTCGGGACCCACCCGGTCGAAGCGTACGTAGCGTTGTCATTCTGGTCGCGAACGTGTACGTACATACTGGTCGATCGGTCTGCCTACAGGCTGCAGCGATGAACCATGGCCGTGTAAGGAAGGGCACCTTTTGTAGTAGAGGCGCACACGTGTCGTAGTAGAGGCGCGCACATAGCATGTACACGTACGTACAGCGGCCATGGTGCAAGAAAGAAAATATGGCCACCTACGTATATACGGGTGGGGTATCGAACGCCTACTCGCGCCTACTCGCGCATACGTACAGCCAGAGCTGGGTCAGAATGGAGAAACTGTGTCGTCGTTGTGTTCATGGGGAGGCAACTGAATGCATCATGTTCATCGGGAAGCAATGGAATGCGTGTTGTTCATCGGGAGCCAACCGGCTTGGATGGAACAACCGATGGAAACAAGGCCTGGCATACCGCAGAACGGAGGAAACGGCCTTGTGTTTGACTGGCCACGATCGAAACGGGATCCTGTTCATCGGGAGGGGTCTGGTGTACCGCAAAATGGAGTAAACGGACCTCCTACGGTCGAAACGGGGTCCTGTTGATTGGGAGGGGTGTGGCGTACCGCAACACAGAGGAAACGAACTTGTGTTGGAGCGCTACGGTCGAAACGGGTGTCCTGTTCATCGGGAGGGGTGTGGCGTACCGCAAAACGGGACTCCACGGGATACTGTTAATCTCCATCGTTGACCTCCTCCAGCCTCCACGGGCTACTGTTCATCCACCATCGACCTCCTCCAGCCTCCACCTGCGACTGTTCATCCACGGGCTCTTGTTCATCCAGCCTCCACCACGCGCTCCTCCACCGGCTACTGTTCAACCAGCCCTCTCCACGAGGGTCCTGTTCAACCACCCCTCCACGGGCTACTGTTCAACCAGCCCTCCACTGGCTACTGTTCAACCAGCCCTCCACGGGGTCCTGTTCATCCAGCCCTCCACGGGGTCATGTTCATCCACCGGCTCGATCGATAGGGGTACTGTTCATCCAGCGGCAACGGCCTCTACTACCACGGGTTCTTGTTCATCCATCCACCACCGGGAACTGTTCATCCAAACCCCCCAACAACGCTCACTGTCCATCCAGAGGCAGCACCGATCGGCTTCAGTTAGCAGCAGTAGCGAAGGAATCGCTCGATCGGGTTCAGTTAATAGCAAGGGATCGATCGATCGCTCGGGTTCAATAACGCGTAGCCTGCAGTGCAATCGCTCGGGTTCAGTTAGAGCCCAACGCCTCGCACACACGCGCGTACGTACGAGAGAAATGTGCATCGCTCGTCCCCCGACCACTCATCGTAACCGGGAACTCCCCGATATTTTCCTCGCCCTCGCTTCTACTACGGTTTTTTCCGTCATGGACGGCCTAAAGAATGTCATGCATCTGCGTCTCCGACCCGCCCAGGACGAAAGACCCATTTTTTGTCATGATTTTTTGTTATAGAAGTAGGACCCCACCACATTTATGATGATATCGGGTTTTGTCACAATTATCGTCATAGAAGTGTCATAAGTATGAGAGAGAAAAATTCGTTCGGCCCAAAATGTCACTGATGTGTCTTTTTTTGTAGTGTTTCCCTTTTCAGGACAAAAACAAGGAACGAGTTTTGGGATTATGCACCGGTACCGGTACGAACAAAGTAGGGCAGTTGGCAAGCAATACATTGAGCTCTTCTTATTGATAAAGCAAGTAATAATAAAACTAGAAAGGAAAAGAAAAAAAGACAAAGAACAATATCTGCACGAATCTTCGCGTAGCATCAATGGCATAGGACCTAGATGTGCATTACTTAGAGCACATCTAGATGTGCTTTAGCAATACTGTCAAACAAAACCCCTAATCATCATTGCAAACAGCGCATAGAACATGGCTAATGCGACAACCACAACTACACATGCTAGTTCCTTCTTGTCTCTTGCTTTCATCTATTGCCTGTGATTGATTCTTTCTTGCTTCATCGTACTGATTGTACATTCCAGATCAGCCAGTTTCTTCTTCAGCTTTACGTTATCTTCTGCGAGCTTGGTGATAACACTCCGAGCCCTGCCATGCCATTCTTCATCCAGCTAGTTAACAAAGGCACAAGCCTCATATCCCTGCCAATGTTAAATAGTATTCTGGATGAGCGGTGGCATTAACTGAAGTAAAATGATGAACTTAATTAGCACAAACCTCTAAGGGGCAACTGAGAAACCGCCTGCCAATGTCGAATCCCTCTGTGCATACACGTCGAGCAGGAGTGTGCCCGTGCACACAACTCAGCTTTTGGCACTTCTCGATGGCGCAAAACTCGGAGTCGAACTCGTGTTGCGGGAGTCTGGAGTCAAGCTCCGGATCCGGCGGCAGATCGCTTTCCTGGGGGGGTGGGGGGTCATTCAGGACGGATTCAGCAAGGATCTATACTTTAGACATGCTAAAAAAGATCGGGATAGATTGGAACCTGACATGACGATTTGGATCCGTAGTACACCTGCCTTCTGATGACCTTAGGCAAGTGCTCGGCGGCGACCGCCGTCGTGGCGGCGATACGAGCAGGAGCAACTGCACCGAAACCATCAGCACCACTTGTCCGCATTCCCCCAATGTCAACGCCACGCGAGGGAATTTGGAGGCTATGTAGGGATTTGGGGGAAATGGGGAAACTATGGAGATAAGCTAACGGTTGGGAACTACTAATGGCACTATATATATGTTGTAGACGGCACACTGTTTGTACATGTCGTTTGTGTTAGGTATTACAACGTCACACACGATTTCCGCACCACACCGTGTGAGAAGACAACGTAGGTTAGACATGGTTGCCGTTACATAACCGTATGTGATGTACTACCCTGTCCATATAATTGAGTTACGGTGAGATACCATGTAAACAGCCGCTGCACGGATATCTGTAAAAAAACAGCCGCTCTGCATATAGAGATGGCGGCGGAGGCCTAGGCAGCGACTACCGGAGAAGAGGTCAATCCTCGGTCGGTGGGCGGTGACGGAGTCATAGGAGGCGATCCTCGGTCTGCGGAGGGAGATAGGAGGAGCTCAACCATCGAGGTCGGCAGTGGCGTGATTCGAGCACATCCATCGCAGTCGATGGCAGGATAGTGGAGGTCGAACTTCAGGCGGCAGTCGCGCTAAGCGTTGCTCCTTGACCCTGCTGCCTTGGCGTGGCGCCGCATCGCGCTTGTCTGTCTGCTGGGTGGAGATCGCCGCACGGCTAATTAATTAAGGTATTATTTTCGTGAGTGGCTTAATTAAGGTATTCAATTCCTAAGTGTAGTGTTGTACTAGTACTCTGCGTGTAAATTGACTGGCCATTAATTTTTTTCATTGCACATCTGGATAACAACATGGAGCGCCCTCAGTAATTATTAAAATAAAACCTTGTGATTTATGCACACATCTTTGGGCAGCAGTTAATCTGTGTATTAATGTTGTTGTTTTGTTTTTAGTTACCATTCATCTGCTATAGATGGAACGATCTCGATCGATGAAGAATCGGAAAACCGCAGATTTTATTAGTGGCGTGACAGAGTTCATGAATTTGGCTGAAAGTACAAAGAGGAGAATTGGTGATGCGGATTACATCCTGTGTCCATGTACTGGTTGTGCCAATACAGAGTCACATGAAGTTGCAGATGTCCAGTTGCAGATGTCCAGAGTCACATGACAGTATTGCGATGTGAACTAGATTATTGACTCTAGTGCAGGTGGGAGACTGAAGGAAATATGCCCTAGAGGCACTAATAAAGTTGTGATTTTAAATTTCCTTATATCATGATAAAGGTTTATTGTTCATGCTAGAATTTTATTAACCGGAAACTTGATACATGTGTGGATACATAGACAAAACACCGTGTCCCTAGTAAGCCTCTACTAGGCTAGCTCGTTAATCAAGGATGGTTAAGTTTCCTAACCATAGACATGTGTTGTCATTTGATGAACAGGATCACATCATTAGGATAATGATGTGATGGACAAGACCCATCCGTTAGCTTAGCATATTGATCGTTCAGTTTTATTGCTATTGTTTTCTTCATGTCAAATACATATTCCTTCGACTATGAGATTATGCAACTCCCGGAAATCGGAGGAATACCTTGTGTGCTATCGAATGTTATAACGTAACTGGGTGATTATAAAGATGCTCTACAGGTATCTTTGAAGGTGTTTGTTGGGTTGGCATAGATCGAGATTAGGATTTGTCACTCCGAGTACCAGAGAGGTATCTCTGGGCCCTCGGTAATACACATCATGATAAGCCTTGCAAGCAATGTGACTCATAAGTTAGTTACGGGATGATGTATTACGGAACGAGTAAAGAGACTTGCCGGTAACGATATTGAACTAGGTATGAAGATACCGACGATCGAATCTCGGGCAAGTAACATACCGATGACAAAGGGTGTATGTTGTCATTACGGTACGACCGATAAAGATCTTCATAGAATATGTAGGAATCAATATGACCATCCAGGTTCCACTATTGGTTCTTGACTAGAGAGGTGTGTCGGTCATGTCTACATAGTTCTCGAACCCCTAGGGTCCGCACGCTTAGCATTCGATGACGATTTTGTATTATATGAGTTATGTGATTTGTTGACCGAATGTTGTTCGGAGTCCCGGATGAGATCACTGACATGAAGAGGAGTCTCAAAATGGTCGAGAGGTAAAGATTCATATATAGGATAATGATATTCGGACACTGGAAGTGTTCTGGGGGTACCGGGTACATATCAGGTTACCGAAAGGGGTTCCGGGCATCCCCCCGGCAACTACATGGGCCTAATGGGCCAAGAAGGGGACACACCAGCCCCTAAGGGGCTGGTGCGCCCCATTTAGGCTGAAATAGGAGGGGAATGAAAGAGGAGAAGAGGGAAAGGAAGGGGAGGGATTCGGCCTCCCGCTTCCTTCCCTCCTCCCTCCTCCTTCCTTCCCCCTCCGGAAGAAATGGTAATGGGGGAGGCCGAACTGAGAGGCCCCCAAGTACGACTCCTCCTACTTGGGGAGTCCCCCTTGGCTGCCTCCCCTCCCCTCCAACCTATATATATGTGGGAGAGAACCGCTAGAACACAGAACATTGATTCCTACCCGTGTGCGGCGCCCCCTCCACAGTTTACGCCTCCGGTCATATTCACGTAATGGTTAGCTAAGCCATGCGCGGATCACTTCACCATCACCATCACCACGCCGTCGTGCTGACAGAACTCTCCCTCGACACTTTGCTGGATCAAGAGTTCGAGGAACGTCATCGAGGTGAACGTGTGCAGAACTCGGAGGTGTCGTATGTTCAGTGCTTGATCGGTCGGAACGAGAAGAAGTTCGACTACATCAACCACATTGTCAAATGCTTCCGCTTTCGATCTATGAGGGTACGTGGACACACTCTCCCCCTCCCGTTGCTATGCATCTCCTTGATAGATCTTGCAGGAGCGTAGGAATTTTTTTTAAATTGCATGCTATGTTCCCAACAATGGCATCCGAGCCAGGTCTATGCGTAGATGATATGCACGAGTAGAACACAAAGAGTTGCGGGCGGTGATCGTCATACTACTTACCACCAATGTCTTATTTTGATTCGGTGTTATTGTTGGATGAAGCGGCCCGGACCAACCTTACATGACCACATTCATGAGACCGGTTCCACCGGCAGACATGCAACTAGTTTTGCATAAAGGTGGCTGGCGGGTGTCTGTTTCTCCAACTTTAGTTTAATCAAATTTGACTGCGGTCTATCCTTGTTGAAGGTAAGAACAACAAACTTGATAAATCACCGTTGTGGTTTTGATGCGTAGGTAAGAATGGTTCTTGCTAGAAGCTCGTAGCAGCCACGTAAAACTTGCAACCACAAAGTAGAGGATGTCTAACTTGTTTTTGCAGGGCATGTTATGATGTGATATGGTCAAGACATGATGTGATATACGTTATTGTATGAGATGATCATGTTTTGCAAAAGTTATCGGCAACTGGCAGGTGCCTTATGGTTGTCGCTTTATTGTATGAAATGCAAACGCCATGTAATTGCTTTACTTTATCACTATGCGTTAGCAATAGTTGTAGAAGCTAGTTGGCGAGACGACCACGAAGCTACGATGGAGATCAAGGTGTCAAGCCGGTGACGATGGAGATCATGACGGTGCTTTGGAGATGGAGATCAAAGGCACAAGATGATGATGATGGCCATATCATGTCACATATTTTGATTGCATGTGATGTTTATCTTTTATGCATCTTATGTTGCTTAGTACGGTGGTAGCATTATATATTGATCCCTTACTAAAATTTCAAGGTATAAGTGTTCTCCCTGAGTATGCACCGTGATGTCTACTATGCAACCTTCTTCTTGTAGACGTTGTTGGGCCTCCAAGTGCAGAGATTTGTAGGACAGTAGCAAATTTCCCTCAGGTGGATGACCTAAGGTTTATCAATTCGTGGGAGGCATAGGATGAAGATGGTCTCTCTCAAACAACCCTGCAACCAAATAACAAAGAGTCTCTTGTGTCCCCAACACACCCAATACAATGGTAAATTGTATAGGAGAACTAGTTCGGCGAAGAGATGGTGATACAAGTGCAATATGGATGGTAGATATAGGATTTTGTAATCTGAAAATATAAAAACAACAAGGTAACTAGTAATAAAAGTGAGAGAAAACGGTATTGCAATGCTTCGAAACAATGCCTAGGGTTCATACTTTCACTAGTGCAAGTTCTCTCAACAATAATAACATAGTTGGATCATATAACTATCCCTCAACATGCAACAAAGAGTCACTCCAAAGTCACTAATAGCGGAGAACAAACGAAGAGATTATGGTAGGGTACGAAACCACCTCAAAGTTATCCTTTCTAATCGATCTATTCAAGAGTCCGTAGTAAAATAACACGAAGCTATTCTTTCCGTTCGATCTATCCTAGAGTTCATACTAGAATAACACCTTAAGACACATATCAACCAAAACCCTAATGTCACCTAGATACTCCAGTGTCACCTCACGTATCCGTGGGTATGATTATACGATAAGCATCACACAATCTAAGATTCATCTATTCAACCAACACAAAGAACTTCAAAGTGTGCCCCAAAGTTTCTACGGAGAGTCAAGACGAAAACGTGTGCCAACCCCTATGCATAGATTCCCAAGGTCAAGGAACCCGCAAGTTGATCACCAAAACATCCATCAACTGAATCAATAGAATACCCCATTGTCACCACGGGTATCCCACGCAAGACATACATCAAGTGTTCTCAAATCCTTAAAGACTCAATCCAATAAGATAACTTCGAAGGGAAAACTCAATCCATTACAAGAGAGTAAGAGGGGGACAAACATCATAAGATCCAACTATAATAGCAAAGCTCACGATACATCAAGATCGTGCCAAATCAAGAACACGAGAGAGAGAGAGAGAGAGAGAGAGAGATCAAACACATAGATACTGGTACACACCCTCAGCCCCGAGGGTGAACTACTCCCTGCTCGTCATGGAGAGCGCCGAGATGATGAAGATGGCCACCGGTGATGGATCCCCCCTCCGGCAGGGTGCCAGAAGAGTGTCCCGATTGGTTTTTGGTGGCTACAGAGGCTTGTGGCAGCGAAACTCCCGGTCTAGGTTATTTTCTGGAGGTTTCTGTACTTATAGGAATTTTTGGCGTAGGTCTCACGTCAAGGGGATCTCAGAGTCGTCCATGAGATAGGAGGGCGCGCCCAGGGGGGTAGGGCGCCCCCACCCTCGTGGACGGCCGGGACTCTTCTGGCCCAACTCTTTTACTCCGGGGGCTTCTTTTGGTCCATAAAAAATCGTCAAAATTGGCACGTCAATTGGACTCCGTTTGGTATTCCTTTTCTGTAAAACTCAATAACAAGGAAAAAACAGAAACTGGCACTAGGCTCTAGGTTAATAGGTTAGTCACAAAAATCATATAAAATAGCATATAAAATAGCATATAAATGCATATAAAACATCCTAGATGGATAATATAATAGCATGGAACAATCAAAAATTATAGATATGTTGGAGACGTATCACACCGTTGCGAATGTTCATCGTGCTGAGACACCACGTGATGATCGGGTGTGAAAAGCTCTACGTTCACATACAACGAGTGCAAGACAGTTTTTCACATGCGAAATATTCGGGTTAAACTTGATGAGCCTAGCATGTACAAACATGGCATCGGAACACTAGAGACCGAAAAGTCGAAAGTGAATCACATAGTAGATATGATCAACATAGAGATGTTCACCATTGAAAACTACTCCATCTCACGTGATGATCGGACATGGTTTAGTTGATATGGATCACGTGATCATTTAGATGACTCGAGGGATGTCTATCAAAGTGGGACTTCTTATGTATTATCATTAATTGAACTTAATATATCATGAACTTAGTCCTGATAGTATTTGCAAATTATGTTGTAGATCAATAGCTCAACTATAGCTCCCCTATTTTGTTTTTGATATGTTCCAAGAGAAAGCTAAGTTGAAAGATGATAGTAGCAATAATGCGGACTGGGTCCATGATTTGAGGATTATCCTCATTGCTGAACAGAAGAATTATGTCCTTGATGCACCTCTAGGTGACAGACCTATTGCAGGAGCAGATGCAGCCGTTATGAACATTTAGCAAGCTCGATATGATGACTACATAATAGTTTAGTGCACCATGATTTACGGCTTAGAACCGGGACTTCAAAAATGTTTTGAACGTCACGGAGCATATGAGATGTTCCAAGAGATGGCCCATGTCGAGACGAATGAGACCTTTGACAAATACTTTGCCTACAAAATGGAGGAGAATAGCTCAGCTAGTGAGCATGTGCGCAAAATGTCTGGTTACTAGAATTTCTTGAATCAAGTGGGAGTTAATCTTCCAGATAAGATAGTGATTGGCAGAGTTCTCTAGTCACTATCACCAAGCTACTAGAACTTCGTGATGAACTATAATATGCAAGGAATAACGAAAACGATTCCCAAACTCTTCGCGATGCTGAAATCGGCGAAGGTAGAAATCAAGAAATAGCATCAAGTGTTGATGGTTAACAAGATCACTAGTTTCAAGAAAAAGGGCAAGGGAAAGAAAGGGAACTTCAAGAAGAATGGCAAGCAAGTTGCCACTCCTGTGAAGAAGCCCAAAGCAAGACCTAAGCTTGAAACTAAGTGCTTCTACAGCAAAGGAAATGGTCACTGGAAGCAGAACTGCCCCAAAAATCGGTGGATAAGAAGGATGGCAAAGTGAACAAAGGTATATTTGATATACATGTTATTGATGTGTACTTTACTAGTGTTCATACTAACCCCAGGGTATTTGATACCGGTTCAGTTGCTAAGATTAGTAACTCAAAATAGGAGTTGCAAAATGAACAGAGACTAGTTAAGGGCGAGGTGACGATGTGTGTTGGAAGTGATTCCAAGGTTTAAAAGATAACCATCGCACAATCTCTCTACCTTCGGGATTAGTGTTGAACCTAAATAAATGTTATTTGGTGTTTGCGTTGAGCATGAATATGATTGGATCATTCTTATTGTGATACGGTTATTCATTTAAGTCCGACAATAATTGTTGTTCTGTTTACATGAATAAAACCTTCTATGGTCATACACCCAATGTAAATGGTTTATTGAATCTCGATCGTAGTGATACACATATTTATAATATAGATGCCAAAAGATGCAAAGCTCATAATGATAGTGCAACATATTTGTGGCACTGCCGTTTAGGTCAGATTGGTGTAAAGCATATGAAAAAACTCCATGCAGATGGGTTTTTGGAATCACTTGATTATGAATGATTTGATAGTTGCGAACCATGCCTCATGGGCAAGATGACTAAAACTCCGTTCTCCGGAACAATGAAGCGTGCTAATGACTTATTAAAAATAATAGATACCGATGTATGCGGTCAAGTGAGTGTTGAAGCTTGCGGCGGGTATCGTTACTTTCTGACCTTCAAAGATGATGAGAGCACATATGCGTATTTTTACTTAATGAAACACAAGTCTGAAACATTTGAAATGTTCAAAGAATTTCAGAGAGAAGTGGAGAATCATCATAATAAGAAAATAAAGTTTCTACGATCTGATCGCAGAGGCGAATAATTGAGTTACGAGTTTGGCCTTCATTTAAAACAATGTGGAATAGTTTCACAACTCACGCCACCTGGAACACCACAGCGTAATGGTGTGTCCGAATGTCGTAACCGTACTTCATTAGATATGGTGCGATCTATGACGTCTCTTACCGATTTACCACTACCTGTCGTTTCTTAAAGTTTGGGGTTGTGATGCTTATGTGAAAAAGCTTCAGCCTGGTAAGCTCGAACCCAAATCGGAGAAGTGCGTCTTCATAGGATACCCAAAAGAAACTGTAGGGTACACCTTCTATCACAGATCCGAATGGATCCTTTCTAGAGAAGGAGTTTCTCTCGAAAGAAGTAGAACTTGATGAGGTAATTATACCTTCTCTCGAATTGGAAAGTAGCTCATTACAGAAAACCGTTCCCTTGATGCCTACACCAACTAGAGAGGAAGCTAATGATAATGATCATGAAACTTCAGACCAAGTTACTACCGAACCTCGTAGGCCAATCAGAGCATGTTCCGCACCAGAGTGGTACAGTAATCCTGTTCTGGAGGACATGTTACTAGACCATGAAGAACCTACGAACTATGAAGAAGCGATGATGAGTCTCGATTCTGATAAATCGCTTGAGCCCATGAAATCTGAGATAGGATCCATGTATGAAAACAAAGTGTGGACTTTGGTTGACTTGCCCGATGATCTTCAAGAAGAAGACCAACGCTGATGGTAATGCTACTATCTATAAAGCTCGACTTGCCGCGAAAGGTTTTCGACAAGTTCAAGGAGTTGACTATGATGAGACTTTCTCACCCGTAGTGATACTTAAGTATGTCCGAATCATGTTAGCAATTGCCGCATTTTATGATTATGAAATCTGGCAATTGGACGTCAAAACTGCATTGCTTAATGGATTTCTTAAAGAAGAGTTGTATATGATGCAACCACAAGGTTTTGTTGATCCTAAAGGTGCTAACAAAGTGTGCAAGCTCCAGGGATCCATTTATGGACTGGTGCAACCATCTCGGAGTTGGAATATATGCTTTGATGAGGTGAGCAAAAGCATATGGTTTTATACAGACTTTTGGGAGAAGCCTGTATTTACAAGAAAGTGAATGGGAGCTCTGTAGCATTTCTAATATTGTATGTGGATGACATATTGTTGATTGGAAATGATATAGAATTTCTAGACAGCATAAAAGGATACTTGAATATGAGTTTTTCAATGAAAGACCTCGGTGAAGCTTCTTATATATTGGGCATCAAGATCTATAGAGATAGATCAAGACGCTTGATAAGATTTTTCAATGAGTACATACCTTGACAAGATTTCGAAGTAGTTCAAAATGGAACAGTCAAAGAAGTTGTTCTTCCCTGTGTTGCGAGGTGTGAAGTTGAGTAAGACACAAAACCCGACCACAGCGGAAAATAGAAAGAGAATGAAAGTCATTTCCTATGCCTCAGCCATAGGTTCTATAAAGTATGCTATGCTGTGTACTAGACCTATTGTGTACCTTGCCATGAGTTTGGCAAGGGGGTACGATAGTGATCTAGGAGTGGATCAATAGACATCAGTCAAAGTTATCCTTAGTTACCTAAGAGGACTAAGAGAATATTTCTCGGTTATGGAGTTGATAAAGAGTTCGTCGTAAAGAGTTACATCGATGCAAGCTTTTACACCGATCCAGATGACTCTGACTCTCAATCTGGATACCTATTGAAAGTGGGAGCAATTAGCTAGAGTAGCTCAATATAGAGCATTGTAGAGATAGAAATATGCGAAATACATACAGATCTGAATGTGACAGACCTGTTGACTAAACTTCTCTCACAAGCAAAGCATGATCACACCTTAGTACTCTTTGGGTGTTAATCACATAGCGATGTGAACTAGATTATTGACTCTAGTAAACCCTTTGGGAGTTGGTCACATGGCGATGTGAACTATGGGTGTTAATCACATAAAGATGTGAACTATTGGTGTTAAATCACATGGTGATGTGAACTAGATTATTGACTCTAGTGCAAGTTGGAGACTGAAGGAAATATGCCATAGAGGCAATAATAAAGTTGTTATGTTATATTTCCTTATATCATGATAAATTCTTATTATTCATGCTATAATTGTATTAACCGAAAACTTTATACATGTGTGTACATAGACAAAACACCGTGTCCCTAGTAAGCCTCTACTAGACTAGCTTGTTAATCAAAGATGGTTAAGTTTCCTAACCATAGACATGTGTTGTCATTTGATGAACGGGATCACATCATTAGGAGAATGATGTGATGGACAAGACCCATCCTTTAGCTTAGCGTATTGATCGTTCATTTTTATTGCTAGCTTTCTTCATGTCAAATACATATTCCTTCGACTATGAGATTATGCAACTCCCGGATACCAGAGGAATACCTTGTGTTCTATCAAACGTCACAACGTAACTGGGTGATTATAAAGATGCTCTACAGGTATCTCCGAAGGTGTTTGTTGGGTTGGCATAGATCGAGATTAGGATTTGTCACTCCGAGTATCGAAGAGGTATCTCTGGACCCTCTCGATAATAAACATCATGATAAGCCTTGCAAGCAATGTGACTAATAAATTAGTTACGTGATGATGTATTACGGAACGAGTAAAGAGACTTGCTGGTAACGAGATTGAACTAGGTATGAAGATACCGACGATCGAATCTCGGGCAAGTAACATACCGATGACAAAGGGAATAACGTATGTTGTCATTACGGTACAACCGATAAAGATCTTCATAGAATATGTAGGAAACAATATGAGCATCCAGGTTCCGATGTTGGTTATTGACCAGAGAGGTGTATTGGTCATGTCTACATAGTTCTCGAACCTGTAGGGTCCGCACACTTAACGTTCCATGACGATTTTGTATTATATGAGTTATGTCATTTGGTGACCGAATGTTGTTCGGAGTCTCGGATGAGATCACGGACATAACGAGGAGTCTCAAAATGGTTGAGAGGTAAAGATTCATATATATAGGACGATGATATTCGGACACGGAAGTGTTCTAGGGGTACCGGGTACATATCGGGTCACCGGAAGGGGTTCCGATATCCCACGGCAACTACATGGGCCTAATGGGCCAAGAAGGGGATAGACCAGCCCCTAAGGGGCTGGTGCGCCGCATGTAGGCCGAAATAGGACGGGGAGGAAAGAGGAGAAGAGGGAAAGGAAGGGGAGGGATTCGGCCTCCCCCCTTCCTTCCCTCCTCCCTCCTCCTACCTCCCCCCTCCGGAAGATATGGTAAGGCGGGAGGCCGAATTGGGAGGCGCCCAAGTAGGATTCCTCCTACTCGGGAGAAGGAAATATGCCCTAGAGGCAATAATTTTTTTTATTTATATTTCCTAATATCATGATAAATGTTTATTATTCATGCTAGATTGTATTAAACGGAAACTTAGTACATGTGTGAATACATAGACAAAACACAGTCTCCCTAGTACGCCTCTACTTGACTAGCTCATTAATCAAAGATGGTTATGTTTCCTGACCATAGACATGTGTTGTCATTTGATGAACGGGATCACATCATTAGAGAATGATGTGATGGAGAAGACCCATCCGTTAGCTTAGCATTATGATCATTAAGTTTAATTGGTATTGCTTTATTCATGACTTATACATGTTCCTATGACTATGAGATTATGCAACTCCCGAATACCGGAGGAACACTTAGTGTGCTATCAAACGTCACAACATAACTGGGTGATTATAAAGGTGCTCTACACGTGTCTCTGATAGTGTTTGTTGAGTTGCCATAGATCAAGATTAGGATTTGTCACTCCGATTGTCGGAGAGGTATCTCTAGGCCCTCTCGGTAATGCACATCACTATAAGCCTTGCAAGCAATGTGACTAATGAGTTAGTTGCGGGATGATGCATTACAGAACGAGTAAAAGAGACTTGCCAGTAACGAGATTGAACTAGGTATGATGATACCGACGATCGAATCTCGGGCAAGTAACATATCAATGACAAAGGGATACGGTTTGATCGATAAAGATCTTCGTAAAATATGTAGGAGCCAATTTGAGCATCCAGGTTCCGCTATTGGTTATTGACCGGAGATGTGTCTTGGTCATGTCTACATAGTTCTCGAACCCGTAGGTCCGCACGCTTAACGTTCGATGACGATTTGTATTATGAGTTATGTGATTTGATGTACCGAAGGTTGTTCGAAGTCCCGGATGAGATCGGGGACATGACAAGGAGTCTCGAAATGGTCGAGATGTAAAGATCAATATATTGGAAGGCTATATTCGGACATCGGAAAGGTTCCGAGTGATTCGGGTATTTTTTGGAGTACTGGAGAGTTACGGGAATTCGCCGGGGGAAGTAGTGGGCCTTAATGGGCCATACGGGAAAGGAGAGAAGGGCCTCAACGGGTGGCCGCGTGCCCCCCCATGGAAAGTCCGAATTGGACTAGGGAGGGGGTGGCACCCCCTCTCTTTCCTCCTCCCTCTCCTACTCCTTCCCTCTCTCTCCTCTTGGAAAAGGAAGGGGGCCCCAACTTGGATTGGGAATCCTAGTTGGACTCCCACTATAGGGGCATCTTGCCTCGCTTATAAGCCTTTTCCTCCAAACTTTCAGAGGCGGCCCTTTTCTTACCATGGGAGAAGGGATGTTGGCTTCTCCTTCACTTTTGTTTTCGGGCGATGGAATTTTGATCTCCCCGGACAAAGTGTCTGATATACCTTCGGAATGGAGGCCACCTAGTGTCTTCCTGCTCTCTGCCTTGTTCTCCTTCACAAGCATGTGGTACGGTGCTGGGGCCAGCATCCTTGTTAGTATGGGATCCGCTGAGTCTTCGGGAAGGGGGGCCGAACACCTAATTCGCTCCGCTTTCTTTATCCAGCCCTGGAAGAAGATAGTTTTCTCAGTATCGTATTATGGAACACATAGCTAAAAATTGTTTGGGAGTCGAGCGCTTACCGAGGTATCCGGATGGTTGCAGTCGAGGCCGATGTCCTCGGTGGTGTCAGGCCACTGTTTTTGTTTCCACATTCCTTTGTGCGTAGTGCCGAAGAAATGTTGGAGGGTCCATGGTCCTTCCGGAATAAACTCCCACATACGGAGAGGCCGTCGCTAGCATGGCAGGGCCCGGCGGACCAGCATTACTTGAATCACGTTGATAAGATCGATCTCCTTCTCAAGGAGGCTCCGGATGCGGCTCTGTAGAGTCTGCACTTTGTCAATTGATCCCCAGTCCAGCCCCTTATTAACCCATGATGCAATCTGTAGTGGAGGGCCAGATCAGAACGCAGGTATAGCTGCCCACTTGGTACCGCGGGGTTCAGTGACATAAAACCATTCCCGCTGCCATAGGTTGGGAGTTTCGGTGAAGGAGCCTTTTGGCCAGAGAGCATTGGTAAGCTTGCTCACTATAGCACCGCCACACTCCGCTTGTTCCTCGTCGACTACCTCCGGCTTCACGCTGAAGGTCTTGAGCCATAAGCGGAAGTGTGGGGGAATACGGAGAAAGGCCTCGCACGTGATAATGAACACCGAGTCGTGAAGGAAAGAATCTGGGGCTAGATCGTGAAAATCTAGTCTGTAATAAAACATGAGCCCCCGGACGAAGGGATGAAGAGCGAATCCTAGCCCTCAGAGGAAGTGGGAGATGAATACAACCCTCTCGCCGGATGTGGGAGTAGGAATAACCGGTCCTCGAGCAGGAAGCCTGTGGGGGATCTACGCGGTCAGGTAGCTAGCCGCACGAAGCTTTGCATGTCCTCCTCTGTAATAGAGGAAGCCACCCATCGGCCCTTTGGGCCGGGTCCGGACATGATTGGGAAGCTTGAAGCAATGAAGTCGAACCTTGGGTGCTAGAACTCGAGGTTGGAAGGGCTGAGGAAAGGGTCGGCGTAAAAAGAGACGGCCCTTGGCTCCTTTATAAAGGCAACGGATATCGAACGCCTCCTCTTAAGCCTGAAAACCTGCCTATTCCTAAGGAATCATCCCAATGGAATGGTTGGGTTACCCGCGCTTGTATTGATGAAAATCCCGAAATAAGGGGACACGATCTCTGCTTCGACAAGACGTGCCAATAAAAACCATGCGTCGAAACGTGGAACGGCAGAACAAGAAACGGTTCGAAATAATGACCGGGCAGACGTGATGTCACATTACAAAAAAGTTATCAGCGGATTGGACCCATGAAATATTATACTCTCTGCGGTTGTGTGTGGTACTTGTGTTGTAGATCCGGACACGTTTGTTGCGTCCGGAGACTATCTTGGAGTATTCGGAAAGGGGAACCTGCCTTGCAAGGCCGAAGACAATCTGCGCGCCCGATACCTCGTCATTGAAGCCTAGTTCAGGGGATACTTAGGGAGTCCTGGACTAAGGGGTCCTCGGACGTCCGGCCTATTGGATATGGGCCGGACTAATGGGCTGTGAAGATACAAGACCGAAGATTTTCTCCCGTGTCCGGATGGGACTCTCCTTGGCGTGGAAGGCAAACTTGGCGTCCAAATGTGAAGATTCCTTTCTCTATAACCGATCTTATGTAACCCTAGATCCCTCTGGTGTCTATATAAACCGGAGGGCTGGGCCCGTAGAGGCCAAGAATCATAGACAAAGTCAGACAGGCTAGACTTCTAGGGTTTTAGCCATTACGATCTCGTGGTAGATCAACTCTTGTAATACTCATAATCATCAAGATCAATCAAGCAGGAAGTAGGGTATTACCTCCATAGAGAGGGCCCGAACCTGGGTAAACAGTGTGTCCCCTGTCTCCTGTTACCATCGACCTTAGACGCACAGTTCGGGACCCCCTACCCGAGATCCGCCGGTTTTGACACCGACAATAGCAATAGTTGGTGAGACGACCATGTGACGACATGTTGATAGAGATCAAGATGATGGAGATCATGGTGTCATGCCGGTGACGATGGAGATCATGACGGTACTTTGGAGATGGAGATCAAAGGCACAAGATGATGATGGCCATATCATGTCACATATTTTGATTGCATGTGATGTTTATCTTTTATGCATCTTATTTTGCTTACTACGGCGGTAGCATTATAAGATGATCTCTCACTAAATTTCAAGGTATAAGTGTTCTCCCTGAGTATGCACCGTTGCGACAGTTCTTCGTGCTGAGACACCACGTGATGATCAGGTGTGATAAGCTCTACGTTCACATAGAACAGGTGCAAGCCATTTTTGCACATGCAGAATACTCGGGTTAAACTTGACATGCCTAGCATATGCAGATATGGCCTCAGAACACTAAGATCGAAAGATCGAACGTGAATCATATAGTAGATATGATCAACATAGTGATGTTCACCATTGAAAACTACTCCATCTCACATGATGATCGGACATGGTTTAGTTGATATGGATAACGTGGTCATTTAGATGACCAGAGGGATGTCTATCTAAGTGGGGGTTCTTAAGTAATATGATTAATTGAACTTTAATTTATCATGAACTTAGTCCTGATAGTATTTGCATATCTATGTTGTAGATCAATAGCTCACGTATAGCTCCCCTGTTTTATTTTTGATAAGTTCCTAGAGAAAACTAAGTTGAAAGATGATAGTAGCGATGATGCAGACTAGGTCTATGATCTGAGGATTATCCTCATTGCTGCACAGAAGAATTATATCCTTGATGCACCGCTAGGTGATAGAACTATTGTAGGAGCAGATGTAGACGTTATGAATGTTTGACAAAGCTCGGTATGATGACTAGTTGATACTTTAGTGCACCATGCTTTACAGCTTAGAACCGGGACTTCAAAAATGTTTTGAAATATCACGGAGCATATGAGATGTTCCAAGAGCTGAAATTGGTATTTCAGACTCATACCCGAGTCGAGAGGTATGAGACCTCTGACAAGTACTTCGCCTACAAGATGGAGGAGAATAGCTCAACCAGTGAGCATGTGCTCAGAATGTCTGAGTACTACAATCGCTTGAATCGAGTGGGAGTTAACCTTCCAGATAAGATAGTGATTGACATAGTGCTCTAGTCACTATCACCAAGTTATTGGAACTTCGTGATGAACTATAATATGCAAGGGATGACGAAAATGATTCCCAAGCTCTTCGCGATGTTGAAATCGGCGAAGGTAGAAATCAAGAAAAAGCATCAAGTGTTGATTGTTGACAAGACCACTAGTTTCAAGTAAAAGGGCAAGGGAAAGAAGGATGGCACAGTGAACAAGCCTGAAACTGAGTGCTTCTACTGCAAAGGAAATGGTCACTGGAAGTGAAACTGCCCCAAATACTTGGCTGATACGAAGTGTTAGAGTAGTCATTATGGTATACGACTTCTAGTCCAAGTCAGTTTTGTACCCCTACCCCAAGTCGGTTTGTACCCTCTTATATACTCTTGTATGCCGCACCAAATCATCAATAAGCAGCAGTTTTATTCAGCTTTCATGGTATCAGATACCGGTCCCAGGGTTTAGGGTATGGCTCCGCCAACGCCACCGCCGCCGCCGCCGCCAGGCTACTTCGAGCGTCGGGCCGCACTCATCGCCAAGGCTGCCAACGCTGCGGCCGCTTCTCTCTCGGCCCTCACCATAGCTCCACAAAACTAACCTGCACCCATCCTCGCCGCACCAATATCTCTTGCTGACACAATCTCCGACGTCAGCCCCTACATCCCCATAGTTCTTGATCTCGCCGCCCACAACTACTACCATCGGAGACATCTCTTTGATCTCCACCTCGGCCGCTGCAACCTGCGCTCGCATGTCGCCACCAACTGTCTTCCCCGCCCCGACGATCCGCAATGGTTGAAAGACGATCTCGCGATCGTCCAGTGGTTCTACAACCGCATCACCACCGAGATCTTCAACATGCTCGATCACGACGGCGCCACCGCTGCCAACATCTGGCACTCCCTCCGTCAGCTCTTCCAAAGCAACACCGACGCTCGGAAAAATGCTCTCCACACCGAGCTTCGCAATATGGTGCAAGACGACGCCCCGGTGAACCTGTTCTGCCAGCGCGTTAAGACCATTGGCGATGAGCTCCGCGAACTCGGCGATACAGTTAGCGACTCACAGCTAATCAATATCGTCGGCGGCGGCCTCAGCGAAGACTTTGACAAGCAAGCCTCGTTCATACCGATGATATGGCCCCCTCCTACCTTCGCTGAAGTACGTTCCTTGCTACAACTCGCGGCGGAAACACAAGCTCGCAAGGACTCTCGCCCCATGGTCTTTCATGTTGCGGCTCGTCCTCCTCAGTCGTCTACACCAGCGCCGCCTTCCAGGCCGGCTCCTGCCGACGAGCCGTCCGCATCGTCATCTGTTGAACCGCCCCCAGGCTGGCGTCCTAGTCCGAACTACCGCGGCAAAAACCCTATCTAGAGGCCACCGCCAACTCGTTCGGTTCTGCCTACGACATCACCAGCACCGAGTCCTGCACCACCCACCAGTGCTCCATCTACGGTTGCATGGCGGCCTCCTCATGATCCTTGGACGGGGCTTGTTCAAGCATGGCCCATGCCCTGGTCCGCTCCGTCCACCCTCGGTGCTCCGCCGGCATACTCAGGTGCCTGGCAACCCGGCCTTCGGCCGCCTACTGGTGCTCCCGGGTTTCTCAACCCCCGACAGCCGGCCAATGCCTATCACGCCGCCCTGACGTATGCTCCTTATGGTCATTACAGCACCGACGGCGGCGCCTACTACACACCTCAGCCGGCCCTGCTCCCGACGCCACCCCCACCACAGCCGGCCAATGCCTACTACACTCCCCAGCCGGCCCTACTGCCTTCACCATCGTATCCGCCGGCACTGCTTCCGACGCCACCCTCACCTGCGACGCCGAGCTGGGATCAAGCTGCCTTTCTCCAGGCCATGAATAACTTTGCTGCACAAGGAAACTCAGGTACGGATTGGATCTTTGATTGAGGGGCCTCTAGTCATATGTCTGCATCTAGTAATTGGTTATCTTCTTGCACTAAATCTCCTTTCCCTTCCATTATCCTTGGAGATGAATCATCTATTCCTATATATTGTGTTGGTCAGGCTCAACTTCCCTCTTCCACCAAACATCTTTTACTTCGCGATGTTCTAGTTGCACCCGCCCTCATTAAAAATCTTATCTCTGTTCGCCAATTTACTTGCGACAATCTAGTTTCGGCTGAATTTGACCCTTTTGGTCTATCTGTGAAGGATTACCTGACCAAGGCCGAGATCGCTCGCTTCAATAGCTCTGGTGATCTTTATTCTCTTAATGGAGTTCCTGCCGCCACCCCTCCAACATCCATGCTGGCCTCCGTCGATCTCTGGCATCGTCGCTTGGGTGAATTTACCATACCATGTAATAGGGACTCTCATAATTCTGTGTTTTGCGAGTCTTGTCAATTAGGCAAACATGTGCGTCTTCCCTTTAGTTCCTCTAGTTCTTGTAGCACTTATCCCTTTGAATTAATACATTGTGATTTATGGACCTCTCCCATTGCAAGTGTTTCGGGTTTTAAATACTACCTTGTTATCCTAGATGATTTCACCCACTTTGTCTGGACTTTTCCTCTACGCAACAAATCCGAGGTCCATTCTCTTTTCCTTAATTTTCAACGCTATGTGTCTGTTCACTTCTTCCTCCCAATTCGCTTTATCCAATGTGACAATGGTCGCGAGTTTGATAACATTAAAAATCGCACTTTCTTCTTACAACATGGCATCCTGCTTAGGTTCTCATGTCCCTACACCTCCCCTCAAAATGGTAAAGCAGAACGCTCTCTTCGCACCCTCAATGATATAGTTCGCACTCTCCTCATTCAATCATCTATGCCTCCCAAGTTTTGCGCTGAAGCCCTACACATGGCTACCTTCCTTCTAAATATTCGACCTTCTAAAACTAAACCCAACACTACTCCCTATTATTCCCTCTTTCTTTCCCACCCCGACTACTCCGCGGTTCGTGTTTTTGGTTGTCTCTGTTTTCCCAATGCCTACGCCACTTCTGCAAATAAATTGTCACCACGCTCTATCCCATGTGCTTTTCTCGGCTTCTCTAACGAGCACAAAGGCTATCGCTGTCTCGACCTTCACACCAGACACGTTCATGTCTCTCGTCATGTCACGTTTGCTGAGCACATTTTTCCTTTCTCACAACGCACTACTACACCATCCAACACCCCTAGCTCCGCAAACACCCCCTCTCCCCGTCCTTTCCAACTATATACTCCCCTACCTGCCGAACACAACTTATCACCACCACCATTAACACCCACCATAGCCAATCCCAACCATACACTCACCCCACCCGAGACGTCCCCAACACCCCCGACCCCTGCTCCCTCCCCAACACCCGCGGCCCCTCCTCCCACTCCACCACCCAGCCCTGCTCCCACTCCACCACCCAGCCCTACTCCTTCGTCCGACTCTTCCGCTGTGCCGGACTCACCAATACCCACCTTACCCCCTCGTGCTATTCCTACAGCAGCCCCGATTAATGATCATCGCATGCGTACTAGGGCCAAATCAGGATTTCATCAACCCCAAGACCGAGTAAACCTTCATACCTCCGTATCTCTCACTTCTCTTCCAAAGAATTACAAAACTGCTCTACTTGATCCCAATTGGGCCGCTGCCATGCAAGAAGAATATAATGCTTTACTTCAAAACAACACCTAGCAACTTTTTCCTCGTCCTCCCAATACAAATATTGTTTCTGGCAAATGGATTTTTCGCCAAAAGTTCCACTCCGATGGGAGCCTCTCACGATATAAAGCCAGGTGGGTTTGTCGTGGCTTTTCTCAGCAACAAGGAATTGATTACGAAGAAACCTTCTCTCCTGTTGCTAAACCTAGCACCATTCGCACCGTTCTTAGTGTTGCTGTCTCCTCTTCATGGCCCATTCACCAACTTGATGTGAAAAATGCTTTCCTCCATGGTTCCTTTCAAGAAACTGTCTACTGCCAGCAACCTCTGGGTTTTGAAAATCCATCCTTTCCAACTCATGTATGTCTTCTTCAGAAATCTCTCTACGGTCTTAAACAGGCCCCACGAGCTTGGTTTCAACGCTTCTCCTCCTTCATTCAAACAATAGGCTTCACTCCATCTCTCTCTGACATCTCTCTTTTTGTGTATCATCAAACTTCTGACACTTCCTATTTACTTCTCTATGTAGATGATATCATTCTTACCGCCTCCTCTCAAAAGTTCTTAGATCATATTGTCTCTCTTCTTAGAGCTGAATTTTCTATGACTGACCTAGGACTCCTTCATCATTTCTTAGGCATTGCTGTTGTTCGAGATTCCTCCAGCCTTTTTCTTTCCCAACGCCAGTATATTCTTGATCTTCTTAATCGTGCTGGTATGCTTGACTGTCAATCATCTCGCACTCCTGTCGATACTAGTTTTAAACTTTCGGCTACCGGTGAACCCTTTTCCGATCCTACTCTCTATCGTAGCCTAACAGGTGCTCTCCATTATCTCACCATTACTCATCCTGAAATCTCTTTTGCTGTTCAACAAGCATGTCTCTATATGCATGATCCCCGGGTTCCTCACTATAATCATGTTAAACGCATGCTTCGGTATTTAAAAGGAACTCTCAATCATGGTCTCCACCTCAATAATTCTTCTCCAAACTCGCTTACCGCATACTCTGATGCAGACTGGGCTGGTTGTCCTGACACTCGAAGGTCCACTTCCGGTTTTTGTGTTTTTCTTGGTAACAGTTTGATTTCTTGGTCTTCGAAAAGACAGGTTACAGTCTCACGTTCGTCGGCCGAGGCTGAGTATCGCGCTGTGGCACATGCCGTTGCAGATACAATCTGGATTCGGCAGTTACTCTCCGAGCTACATAGGCCTATTGAGCAGGCCACTATTGTCTACTGTGACAACATATCAGCAGTCTACATGACCAGCAATCCAGTTCAACACCGACGCACAAAGCATATTGAGATTGATATTCATTTTGTTCGTGAAAAGGTTGCTCTTGGTCAGGTTCGGGTGCTTCATGTTCCCTCTACGGCTCAGTTTGCTGACATTTTCACCAAGGCACTGCCTACTAAGCCGTTTCAAGATATTTGTTTCAGTCTCAACGTCGTCGAGCCTGCCGTTGATACTGCGGGGGGATGTTAGAGTAGTCATTATGGTATACGACTTCTAGTCCAAGTCAGTTTTGTACCCCTACCCCAAGTCGGTTTGTACCCTCTTATATACTCTTGTATGCCGCACCAAATCATCAATAAGCAACAGTTTTATTCAGCTTTCATGAAGGATGGCACAGTGAACAAAAGTGTATGATATACATGTTATTGATGTGTACTTTACTGGTGTTTATAGCAAACCCCTCAGTATTTGATACTGGTTCAGCTGCTAACAGTAGTAACTCAAAACGGTAGTTTCAAAATAAACAGAGACTAGTTAAGGGCGAGGTGATGATGTGAGTTTGAAGTGATTCCAAGGTTGATAAGATCACCATCGCACACTCCCTTTAGCTTCGGGATTAGTGTTGAACCTAAAATAAATGTTATTTGGTGTTTGCATTGAGCATGAATATGATTGGATCATGTTTATTGCAATATGGTTATTCATTTAAGTCAGAGAATAATTGTTGTTCTATTTACATGAATGAAACCTTCTATGGTCATACAACAACAACAACAAAGCCTTTAGTCCCAAACAAGTTGGGGTAGGCTAGAGGTGAAACCCATAGGATCTCGCAACGAACTCATGGCTCTGGCACATGGATAGCAAGCTTCCACGCACCCCTGTCCATAGCTAGCTCTTTGGTGATACTCCAATCCTTCAGGTCTCTCTTAACGGACTCCACACGCTTTAGCCGTCCGCTATGCATTGGAGCTTCTAGGGGCCTGCGCTGAATATACCCAAACCATCTCTGACGATGCTGGACAAGCTTCTCCTCAATTGGTGCTACCCCAACTCTATCTCGTATTTCATCATTCCGGACTCGATCCTTCCTCGTGTGGCCACACATCCATCTCAACATACGCATCTCCGCCACACCTAACTGTTGAACATGACGCCTTTTAGTCGGCCAACACTCCACGCCATACAACGTTGCGGGTCGAACCGCTGTCCTGTAGAACTTGCCTTTTAGCTTTTGTGGCACTCTCTTGTCACAGAGAATGCCAGAAGCTTGGCGCCACTTCATCCATCCGGTTTGATTCGATGGTTCACATCTTCATCAATACCCCCATCCTCCTTCAACATTGACCCCAAATACCGAAAGGTGTCCTTCCGAGGTACTACCTGGCCATCAAGGCTAACCTCCTCCTCCACACACCTAGTAGTACTGAAACCGCACATCATGTACTCGGTTTTAGTTCTACTAAGCCTAAACCCTTTCGATTCCAATGTTTGTCTCCATAACTCTAACTTCCTATTTACCCCCGTCCAACTATCGTCAACTAGCACCACATCATCCGCAAAGAGCATACACCATGGGATATCTCCTTGTATATCCCTTGTGACCTCATCCATGACCAATGTAAAAAGATAAGGGCTCAAAGCTGACCCCTGATGCGGTCCTATCTTATTCGGGAAGTCATCGGTGTCGACATCACTTGTTCGAACACTTGTCACAACATTATCGTACATGTCCTTGATGAGGGTAATGTACTTTGCTGGGACTTTGTGTTTATCCAAGGCCCACCACATGACATTCCGCGGTATCTTATCATAGGCCTTCTCCAAGTCAATGAACACCATATGCAAGTCCTTCTTTTGCTCCCTATATCTCTCCATAAGTTGTCGTACCAAGAAAATGTCTTCCATGTTCGACCTCCCAGGCATGAAACCAAACTGATTTTTGGTCACGCTTGTCATTCTTCTTAAGCGGTGCTCAATGACTCTCTCCCATAGCTTCATTGTATGGCTCATCAGCTTAATTCCACGGTAATTAGTACAACTATGAACATCCCCCTTGTTCTTGAAGATTCGTACTAATATACTCCGTCTCCATTCTTCTGGCATCTTGTTTGCCTGAAAAATGAGGTTCAAAAGCTTGGTTAGCAATACTATCGCTATGTCCCCGAGACCTTTCCACACCTCAATGGGGATACAATCAGGGCCCATCGCCTTGCCTCCATTCATCCTTTTTAAAGCCTCCTTCACCTCAGACTCCTGGATTCGCCGCACAAAACGCATGCTGGTCTCATCAAAGGAGTCATTCAGTTCAATGGTAGAACTCTCATTCTCCCCATTGAACTGCTTGTCGAAGTACTCCCGCCATCTATGCTTAATCTCCTCGTCCTTCACCAAGAGTTGGCCTGCTCCGTCCTTGATGTATTTGACTTGGCCAATATCCCTCGTCTTCCTCTCTCCGATCTTGGCCATCTTATATATGTCCCTTTCACCTTCCTTCGTGCCTAACCGTTGGTAGAGGTCCTCATATGCCCGACCCCTTGCTTCAACAACAGCTCGCCTTGCGGCCTTCTTCGCCATCTTGTACTTAATAAAACCTTCTATGGTCATACACTCAATATAAATGGTTTATTGAATCTCGATCATAGTGATACACATATTCATAATATTGAAGCCAAAAGATGCAAAGTTAATAATGATAGTGCAACTTATATGTGGCACTGCTGTTTAGGTCATTATGGTGTAAAGCGCATGAAGAAACTCCATGCTGATGGACTTTTGGAATCACTTGATGCTTGCGGACCATGCCTCATAGGCAAGATGACTAAGACTCCGTGCTTCGGAACAATGGAGTGAGCAACTGACTTATTGGAAATAATACATATTGATGTAGGCGGTCCGATGAGTGTTGAGGCTTGCGGCAGGTATCGTTATTTTCTGACCTTCATAGATGATTTGAGAAGATATGGGTGTATCTACTTGATGAAACATGAGTCTGAAACATTTGAAAAGTTCAAAGAATTTCAGAGTGAAGTGGAAAATCATCGTAACAAGAAAAGAAAGTTTCTATGATCTGATCGTGGAGGTGAATATTTGATTTATGACTTTGGTCTTCATTTGAAACAATGTGGAATAGTTTCACAACTCATGCCACCTGGAACACCACAGCGTAATGGTGAGTCCGAACATCGTAACCATACTTTATTAGATATATGGTGTGATCTATGATGGCTCTTACCAATTTACCACTATCGTTTTGGGGTTATGCATTAGAGACAGCTGCATTCACGTTAAATAGGGCACCATCTAAATCCGTTGAGACGACACCGTATGAACTGTGGTTTAGCAAGAAACCTAAGCTGTCGTTTCTTAAAGTTTGGGGTTGCGATGCTTATGTGAATAAGTTTCAACCTGATAAGCTCAAACCCAAATCGGAGAAGTGTGTCTTCATAGGATACCGAAAAGAAATTGTTGGGTACACCTTCTATCACAGATCCGAAGGAAAAATCTTTGTTGCTAAGAGTGGATCCTTTCTAGAGAAGAAGTTTCTCTCGAAAGAAGTGAGTGGGAGGAAAGTAGAACTTGATGAGGTAATTGTACCTTCTCTCGAGTTGGCGACTAGTTCATCACAAAAATCAGTTCCAGTGATGCCTACACCAATTAGTGAGGAAGTTAATGATGATGATCATGAAACTTCAGATCAAGTTACTACCGAACATCGTAGGTCAACCAGAGTACGTTCTGCACCAGAGTGGTACGGTAATTCTGTTCTGGAAGTCATGTTACTAGAACATGACGAACCTGCGAACTATGAGGAAGCGATGATGAGCCCAGGTTCCGCGAAATGGCTTGAGGCAATGAAATCTGAGATAGAATCCATGTATGAGAACAAAGTGTAGACTTTGGTGGACTTGCCCAATGATCGGCAAGCCATTGAGAATAATGGATCTTCAAGACGAAGACGGACGCTGATAGTAGTGTTACTTTCTTCAAAGCTCGAGTTATCGAAAAAAGTTTTTGACAAGTTCAAGGTGTTGACTACGATGAGATTTTCTCACCCGTAGCGATGCTTAAGTCTGTCTGAATCATATTAGCAATTGCCACATTTTATGAAAACTGGCAAATGGATGTCAAAACTGCATTCCTTAATGGATTTCTAAAAGAAGAGTTATATATGATACAACAAGAAGGTTTTGTCAATCCTAAAGGTGCTAACAAAGTGTTCTAGCTCTAGCGATCCATTTATGGACTGGTGCAAGCATCTCGGAGTTGGAATATATGCTTTGATGAGTTGATCAAAGCTTATATAGTTTTATACAGACTTGCGGTGAAGCCTGTATTTACAAGAAAGTGAGTGGGAGCACTACAACATTTCTGATAAGTATATGTGAATGACATATTGTTGATCAGAAATGATGTAGAATTTTCTGGAAAGCATAAAGGAGTATTTGAAAGGAGTTTTTCAAAAGAAATACCATGGTGAAGCTGCTTACATATTGGGCATCAAGATCTATAGAGATAGATCAAGATGCTTGATAAGATTTTCAATGAGTACATACCTTGACAAGATTTTGAAGTAGTTCAAAATGGGACAGTCAAAGAAAGAGTTCTTGCCTGTATAGCAGAGGTGTGAAGTTGAGTATGACTCAAAACCCGACCACGGCAGAAAATAGAAAGAGAATGAAAATTCATTCCCTATGCCTTAGTCATAGGTTCTATGAAGTATGCTATGCTGTGTACAAGACCTATTGTGAACCTCACAATGAGTTTGGCAAGAGGGTACAATAGTGATCCAGGAGTGGATCAGTTGACAGCGGTCAAAATTATCCTTAGAAGACTAAGGAGATATTTCTCGGCTATGGAGGTGATAAAGAGTTCGTCGTAGAGAGTTACGCTGATGCAAGCTTTTACACCGATCCGGATGACTCTGAATCTCTATCTAGATACATATTGAAAGTGGGAGCAATTAGCTAGAGTAGCTCCATGCAGAGCATTGTAGACATAGAAAATTTGCAAAATACATACGGCTCTGAATGTGACAGACCCATTGACTAAGCTTCTCCCACAAGCAAAACATGAGCACACCTTAGTACTCTTTGGGTGTTAATCACATAGCGATGTGAACTAGATTATTGACTCTAGTAAAACCCTTTGGGTATTTGTCACATGGCGATGTGAACTAGATTATTGACTCTAGTGCAAGTGGGAGACTGAAGGAAATATGTCCTAGAGGTAATAATAAAGTTGTTATTTATATTTCCTTATATCATGATAAATGTTTATTATTCATGCTAGAATTGTATTAACCGGAAACTTAGTACATGTGTGAATACATAGACAAAACAGAGTGTCCCAAGCATGCCTCTACTTGACTAGCTCGTTAATCAAAGATGGTTATGTTTCCTGACCATAGACATGTGTTTTCACTTGATGAACGGGATCACATCATTAGAGAATGATGTGATGGAAAAGACCCATCTGTTAGCTTAGCATTATGATCGTTAAGTTTTATTGCTATTGCTTTCTTCATGACTTATACATGTTCCTATGACTATGAGATTATGCAACTCCCGAATATCGGAGGAACACTTGGTGTGCTATCAAACATCACAATGTAACTGGGTGATTATAAAGTGGCTCTACAGGTGTCTCCGATGGTGTTTGTTGAGTTGGCATAGATCGAGATTAGGATTTGTCGCTCCGATTGTCGGGGATGTATCTCTGGGCCCTCTCGGTAATGCCCATCACTATAAGCCTTGCAAGCAATGTGACTAATGAGTTAGTTGCGGGATGATGCATTACGGAACGAGTAAGGAGACTTGCCGGTAACGAGATTGAACTAGGTATGATGATACCGATGATCGAATCTCGGGCAAGTAACATACCGATGACAAAGGGAACAACGTATGTTGTTATGCGGTTTGACCGATAAAGATCTTCGTAGAATATGTAGGAGCCAATATGAGCATCCAGGTTCCGCTAATGGTTTTTGACCGGAGATGTGTCTCGGTCATGTCTACCTAGTTCTAGAACCCGTAGGGTCCGCACGCTTAACATTCGATGACGATTTGTATTATGAGTTATGTGATTTGATGTACCGAAGGTTGTTCGGAGTCCCGGATGAGATCACGGACATGACGAGGAGTCTCGAAATGGTCGAGACGTAAAGATCGATATATTGGAAGGCTATATTCGGACATCGGAATGGTTCCGAGTGATTCTGGTATTTTTCAGAGTACCGGAGAGTTCCGGGAATTCGCCGGGGGAAGTAGTGGGCCTTAATGGGCCATACGGGAAAGGAGAGAAGGGTCTCAAGGGGTGGCCGCGCCCCCCCCCCATGGCAAGTCCGAATTGGACTAGGGAGGGGGCGGCGCCCCCCTCTCTTTCCTTCTCCCTCTCCTACTCCTTCCCTCTCTTTCCTTCTCCCTCTCCTACTCCTTCCCTCTCTCTCCTCTTGGAAAAGGAAGGGGACTCCAACTAGGATTGGGAATCCTAGTTGGACTCACCCTATAGGCGCGCCCCTCCTAGGACGGCCTCCTCATCCTCCCTCCTTTATATACGTGGCCAGGGGCACCCCAATAACACAACAGACAATCTCTTAGCCGTGTGCGGTGGCCCCCCTTCACAGTTACACACCTCGATCATATCGTCGTAGTGCTTAGGCGAAGTCCTGCGCCGGTAACTTCATCATCACTGTCACCATGCCGTCATCGTAGGCAAACTTTTTTAAATACTACGTTCCCCAACATTGGGTTCCACCTTGGCTGCCTCTCCTCCCGTCCAACCTATATATATGTGGGGGGCACCGCTAGAACAAAGAACATTGATTCCTAGCCGTGTGCGGTGCCCCCTCCACAATTTACGCCTCCGGTCGTATTCACATAGTGCTTAGGCGAACTCATGCGCCGATCACTTCGCCATCACTGTCACCATGTTGTCGTGCTAACGGAACTCTCCCTCGACACTTTGCTGGATAAAGAATTCGAGGGACGTCACCGAGCTGAACATGTGCAGAACTCGGAGGTGTCGTACGTTCGGTGCTTGATCGGTCGGAACGAGAAGAAGTCCGACTACATCACTTGCGTTGTCAAACGCTTCCTCTTTCGGTCTATGAGGGTACGTGGACACACTCTCCCCCTCTTGTTGCTCTGCATCTCCTACATAGATCTTGCGTGAGCGTAGGATTTTTTTTGAAATTGCATGCTACTTTCCACAACAGTTAAATCTATCGATAGCCGCATCCTCGGTTACGGACACAGTTCGTAGTAGGTCACATCATGGATCAACATAAATAAGTTAATCTTGGACACTAAAGTTATATAGTTCGACTGGTTATGTGATGAGATTGTTGAAACCATGAAAATGGTTCTTGTTGGAACCAAAGAGTTCGTTTCCTTTGTGATCCGAGAGTGATCACCATATTGATGATGTTGGTTACAAGGTAACCCGTATGGTAAGGGAGTCTGAGGGACTCGGTGCATGAGCATGTTCACTTCATGAGTAGTATGTTATAGCCTTGCGTTTAACCTGCTTAATTGTCATGTTATTGTTTGTCATTATGCTTTTACTTGTCATGAGCTTGCAAGTACATTCAATGTCATGAGCTGGCGTGTCATGCCAGTTTTCAGGAAAGTCTTACCGGATCGGAGTGCTTTCCGTGTCTAGGCCTTGTCCACATCGGTGTCCCTGTGCTATGGAGTTCTGCGTCTTCATCGTTCTGCTACTGCGTAGTTGTCGTGATCGAGGCCCCTTCATGTTCATTAAATAATTTACATATTGTTCAGCTGCACCGTGTGTGCTGATTGGCCTTGCTATCTGATGTAATATCGAACCTATGTTTCCGCTAGCATCAATAAAGCGGTTGTTTTCTGTATCAAGTTGTTGTGTGTTGCCAGAAGACTAGATCTCTAGGCTAGCAATGCAAGGTAAACCGGTTACTCTGAGCCGGGGTGCCACAACTATGTGGCTAGAACTTCCATGCCAGCAGAAGTACCGCTCACCCGAGCGGTACTACCGCTTATGCACGGGTTGTGGGAGCATAACGGTTGGATCCACTCTCCCACTATATAAAGGAGTCTTCTTTCTTCTAGTTGACTACTTCTTCCTCCCCTGAGCTCCATTGTTGCTCACAAGCTCATTCTTGCCCGATCCCTTTCCCTAGCCAATCAAACTTGTTGATTCTTTAGGGATTGCTTGAGAAGGCCTAGATCTGCACTTCCACCAAGAGAAATTTGATCCCCCCCACTAATCCCTTGCAGATCTTCTTACTCTTGGATGTTTGCGCACCCTAGACGGTTGAGGTCACCTCGGAGCCACATTCCATTGTGGTGAAGCTCCGTGGTGTGGGAGCCTCCAATTCGGTTGTGGAGAGAGCCCCAACCTTGTTTGTAAAGGTCTGGTCGCCGCCTTCAAGGGCACCACTAGTGTAATCATGGCATCTCGCTTTGTGTGAAGGCGTGAGGAGAATACGGTGGCCCTAGTGGCTTCTTGGGGAGCATTGTGCCTCCACGGTCCACACTGCTCCAACGGAGACGTACTTACTCTCAAAGGGAAGGAACTTCGGTAACACATCGTCGTCGCCACCGTCTCCCCTTGTGGTTATCTTTTACCTTTACTTTGTGCTTGCTTTACTAGTGTTGTATCCTCTGCTTGCTTGTGTTGCTAGCATCATATAGGTTGCTCACCTAGTTGCATATCTAGACAACTTATTTGTTGCTAACCCTAATTTGTTAAGAAAATCTAAAATTTGGTAGTTGCCTATTCACACCCCCACCCCCACCCTCTAGTCAACCATATCGATCCTTTCAAACCCGAACCGAGTTAGCATTGCTACAGTGAGACAATCTCATTGTAGTCAACTCCTTGAATTTATTAAAAGCAACAAGCTAAGCTTTATGGATAAAACTTTTTATCTGTATCGATTTATAGTTCCATTATTCGTCAGACTTTATATCTTCCGGAGGGTTTATCAAGATATAATCTTGAATCATTTATATGGATACTATCTTGGATTATTTTGGCATTTAGCCAATTCCGGAGACAGGGCACCTCAACGTTTCCTTGTGGATTGTAGGTATATTGTTTTCTGACAACAACATCTCATCTGCATACCTAAGATGTTTTCACGAGCTTTGCTTACGTGGTTCAGTTGCAAGTTCGACCAAAGTCCATACACCTCATGTAGAGGCTTTTGTATCGGTTAGAGTAGAAAACTCTGAAATTACTTTCAAGGTTTCTTTCCTTTGACCTGATGACTCAGATACTATTATCTCATCAAGTTGCACTGCCCTCTCACTCACTCTTTTGCAAGAGACATTGTCTTCAAAAATCATGACGCTCTATATGGCAAACATTTTGCCTTGGCATAGTGACGAAGGAATTTCCAACAATTTCGGATAACCTACAAAGTAGTAGTTGTCTGGTTTGGAATAGGTTTGTAAACATTTTACACATGTCTTCTTTTCCAAATGTTAAGAAAAGACAAAACTTAGTTGGGTGTACCATACCATGGCATCATTTAAACAGATCTGATGGCGCTCTTTTCAGTGTAAAAGTCACTGTCTCTAAAGCATTATTTTAAAAGGGATAATGAAAAATTGATTTATATCAGTTTTATCTTACCAAGTCATATATGGTTTGATTACATCTTCTCAGACATTCCACTCACAATATTGTTTTGGGAGGTGTATGTTTTCAAACCTTTTTCCACAACTCATCACACATTTACTAAACTTGATTGTAACTTAGCTATTTCTTTTCACAGTCAAATTGTAGAAACATAATTTTCTTGTTACAATAATATTTATTCGTTCTGAAAAGCTTTCAAACTATTTCAAAGGATCCGGACTTATGTATCATTAAGCAAATATTCACATATATGCTTGAGTCATTACTGAAGATAGACAAATTAAGTACTAGCAACAACACTTATTAGACTACACACATCGAAATGTATGATTACCAGTAAGTTCGTTGCTCGTTCCTTATGGCATGTGAACACTATTTTTGGACGAAAGTTGCAAGTGAGAGATGAATTCATAATCAAATGACTTAAAAATCCATCAATATGGAATTTCTCCTTGCGGGTTTGTCCAATGTGACCAAAATGCAGTGCTACCCATATGTGATATTTTTTTTAGTCTCGCGACATTTAGCGTCATTGTTATGGATGTATTCTATTATCATCAATATTCATAACATACATCCCATTCATGATGGAAGCATGTCCCTTATTTATTCATTACACTAAACAATAATTGTTCTCTTGTGAACAACCTTCTCGCAACAAAACATTATGAAACAGGCTAGAGTGTATGAAACTCTAAAATGAATTATGAAAATAAATGCAGAGGTAATATGCCAATGAAAGTACTATTTTCCAAACATGTATCGAAACCTCATTACTGGCTAGTCCGTTAGGTCGTCGTAGTTCTTGCATCGAGTTGCAACAGAATGCAATCGAACGAGTGTCCTTGCGATTAAATGTTAATCATAATACCCTAGAATAAGTGACTAACAATTTAATCACAATCCCTAAGAATTATTTTTTTGACCAACCTCATATACATCAATAACTTGTATGACGTTCATATCTGAGCTGGACCTTTCAGTCTCCTTTTCCTTTGCTTTGTACTTCTAATAGTTTTACTTTCAATATTTTTCCTACTCATGGAAGAACCACCCAACCTTTTTAAGAGAGGATTTAGCCCTGGATTTCCTAGGCGCGTAAGTCTGACTAACACCCTTCAGACTTGTCCTTTCTCTTTAAGTTTTTTTTGTTTTATTCACTGTCATCACATGACTGGAATAGGCTATGCGAGGGCCAATTGCTGTTGTCGGCCTCGTGGTCGTGACGCGAGATCGCAATGGTGGCGGAGGTGGACATAACTAATCTTTTGGAGGAGGAGCCAACGTTGGACGGCTGAGAAGATGGACGGTGAGGGGAGTTGTGTGTGATGGCAAGGGGCTGGAAGGGGGTATTTATAGGCGAGAAAGGGCAGGGAGGTTGGTGACCGACGGCAGCCGGCATTATGCCACCATTAATGGCGACCTCGTAATCCCCATGGCCACGCGGGCGATAAGATTTGTCCAGATGGCGAGGTGTGCCGACGACAAGGTTGCGTGTAAGCAACTGCCTGCGGTCAAAGCTAACCTCCTTAATTATGTTGTGTGTGCCACTAGAGACACGCGGCTTACACATGTGACATACAGCTTACACATGCCCCCGTCATGGTGCCGTCAAGCGCGACGAACACATCCACATGTCACAACTGTTCACCATGTGGGCCGTAAAAGCTGAGTGTTTTGTTATTATACGTCTAGTTATTTTTGTATCCTAAGTGTTTGTCGTACGTGTCACGGTGTACCGCATAGTAAGCCGAGGGTCTGCTTTTGGGGTGCACCTTGACAGCGAGACACGGCTTAAGGAGCTGTAATCCGAGCGGGCAAACAAATATACTCGGCTTACGGAGAAACACAAGGCAAAGTATGTTTTTTTCCTGTAGTGTTTTCTTAATGGAAAGTGAGAGCTACTCCGGTTTGATTACGATATTTATACAATTTATCACTACAATTCAATAGAAAATGACACATATCCATGGTAAATGAAAGGACACATAATCACTGATAAACAAAAGGAGACATAACCCGCGGCAAAAGAAGAACACATAGCCAGAAAAGTGATGTTTTAAAGGCTTGAGTACAATGCTTCGCTTGAGTATAATTTCTTAGGCTGCACCTATGACACTCAATAATATCATCATACATTTGAAGATTTTTTTCTTAAAAAAAATTTTGAGAGAGGAGCCGAGATGATCTATAATGATTGCAAAATTTTACTAAGTGTATGTTTCCTTTAATCTTTTCCGTTTGGATTTTTTTACTATTTTTAGATTATTGTTTGTACTATTTTTGAATTGATACTGGTGAGGAGGTAAAAGAGTCATTCTATATTATCGAGATGATTATATTTATCATATGGGTGTACAAATTTTTTGTATCACTTCTGAGATATTAGGGTTGCCAAAATGATAGGATGTGCTTGGTACAGACTAGATGGTGACTATCGGTGATCGACAACCCTGTTTGATCAGTCATTATCTTGATGGACACATCAACATGTCTCAAATTGCAATGGTACATTGGCATGGCAAAAGGCGGGTCCAAACATAGCTTGTAAAGTCCCTTTTTTGATATTCAATCATGGTTAAAAACTCGCAAAGAATTGAGCATCACCAATATAAAAATGATGGACATACAACCGCATGTAACCTATTAGAATATGTGTTCCACCGTTGCTGCAACACACGGGCACTCACCTAGTTCAAATCAAAAAGGCCATGAACAGGCAACCAATCAATTTATAATACAAGAACAAATTACTTATTCTGCTAATAACTGAAATGCTCATCAAATCCATCTTCGACATTATTGACCTATAATTTATTATGGTTTGCTACGTAATATATTCCATAGAACAAATCATAGATTAAGCAATGTGCGAGAACAAACTATTCATACTCCATCTCTATCTCACAAAAATCCAGGCCCAGTGTTGCATCCTTTGGCATAATAAAAGAGAAAATTTGTAGTAAAGTCCATCGGACTTTCACTAACTCAACTTCATAGATGATTGTCGAATTTCGTGGTCAACCCTGTAGAATTTCCCCCCAACATTAGAACAAAGAAATCATGATTGATATAGACCTTACAAGTAAAGCGGGCTTCTTAATTTACATTACTTCTTTGGGATATGTACATTATTACGCACTGAATGCATACTATAGTCCGTGAGCATTGGTCATATTATACTTTTTCCTTATCTTTTTGTTGATTGGAAAGGACAGGTTGGCCGAGTACATTAGATATAAATGCACAAATATTGCCTTCATGAACTGGATAAAAACACGGCAACGGAAGCTGGGGGTTACCTTCTTTCCATCTGAAGAAAACTCTGCATCACTGTTTCCTGCTGACAGATCTTCTATGATCAGCCCATCTTCCAAAGTTCTTATGTTTTTAGAACGCTTTCCATATTCTGGCTCTAGTGGGGATTTCTTTTCAGGTTCTAGTTCTGGAATCGATGATCCATTGACCATTGTTACTTTCCTGCCCATGTCACGTAAGAAGGTACATATCAGTATCCAGTAAACACAATACAAGCAGGTATCAAACTAAAAGTACAGGGAAACACAGATATACACTGGCGACGCAGAATCCTGATTGATGGCATCACTTTTCCTTTTCCTGGCAGCATTTATCTCTTTCTCGGTCTCATCATGTGATGTAAACTTCTCCGGTTCAATTTCATCAGAAACTTTGCCATTGATTTTCTTAGACAATGAAACATGCATGTTCGCGCTTTTCCCTTCACTTTGGGTTACAAAATCTTTATCTTCACTGCCACTATTAAACATTGAACTAGTATTGTGTCTCACAGCAGGCTTGCATGGAGAACTATGAATGTTGTCATCGAGGCTATCAACTTGGTGATTTTCTACAAAAGCACAGTTAATTGGACTTTCTACAGAAGATAGAAAAAATTAAACAACGAAACCATACTTCATTACGTCATATCATCTCTAGTATAATGGTGACAACATATGTCGTGCCAAGTAGAAGATAAATTACTTGCAAAACAACTAATATTTAAGTTATGAACTTCAAAGGTGCTATGATCCAAGTCCAAAATTCATCATAAACATCATTAAGTTTCAGTAAAAGAAAATCCTAGTAAAAGACGTGAGCAGAAATTTATGGACATAGTAATTCAATCGCGTACCTTGTCTGCGATCAGCGGTGGAGTACATATCACCATCATGCATGGACTCAGAAACACCAGCGTTGTCGGGCACTTCGACGTCACCATCATCAAGAACGTCAGATTCTGAACTGTCCTCGCTCACGTCCTCGCTCACATGAAGATACTCCCAGTCACTATTATACTCTCCAACATCCCCGCCATGAGATTCAATAGTTTCCCTATCACTCTCATACTCTCCTCCAACATCCCCTCCATGAGATTCACTAGTTTCCCTATCACTCTCATACTCTCCTCCAACATCCTCTCCCTCAGATTCTCTAGTTACAACATGGTTAAGACTTAAGAGTGAACTATCCAAGTCCATGATTAACGCCACACAAAAATGAAACGAAGAGTAAATATGATGAATCTAATTTTAAAAAGGATACGACGACTCATGGTCTCTTGCACGGCAGTTGCAGCCCCTGAGGTAATATCCTGAGAGATGCACAGAACTCACACCAAGCACCGAGAAGTGAACCTCGTCGTTTTCTTGATACTCCAGCTCAAGATGACACATCTCAACTAATCCAGGGTTGAGGCTACAAATGATGATTGGTGCACTGTTACCAACTATGCACTGCACCATGGTCCTTTCAGCAGTGCTCTTGTTCACCGGTTCAGCCTACAAGCCATCAAACAGTCGTAAAAAAAACACATTTAGAGGGATATAAGACCTAAATATGAACACAACTACAATTTATTGAAATGATTGTAACCTTTGTAATGCAGAGACGACCGAGTGATGGTGGATGGCGGTGCACGTAGGGTTCCCCGGGCCTGAGTTCCACGCCTGCAATAATCAAATCAGCCGTAGTCCACAGCATATGGCAGATAATTGATTAACCTACACCGCGATAGGCTCATAGGCACATGTAGGAGACTTGATACGGGGGAGGCAGGCATGGCTTACCCCAGAACGCCATAAGCAGAGATCGGAGGGGTTCAGGGATGGATGGATTGGTGGTGAGAGCTGCGGGGCTTCAACAATACAAGAACACGAGACGATGTGATTTGCGGCGGTTAGGCGGGCGTCGGGGCTGGCTTAAAAATCTATTGCCGCTTGCGCTTGCTTGATTATAGGGCTTGCCTTCCAAACTCCTTTGCACTGCACGTAAAAGGAATAGATTCTTAATTTATGACAATCAAAATCAGGAGATACCCTTCATCACACAAAAATATTACGGGTTTGCTATTTCACATCTAGATGTGAAATAACACCGTTTGATAAACAACATTAAGATTTGTGTTCTTTTTTATGTGTGCCCTCAGCCCTCGTGCAGCATCTTTTCTTTTGTCTCACTGCGTGCGTTGTCTCTGGTTGTCCCGCTAGTCAGCTTCCGTGAAAGCAAAGAAGCTACGCTAAGCAGCTCCCCTTCAAAAATAAGCTAAGCCAGTCCTTGGCTCCGTATGCGCTGTTTTTTTTTTTCATGTGTTCTCATGGACTGTAGTCTTTTCCTGGTTCTATCTGGGCGCTGTGTTCCTTTTCTTTGTTGTTTTCTCTTTTTTTCTGTTTCATAATTTTTTTTAAATTATGGGCTATTTTAAATTCATGATTTTTTCTATTTTATTTATATTTTCTATTTCTTTTTCTTTTTTTTCTTTTTTCCATTATTTATTTGTTTTAAATCCTTGAACTTTTTTTACCCTGTCATCTGTTTGCTTTAAATGGTGTGCAATCTTGATCGCGGGTTGTTTTGTCGCGCGCGTCGTATGTCGTGTCGTGCAACTAGTATCTACCTTTGCCGGCCTGCTCACGCATGTGTCTTTTGTTGGGCCATTTTGGCGACGCAGTCTGGGTCCTTTTTCGGATTACTTTTGCTAATTCTCATCTAGAGGAGAGTTAACAATGTCTCATCTACCTTATATGCCATTAGATATATAGCTTTCTGAGTCATGCTCGTTGTCTTTATGTCATGTTTTCTGTTCGTTCCTTGTGAAGTAGTGAGGCCTGATATGACTCTTTTTAGTGGGCTGTTTTTATATTTTGTGTATTGTGTTTATTTTGTGGGCTGCAACTTTTTTGTGAAGGACCATGTGTCTTTTTATTTCCTGTTTTTGTTTATTTTGGTTCAACTGTGTATCTAGAGGAGAGCGTAATTTGATTTTTTTTCTTTCAGATTTGCTAATCTCGTCCACATGAGATGTACTGATGTTTGATCTAAGTCTATAACCGTCCGGATCGTAGGAAAGTCCACCCTCGAAACACAACTGGGTATATGTTGTATTCTTCATCCTAGTTGCAAGTCAGCGCTCGACGCATAATTAGGCGCGTAATTTGTTATTGTCTTAGATGCAAGTCCACCCTCGACTCGCAATTAGGATCGTAGTTTCTTTCATTCTAGTTGCAAGCCCGCACTTAACTCGCAACTCAGCCTATGTTTTGTTTTTCATCCACTTGCAAGTCCACCCTTAACTCGCAACTAGACCCGTAGTTTCTTTCATCCCAGCTGGAAGTCGAACCCTTACTTGCAACTGGGCTCGTAGATTTGTAGTTATCCCATTTGTAAGTTCACCCTCGACTCATAAACGGTATCGTAGTTTTGTGAAGTTGTCCCAGTTGCAAGTCCACCCTTAGCTCGCAACTAGGACCGTAGTTTGTTTCATCCTAGTTGTAAGAACACCCTTGGCTCGCAACCGGGGTCGTAATTTCGTAGTTGTCCCCGTTGCAAGTCCACCCTTGACTCGCATATGGGCTCGTACTTGTCTTAGTTGCAAGTACACCCTCGACTCGCAACCGGACATGTGTTTTATTTATCATCCTAGTTGCAAGTCCATGCTGAACTAATAATTGGGATTGTAGTTTGTTATTGTCCCAATTGCAAGTCCGCCCTTGACTCGCAAATGGTATCGTAGTTTTGTGAAGTTGTCCTAGTTGCAAGTCCGCCCTTAGCTCACAATTAGGACCGTAATTTGTTTCATCCCGGTTGGGTGGCTCGCAACTGGGCTCGTAATTTTATAGTTGTCCCAATTGCAAGTCCACTCTCGACTCACAACTGGGCATATTTTTTTTAATCCAAGTTGCAAGTCCACGCTCGACTCGCAAATGGGATCTTAGTTTGCTATTTTCCCAGTTGCAGGTCCACCCTCAACTCGCAACTAGGCTCGTTGTTTGTTTCATCCCAGTTGCAAGCCCACCTTAAGTCGCAATTTGGCCTGTATTTTGTTTTCCATCCTAGTTGCAGGTCCACCCATGACTTGCAACTAGGCACGTAGATTGTTTCATCCAGTTGCAAGTCGAACCCTGACTCACAGCTAGGCTCGTGGTTTTGTAGTTGTCTCAGTTGCAAGTTCACCCTTGTCTCGCAACTAGGCTCATAGTTCTTTGAATTGCAAGCCCACCCTCGACTCGCAACTAGAGTGTGTTTCATCACATTTGCAAGTCCACCCTTGACTCGTAACTGAGCCCATATTTTTTTCATCCCAGTTTCAGGTCAACCCTTGACTTGGAACCGGGCTCGTAGTTTGATAGTTGTCCTAGTTGCAAATCCACCCTTGACTCGCAAATGGGCTCGTAGTTGTCCTAGTTGTAAGTGCTTCATCGAATAGCAACTCGTCTCGTAGTTTTGGGTAGTTGTCCCGGTTGCATGTAGGGCCTTGATTCGCAACTACGACCGTAGTTTGTATCATCCTAGTTGTAAGTACACCCTTGGCTCATAACCGGGCTCATAATTTTATAGTTGTCCTAGTTGCAAGTCCATTGTCGACTCGCAATTGTGCATATGTTTTATTTTCATCCGAGTTGCAAGTCCACACTCGACTCGCAACTAAGCTCGTAGTTTGCTATTGTCCCAATTGCAAGTCCACCATCGGCTCGCAATCGATATCGTAGTTTTGTGTAGTTATCCTAGTTGCAAGTCCACGCTTGACTCGCAATTAGCATGTAGTTTGGTTTTTTATCCCAGTTGCAAGTTCAACCTCGACTCACAACTAGGATTGTAGTTTGTTTTCATCTCAGCTGCCAGTCAACACTTGACTCGCACTAGGCACGTAGTTGTGCTAGTTGCAAGTGTGCCATCGAATAGTAATTGGTCTCGTAATTTTGTGCAGTTGTCCTGGTTGCATGTCCAGCATCGAATCGCAACTGGCCCATAGTTTTGTTGTTATCCCAGATGCAAGTTCACCCCCAACTCGCAAATGGGCCATTCATTTTTATCCCAGATGCAAGTCCACCCTCAACTCGCAACTAGGACTATAGTTTGTTTTTCATCTTAGTTGCAATTCCATCCTCGACTCGCAAGTGAGACTGTAGTTTGTTTTCATCCTAGTTGCATGTAATGCCCACGATGCGGCTATATCTCCCACGTGTCGAGGCACGACTTAGAGGCATAACCGCATTGTGGTTTTGTGGCAAGAAGGGTCATCTTCACACAATCCCATGTAATGAACAAGAATGGGATAATGAGAGTTGGATTACAATCGCCACTTCACACAATACATAAATTAATTCATACATCATCCAAAATCCACACATAGACCGACTACGGTCAAATCCAAATGAAAATAAGATAACCCCAAATGTTAGATCCCCGATCGTCCCAACTGGGCTCCACTACTGATCATCCGGAAAAGAAACATAGTAACGACCACGTTCCTCGTCGAACTCCCACTTGAGCTCGGTTGCATCATCTGCACTGGCATCATCGACACCTGCAACTGTTTTGGTAGAATCTGTGAGTCACGAGGACTCAGCAATCTCACACCCGCGAGATCAAGACTATTTAAGCTTATAGGAAAGGATGGTGTAATGAGGTGGAGCTGCAGCAGGCACTAAGCATATGTGGTGGCTAACATACGCAAACGAGAGCGAGAAGAGAGGCAACGCAACGGTCGCGAAGCTAGAAATGATCAAGAAGTGATCCTGAAACTACTTACGTTCATGCATAACCCAAACCGTGTTCACTTCCCGGACTCCGCCGAAAATAGACCATCACGGCTACACACACGGTTGATGTATTTTAAATTAAGTCAAGTGACAAGTTCTCTACAACCGGACATTAACCAATTCCCATCTGCCTCATAACCGCGGGCACGGCTTTCGAAAGATAATACCCTGCAGGGGTGTCCCAACTTAGCCCATTATAAGCTCTCACGGTCAACGAAGGATAAACCTTCTCCCGGGAAGACCCGATCAGTCTCGGAATCCCGGTTTACAAGACATTTCGACAATGGTAAAACAAGACCAGCAAAGCCGCCCGATGCGCCGACAAATCCCGATAGGAGCTGCACATATCTCATTCTCAGGGCACACCGGATAAGTCAAGCTATGAGTCAAACCAGGCCTCGAGTTTCCCCAAGGTGGCCCCGCAGGCTGCTCGGTTCGGACCAACACTCGAAGGAGCACTGGCTCGGGGGGTCTAAAATAAAGATGACCCTCGGGCTCGCGAAAACCCAAGGGAAAAGGCTTAGGTGGCAAATGGTAAAACCAAGGTTGGGCCTTGCTGGAGAAGTTTTATTCAAGGCAAACTGTCAAGGGGGTCCCATAAATCACCCAACCGCGTAAGGAACGCAAACTCAAGGAACATAATACCGGTATGACGGAAACTATGGCGGCAAGAGTGCAACAAAACACCAGGCATAAGGCCGAGCCTTCCACCCTTTACCAAATATATAGATGCATTAATTAAATAAGAGATATTGTGATATTCCAAAATATCCATGTTCCAACATGGAACCAACTTCAATTTCACCTGCAACTAGCAAACCCTATAAGAAGGGCTGAGCAAAAGCGGTAACTTAGCCAAACAACGGTTTGCTAGGAAAGGATGGTTAGAGGCTTGATATGGCAATATGGGAGGCATGATATAGCAAGTGGTAGGTAGCGCAGCATGACAATAGAACGACAACTAGCAAAGCAAAGATAGAAGTGATTTCGAGGGTATGGTCATCTTGCCTGCAAGGTTCTCAGAGTTGTCGAAAGCTTGATCCTCGTAAGCGTACTCAACAGGTCCCTCATTCATGAACTCATCTCCCGGCTCTACCCACAGCAAGAACACAAGCAATGGAACCACAATCAATCACGGGAAATGCACAAGCAACATGATGCAATACATGCATGATATGCGAGATATGATATGCGATGCGTATGCGTGCTCCGGAAGAAAAAGGATGAACAAGGCAGTAACTTGGAAAACCAAGTATGCCACTGGAAAGATGAGATGATTTCGGTCGAAATCGATATAAAGATCACCGGAAACGGATACACGGTTTGCAAATGGCAAGCAAAACAAGAATGACACGAACCTGCGATTAACAGCATGATAGCACATAGAATACATCAATTAACTATGCTACAACACCCAACATAGAAACAAAGCATATGGCAGTAATCTACAGGAGATGCTTGACAAAAGATGAACACTGAGCTACGGCTAGATCACAGAATAACAGGCTCAAACAAGCATGGCAAAAGTGCAAAAGATATCAGGTTCACAAACTTGGTGAAATTACTGGACATGGCTGAAACAGCATCAGGTAGCAATGTTCAGAGCAAGCTAAACACATGCTACAGGAACTTAACATAGCAAAACAAGGCATGGCATGAATCTACTAAATGCTTAAAATAAAAGTCGCTTACTTCCCATGAGCCAAAAAGGATCAGAAGATATGATGGCACCCATGTAAACATAGCAAATGAAGAGCATCTCGAGGCGCACATTTCGATATATCATGCACGCAAAACGGAGCAGTATGTGATGAGATATGATGCAATGAACAGGAGCACATAATGTGAACATACTTCGGGACTTGGAGAATTTCGACCTCGCCCAGATCTAGGGTTCGTCGGCACGCGAACCGAGGCGGGGCTAGCTCTCGCCGGAGACGGAGAGGAGACGGCGGCCGGAGGTGGAGGAGCTCGCCGGGGTCGGGGAGGCAACGGGGCACGAGCGAGGCCGGCGGGATCCGGCGACGAAGCGGGCGGCGGCGGCCACGCGCGACGGCGGCTGGGTCGGCGACCGGCCACGGCGCCGGCGGAGTGGAGGAGGCGACGAGGGCGACCGCGACGGCGGCGGGGTCGGCGACCGGCGGGAGCCGCGCGGGAGGAGGCTGAGGTGCGCGCGGGCTCGCGAGGGCCCCGCGCGGGCCGAGCTGGCAGGCGGCGGCGCGGGGACCACGTGGCGGCTCCCGATTGGCCCGGGGCGGCGGCGGCGATGCGTCCGTCCGGACCGGACGTGTCCGGCGGCGCGGGGTGGAAGAAGACTAGGGTTTCGCCCGAATTTGGAGGAGGGTGCACTTATTTATAGGTAGAGGGAGCTAGGAGACTCCAAATGGAGTGCGGTTTTCGCCCACACGATCGTGATCGAACGACCGAGAGCATGGAGGGGTCTTAGATGGGTTATTGGACTGTTTGGAGGGGGTTTTGCTGCAACTCACAAAAGCCCTTTGCGGTTACCCGGTTAACCGTTGGAGCATCAAACGACCTCCAAATGGAACGAAACTTGACAGGTGGTCTACCGGTGGTATACCAAGGCCACTTGACAAACCTCGGTCCATTCCGAGAACATTTAACACCCGCTCACGAAAAGAAACAAGAGGGTGTGCGCCGGTGCACGTGGGAGTGTCGGATTACAAAACGGACAACGGGGAAAATGCTTGGATGCATGAGACGAACATGTATGCAAAAGAGATGCACATGATGACATGATATGAGATGCATGACAAAACAAAATGCAAAACGAAAGACAAAACCCAACCACGGAGGGAATATCATAACACATAGCCGAAAATGGCAAGAGTTGGTCTTACAAATATGGAAAGTTACATCCGGGGTGTTACAACACTCCACCACTACGAGAGGATCTTGTCCCGAGATCTAGGACTGAAAGAACTCCGGATATTCGGAACGGAGGTGGTCCTCGTGTTCCCAGGTGGCTTCTCGGTCGGAATGGTGCGACCACTTCACTTTCAGGAATTTGATTGACTTGTTGCGAGTCTTGCGCTCAATTTCTTCAAGAATAGCAACGGGGTGCTCATGATAAGACATATCTTCTTGGAGGTCAATCTCTTCGAATTTGATGGTGCGCTCAGGAGTCTTGAAGCACTTGCGAAGCTGTGACATGTGGAACACATCGTGCACGTTCGCGAAGATGGAGGGAAGCTCAAGTTGATAGGCGAGGTCGCCTCTTTTGCCAATGATCTTGAAAGGACCCACGTATCTAGGGGCAAGCTTCCCTTTGATACCGAAGCGACGAGTGCCTTTCATTGGAGAGACGCGGAGGTAGACATGGTCTCCGATCTCGAAAGCCAAATCACGGTGCTTACTATCATAGTAACTCTTCTGGCACGATTGCGCGGCTTTGAGATTTTCATGGATGACTTTACACATTTCTTCAGCTTCTGTGATTAAGTCATTGCCAAGAAGTTGGCGTTCACCAGTCTCTGACCAATTGAGAGGAGTACGGCACTTTCTGCCATATAGAATCTCAAATGGGGCCTTGCCCGAACTCGCTTGGAAGCTGTTGTTGTAGGAGAACTCGGCATATGGAAGACAATCTTCCCACTTCATGCCAAAGGAAATGACACAAGACCTGAGCATATCTTCAAGGATTTGATTGACTCGCTCGACTTGGCCACTAGTTTGAGGATGGAAAGCTATGCTGAAGCGAATGTTGGTGCCCATGGCCTTCTGGAAGGAGTCCCAGAACTTAGAAGTGAAGATGCTTCCACGATCTGAAGAAATCAATTGTGGAATGTCGTGCAAGGAGACAATCCTGGATATGTATAGCTCTGCCAACTGAGCTGCTGTGATAGATTCTTTGATTGGAAGGAAATGAGCCACTTTAGTAAGCTTGTTGATGACAACGAAGATAGCATCATTTCCGCGCTTGGACTTTGGAAATCCAGTCACGAAGTCCATTTCGATATGATCAAACTTCCATTCTGGTATAGCAAGAGGGTTGAGGAGACCAGCTGGTCGTTGGTGTTCTGCTTTCACCCTTCGACAGACATCACATTCATTCACGAATTGAGCGATTTCTCGCTTCATTCGAGTCCACCAATACGACTGCTTGAGGTCATGGTACATCTTCGTACTTCCAGGATGAATGGAAAGAAGAGAATTGTGCGCCTCGTTCATAATGACTTTCCATAGATCACCTTTAGGAACCACAATCCGGTCCTCGAAGAATAAAGTGTCTCTGTCATCAATGCGATAGCACTTGTATTTGGAAAGACCCTTGTCGATACCACGTTTCACCTTCTTCACCATGGTATCCAGGAGTTGTGCCTCACGAATTAGATCTTCCAAAGTAGGAGAGACTATGAGGTTGGCAAGAAAGCCTTGAGGAACAACTTGGAGATTCAGCTTGCGGAAAGCTTCACAAAGATCCAGTTGAAATGGCTTGAGGATTAAGCTGTTGCAATAAGCCTTCCTGCTCAAAGCATCTGCAATGACATTGGCCTTGCCTGGAGTATATTCAATACTTGGATTGTACTCTTGAATCATCTCGACCCATCGAGTCTTCCTGAGATTGAGGTTGGGCTGAGTGAAGATGTACTTGAGACTCTTGTGATCGGTGAATATGTCCACTTTTCTTCCCAACAAGAGATGTCTCCATGTCATTAATGCATGGACAACTGCCGCTAACTCAAGATCGTGAGTGGGGTAGTTCTTTTCGTTGGCCTTCAACTGACGAGAGGTATAGGCCACAACTTTCTTCTCTTGCATTAACACAGCACCGAGACCTTGAAGAGAAGCATCACAGAAAACTTCGAATGGCTTGGATTCGTCAGGAGGAGTTAAGACAGGAGCTGTGACGAGTTTCTCTTTGAGAGTGTTGAAAGCAACGTCACACTCAGGAGACCAGACATACTTCACATGCTTCTAGAGGAGGTTGGAAAGAGGCTTTGCAATCTTAGAGAAATTCTCAATGAATCTTCAGCAATAGCTTGCAAGACCAAGAAAACTGCGGAGCTGCTTGACATTCTGAGGAGGTTCCCAATTCACAATTGCAGACACCATCTCGGGATTAACAGCGATGTCCTTGGCAGAGATGATATGACCAAGGTAAAGAACTTCATCGAGCCAAAACTCACATTTCAAAAACTTCGCATAGAATTGATACTCTCTGAGCTTGTCGAGCACCAATCGCAAATGTTTGGCATGATCCTTCTTATTATTGGAGAAACCCAAGATATCATCGAGATACACCAGGACGAATTCATTAGTATAGGGGTTGAAGATGAAATTCATCATTCGAGAGAATGTTGGAGGAGCATTGACAAGGCCGAAAGACATGACAGTATATTCATAAGAACCAAAGCTTGTTCTGAATGCTGTCTTGGGAATATCTTCTTCACGAATGCGAATCTGATGATAACCCATCCGGAGGTCAAGCTTGGAGAATACTTTAGCACCTTTGAGTTGCTTGAATAACTCATTGATGTTGGGAAGTGGATACTTATTCTTGATTGTCTTCTTGTTCAATGGACGGTAGTTGACACAAAGTCGGTCTGTGCCATCCTTCTTCTGGACAAAAAGAACACCACAACCCTGTTGGGGAACGTAGTAATTTCAAAAAATTTCCTACGCACACGCAAGATCATGGTGATGCATAGCAACGAGAGGGGAGAGTGTTGTCCACGTACCCTCGTAGACCGATAGCGGAAGCGTTATCACAACGCGGTTGATGTAGTCGTACGTCTTCACGATCCGACCGATCAAGTACCGAACGCACGGCACCTCCGAGTTCTACACACGTTCAGCTCGATGGCGTCCCTCGAACTCTGATCCAGCCGAGTGTTGAGGGAGAGTTTCGTCAGCACGACGGCGTGGTGACGATGATGATGTTCTACCGACGCAGGGCTTTGCCTAAGCTCCGCAATGATATTATCGAGGTGTAATTTGGTGGAGGGGGGCACCGCACACGGCTAAAAGATCTCAAGGATCAATTGTTGCGTCTCTGGGGTGCCCCCCTGCCCCGTATATAAAGGAGCAAGGGAGGAGGAGGCCGGCCCCAGGAGGGGGCGCACCAAGTGTGGAGTCCTACTAGGACTCCCTAGTCCTAGTAGGATTCCACCTCCCATATGGAATAGGAAAAGAGGAAGGGAAAAAGAGAAGGAAGGAAGGGGGCGCCCCCCTTCCCTAGTCCAATTCGGACCAGACCAAGGGGAGGGGTGCGGCCACCCTTGAGGCCCTTTTTCGTCTTTCCCGTATGGCCCAATAAGGCCCAATACGTATTCCCGTAACTCTCCGGTACTCCGAAAAATACCCGAATCACTCGGAACCTTTCCGAAGTCCGAATATAGTCGTCCAATATATCGATCTTTACGTCTCGACCATTTCGAGACTCCTCGTCATGTCCCCGATCTCATCCGGGACTCCGAACTCCTTCGGTACATCAACATACATAAACTCATAATAAAACTGTCATCGTAACTTTAAGCGTGCGGACCCTACGGGTTCGAGAACTATGTAGACATTACCGAGACACGTCTCCGGTCAATAACCAATAGCGAGACCTGGATGCCCATATTGGCTCCCACATATTCTACGAAGATCTTTATCGGTCAGACCGCATAACAACATACGTTGTTCCCTTTGTCATCAGTATGTTACTTGCCCGAGATTCGATCGTCGGTATCTCGATACCTAGTTCAATCTCGTTACCGGCAAGTCTCTTTACTCGTTTCGTAACACATCATCCCGCAACTAACTTATTAGTCACAATGCTTGCAAGGCTTATAGTGATGTGCATTACCGAGTGGGCCCAGAGATACCTCTCCGACAATCGGAGTGACAAATCCTCATCTCGAAATACGCCAACCCAACAAGTACCTTTGGAGGCACCTGTAGAGCACCTTTATAATCACCCATTTACGTTGTGACGTTTGTAGCACACAAAGTGTTCCTCCGGTAAACGGGAGTTGCATAATCTCATAGTCAGAGGAACATGTATAAGTCATGAAGAAAGCAATAGCAACATACTAAACGATCGGGTGCTAAGCTAACGGAATGGGTCAAGTCAATCACGTCATTCTCCTAATGAGGTGATCTCGTTAATCAAATGATAACTTATGTCTATGGCTAGGAAACATAACCATCTTTGATTAACGAGCTAGTCAAGTAGAGGCATACTAGTGACACTGTTTGTCTATGTATTCACACATGTATTATGTTTCCGGTTAATACAATTCTAGCATGAATGATAAACATTTATCATGATATAAGGAAATAAATAATAACTTTATTATTGCCTCTAGGGCATATTTCCTTCAGTCTCCCACTTGCACTAGAGTCAATAATCTAGTTCACATCGCCATGTGATTTAACATGAATAGTTCACATCACCATGTTATTAACACCCATGGTTCACATCGTCATGTGACCATCACCCAAAGGGTTTACTAGAGTCAGTAATCTAGTTCACATCGTTATGTGATTAACACCCAAAGAGTACTAAGGTGTGATCATGTTTTGCTTGTGAGATAATTTTAGTCAACGGGTCTGTCACATTCAGATCCGTAAGTATTTTGCAAATTTCTATGTCTACAATGCTCTGCATGGAGCTACTCTAGCTAATTGCTCCCACTTTCAATATGTATCTAGACCAAGACTTAGAGTCATCTAGATTAGTGTCAAAACTTGCATCGACGTAACCTTTTACGACGAGCCTTTTGTCACTTCCATAATCGAGAAACATGTCCTTATTCCAGTAAGGATAATTTTGACCGCTGTCCAGTGATCTACTCCTAGATCACTATTGTACTCCCTTGCCAAAATCAGTGTAGGGTATACAATAGATCTGGTACACAGCATGGCATACTTTATAGAACCTATGGCCAAGGCATAGGGAATGACTTTCATTCTCTTTCTATCTTTTGCCGTGGTCGGGCTTTGAGTCTTTACTCAATTTCACACCTTGTAACACAGGCAAGAACTCTTTTCTTTGACTGTTCTATTTTGAACTACTTCAAAATCTTGTTAAGGTATGTACTCATTGAAAAACTTATCAAGCGTCTTCATCTATCTCTATAGATCTTGATGCTCAATATGTAAGCAGCTTCACCGAGGTCTATCTTTGAAAAACTCCTTTCAAACACTCCTTTATGCTTTGCAGAATAATTCTACATTATTTCCGATCAACAATATGTCATTCACATATACTTATCAGAAATGCTGTAGTGCTCCCACTCACTTTCTTGTAAATACAGGCTTCACCGCAAGTCTGTATACAACTATATGCTTTGATCAACTTATCAAAGCGTATATTCCAACTCCGAGATGCTTGCACCAGTCCATTGATGGATCGCTGGAGCTTGCATATTTTGTTAGCACCTTTAGGATTGACAAAACCTTCTGGTTGTATCATATACAACTCTTCTTTAATAAATCCATCAAGGAATGCAGTTTTGTTTATCCCTTTGCCAGATTTCATAAAATGCGGCAATTGCTAACATGATTCGGACAGACTTAAGCATAGATACGAGTGAGAAACTCTCATCGTAGTCAACATCTTGAACTTGTCGAAAACCTTTTTGCGACAATTCTAGCTTTGTAGATAGTGATACTACTATCAGCGTCCGTCTTCCTCTTGACAATCCATTTATTCTCAATTGGTTGCCGATCATCGGGCAAGTCAACCAAAGTCCACACTTTGTTCTCATACATGGATCTCATCTCAGATTTCATGGCCTCAAGCCATTTTGCGGAATCTGGGCTCACCATCGCTTCTTCATAGTTCGTAGGTTCGTCATGGTCTAGTAACATAACCTCTAGAACAGGATTACCGTACCACTCTGGTGCGGATCTTACTTTGGTTTACCTACGAGGTTTGGTAGTAACTTGATCTGAAGTTACATGATCATCATCATTAACTTCCTCACTAATTGGTGTAGAAGTCACAGGAACAGATTTCTGTGATCCAATAAGGGAGCAGGTACAGTTACCTCATCAAGTTCTACTTTCCTCCCACTCACATCTTTCGAGAGAAACTCCTTCTCTAGAAAGGACCCATACTTAGCAACGAATGTCTTGCCTTCGGATCTGTGATAGAAGGTGTACCCAACTGTCTCCTTTGGGTATCCTATGAAGACACATTTCTCAGATTTGGGTTTGAGCTTATCAGGATGAAATTTTTTCACATAAGCATCGCAACCCCAAAATTTTAAGAAACGACAACTTTGGTTTCTTGCCAAACCACAGTTCATAAGGCGTCGTCTCAACGGATTTTGATGGTGCCCTATTTAACGTGAATGTAGCTGTCTCTAATGCATAACCCAAAACGATAGTGGTAAATTGGTAAGAGACATCATAGATTGCACTATATCCAATAAAGTACGGTTATGACGTTCGGACACACCATTACACTGTGGTGTTCCAGGTGGCGTGAGTAGTGAAACTATTTCACATTGTTTTAACTGAAGGCCAAACTCGTAACTGTGACGCCCGGATAATCAAGCTACAGTAAACCTCTGCTAATGGTGCCACATCAACTCGGTTACTGTTGATAAACTCGAGTTAGTTCAAAAACGATTCAAATTAAAATTTAAAATATAGGCAAACAGTAAAATTTTCAAATATCAAAACTAAAATGTTCGGGTTGTGTCAAATAAATCGTAAGTAATTATGGTGGAGAAACCAAGCTTTGACAAAATGTTTAAAGGATCTAAAACAATTAAAACAATAGTGAAAACAATTAAACAAATGCCTATTGAATTTATAAAATGCTAAAACTATTTTATTATGGGTTAAGGATTAATCTCACAGTAGTTTGTTGATAAATACAAATTAGGCACTAGTGGTAATTTTTGTAAAACAAAAAAATAAAAGAAACTACAAAGAAAAAAAGGAAAAGAAAAGAAAAGGAACCCCCCCCTCACTGGACCAGGCGGCCCAGCTCACAGGCCCACCTGGCCCAGCTGGCCAACTACCAGCCCACAGCCCCTCCCCGGGTCGCCTCCCCCCTGTTCCCCCGACCGGGGTCGCAACAGGGGCACGTCCCCGCCCGACCACCTCGCCGGCGCCGACGCCGGGAGGGGATAAGGCCGCCCTGACGCCTCGGCCTCCACCCATTTCTCCCACTTGCCCCCCTCTCGCCCGCCTCTGCGCCTCCCAGATCCACACGCTCCCCCCCTCTCTGTCTCGCTCACCCGCCTCACCCGAGCGCCATCGCCGACGTGCCGCCGTCGTTCCCGCAGCCACCGACCATCGTTCGCCACTCCGACAAGTCCGGGAGCTCCGTCGTGGTCCGCCTCTTCTTCCTTGACACTGGATCGGGACTGGGAGCGCCACCGCCGTCGCATTTTTCCTCTTCCTCATCTACGGCCACCGCGCGACCTCGCCGTCGACCTGCTCCACCGGTTCTCCCCGCGCCCGCTGCCGAGACCCTACGCTCTCACAGTGAGCTCCACCTCCTCCTCCTCCCCTCCTAGCTCACCGCATCCCGTAGCTCGCTCCCCCGTCACGCTCACCCTCCCGCCGCCCTGCTGCGTCACCGCCGTGGCCACCGCTGCCATGGCCCCCGTCCGAGCCCTCCGCCGTGCTCCTGGTGTTCACAGGAACCCGGCGAGCCCTTCCTCTCGCCCTCTTGTGCCCCCTAGCCCATTCCCGACGTGGCCCCGAACGCCGTCGCCGCCCATGCTCGCCGCCGACGGGTATTCCGGCCGTCCCCGGGCGAGCCACCACCACCACCCGACACGGCGCCGTGCGCGTGTTCGAACGGTGCCAACCGCACGCGAAACGGCCGCCCCTAGCACGATTCCGGCGAGGTCCCGAGCGCCTCCGCCGTTGATTTGGTCGCCGGAGCCATTCCGGCGCCGGCCGCCGACGTGGCTGGCCTGGGGCCACCCCAGAGCCACTGCCAGTGGGCCCCGTGGGTACCAGTTGACTAGGTTGACCCAGTCAACTGCTGACCAGGCAGCCCAGTGCCACTGACACGTGCGCCCCGCCGCCTATATTAATTAATTAAAATGTTTTAATAATTAAAACCTAATTAGTTACTAATCAGAGGCTGACATGTGGGCCCCACATGTCAGGGTGACATGGTCAGCGCACAGTGGACTGCTGATGTCACACATACGACATGCTGACGTCACCATTACTGTTTTGGATATTTCGAATTTAATTTAATAAATAAATTCCAGAAATTCAAATAATCTTATAAAATTCATATCTTTTAAACCATAACTCGGATGAAAATGCTTTCTACATGAAAGTTGCTCAGAACGACGAGACGAATCCGGATACGCAGTCCGTTGGTCCACCACACCTCCCTAAGCTATCGAACTTGCAACTTTCCCCCTCCGTTTCATCTGCCCGAAAAATGCAAACTTCGGGAAAACTTTCCCGGATGTCTCCCCCCTTCACCGGTATCACCTCATACCGCGTTAGAACACGTCTAGCTCTGCCTGTTGTCCTGTTATGCACTTGCTTGCTATGTATTTACTGTTTCTCCCCCCTCTTTTCTTCGGTAGACCCCGTGACGATGCTGATGCCCCTGTGGTCGACTACGTCACCGACGACCCCTCCTTCTTGTCTGAGCAACCAGGCAAGCCCCCCCTTGATCACCAGATATCGCCTATTCTTCTCTATACTGCTTGCATTAGAGTAGTGTAGCATGTTACTGCTTTCGGTTAATCCTATCCTGATGCATAGCCTGTCATTGTTGCTACAGTTGATACCCTTACCTGCTATCCTACTGCTTAGTATAGGATGCTAGTGTTCCATTAGTGGCCCTACACTCTTGTCCGTCTGCCATGCTATACTACTGGGCCATGATCACTTTGGGAGGTGATCACGGGTATATACTATATACATTATATACATGGCACATGTGGTGACTAAAGTTGGGTCGGCTCGAGGAGTACCCGCAAGTGATTCTGATGGGGGGGCTGAAAGGACAGGTGGCTCCATCCCGGTAGAGGTGGGCCTGGGTTCCTGACGGCCCCCGACTGTTACTTTGTGGCAGAGCGACAGGGCAGGTTGAGACCGCCTAGGTGAGAGGTGGGCCTGGCCCTGGTCGGCGTTCGCGGATACTTAACACGCTTAACGAGATCTTGATATTTGATCTGAGTCTGGCCATTTGGTCTATACGCACTAGCCATCTACGCGGGAGTAGTTATGGGTATCCCGGCGTCGTGGTATCAACCGAAGCCTTCTTGACGTCAGCGACTGAGTGGCGCGCGCCGGATTGGACTGGAACGCCACTAGGCTAGGTCTGCTTCCGGCCGCGTATGCAACGTGCAGGTGTGCATAGGGCGATGGGCCCAGACCCCTGCGCGCATAGGTTTAGACCGGCGTGCTGACCTCTCTGTTGAGCCTAGGTGGGGCTGCGACGTGTTGATCTTCCGAGGCCGGGCATGACCCAGAAAAGTGTGTTCGGCCAAATGGGATCGAGCGTGTTGGGTTATGTGGTGCACCCCTGCAGGGAAGTTTATCTATTCGAATAGCCGTGTCCCTCGGTAAAAGGACGACCCGGAGTTGTACCTTGACCTTATGACAACTAGAACCGGATACTGAATAAAATACACCCTTCCAAGTGCGAGATACAACCCGGTGATCGCTCTCTAACAGGGCGACGAGGAGGGGATCGCCGGGTAGGATTATGCTATGCGATGCTACTTGGAGGACTTCAATCTACTCTCTTCTACCTGCTGCAAGATGGAGATGACCAGAAGCGTAGTCTTCGACAGGACTAGCTATCCCCCTTTTATTCTGGCATTCTGCAGTTCAGTCCACTGATACGCCCCTTCACACATATACCCATGCATATGTAGTGTAGCTCCTTGCTTGCGAGTACTTTGGATGAGTACTCACGGTTGCCTTTCCCCCTCTTTCCCCCTTTTCTTCCTATCTGGTTGTCGCAACCAGATGTTGGAGTCCAGGAGCCAGACGTCACCGTCGACGACGACACCTACGACACTGGAGGTGCCTACTACTACGTGCAGGCCGCTGACGACGACCAGGAGTAGTTAGGAGGATCCCAGGCAGGAGGCCTGCGCCTCGTTCGATCTGTATCCCAGTTTGTACTAGCCTTCTTAAGGCAAACTTGTTTAACTTATGTCTGTACTCAGATATTGTTGCTTCCGCTGACTCGTCTGTGATCGAGCACTTGTATTCGAACCCTCGAGGCCCCTGGCTTGTATTATGATGCTTGTATGACTTATTTATGTTGTAGAGTTGTGTTGTGATATCTTCCCGTGAGTCCCTGACCTTGATCGTACACATTTGCGTGCATGATTAGTGTACGGTCAAATCGGGGGCGTCACAGTAACTCAAATATTTTACCTCTGCGATCATATCGTAGAAACTTTTATTTTCTTGTTACGATGATTCTCCACTTCACTCTGAAATTCTTTGAACTTTTCAAATGTTTCAGACTTTGTGTTTCATCAAGTAGATATACCCATATCTGCTCAAATCATCTGTGAAGGTCAGAAAATAATGATACCTGCTACGAGCCTCAATATTCATCGGACCACATACATCTGTATGTACGATTTCCAACAAATCTGTTGCTCTCTCCATAGTTCCGGAGAACGGCGTTTTAGTCATCTTGCCCATGAGGCACGGTTCGCTAGCATCAAGTGATTCATAATCAAGTGATTCCAAAATCCCATCAGTATGGAGTTTCTTCATGCGCTTTACACAAATATGACCTAAACGGCAGTACCACAAATAAGTTGCACTATCATTATTAACTTTGCATCTTTTGGCTTCAATATTATGAATATGTGTATCACTACGATCGAGATCCAACAAACCATTTTCGTTGGTGTGTATGACCATAAAGGTTTTATTCATGTAAACAGAACAACAATTGTTCTCTAACTTAAATGAATAACCGTATTGCAATAAACATGATCAGATCATATTCATGCTCAACGCAAACACCAAATAACACTTATTTAGTTTCAACACTAATCCCGAAAGTACAGGGAGTGTGCGATGATGATCATATCAATCTTGGAACTACTTCCAACACACATCGTCACCTCGCCTTTTACTAGTCTCTGTTTATTCTGCAACTCCCGTTTTCGAGTTACTACTCTGTAGCAACTGAACCAGTATCAATTACCGAGGGGTTGCTATAAACACTAGTAAAGTACACATCAATGATCTGTATATCAAATATACCTTTGTTCACTTTTACTAGACTCTGTTTATTCTGAACTCCCGTTTCGAGTTACTACTCTTAGCAACTGAACCAGTATCAATTACCGAGGGATTGCTATAAACACTAGTAAAGTACACATCAATAATCTGTATATCAAATATACCTTTGTTCACTTTGCCATCCTTCTTATCCACCAAATAGTTGGGGTAGTTCCGCTTCCAGTGACCAGTCCCTTTGCAGTAGAAGCACTTAGTCTCAGGCTTAGGACCAGACAGGCTTCTTCACTTGAGCAGCAACTTGCTTGCCGTTCTTTTTGAAGTTCCCCTTTTTCCCTTTGCCCTTTTCTTGAAACTAGCGGTCTCGTCAACCATCAACACTTGAAGTGGTCTCGTCAACCATCAACACTTGATGTTTTTCTTGATTTCTACCTTCGTCGATTTCAGCATCACGAAGAGCTCGGGAATTACTTTCGTCATCCCTTGCATACCATAGTTCATCACGAAGTTCTACTAACTTGGTGATGGTGACTAGAGAATTCTGTCAATCACTATTTTATCTGGAAGATAAACTCCCACTTGATTCAAGCGATTGTAGTACCCAGACAATCTGAGCACATGCTCACTAGTTGAGCGATTCTCCTCCATCTTTTTGCTATAGAACTTGTTGGAGATTTCATATCTCTCAACTCGGGTATTTCCTTGAAATATTAACTTCAACTCCTGGAACATCTCATATGGTCCATGACGTTCAAAACGTCTTTGAAGTCCCGATTGTAAGCCGTTAAGCATGGTGCACTAAATTATCAAGTAGTCATCATATTGAGCTAGCCAAACGTTCATAACGTCTGCATCTGCTCCTGCAATAGGTCTGTCACCTAGCGGTGCATCAAGGACATAATTTTTCTATGCAGCAATGAGGATAATCCTCAGATCAGGGATCCAATCCGCATCTTTGCTACTAACATCTTTCAACATAATTTTTCTCTAGGAACAAAAAATAAACACAGGGAAGCAACAACGCGAGCTATTGATCTACAACATAATTTGCAAAATACTATCAGGACTAAGTTCATGATAAATTTAAGTTCAATTAATCATATTACTTAAGAACTCCCACTTAGATAGACATCTCTCTAATCATCTAAGTGATTACGTGATCCAAAGCAACTAAACCATGTCCGATTAAAACGTGAGATGGAGTAGTTTCAATGGTGAACATCACTATGTTGATCATATCTACTATATGATTCACGCTCGACCTTTCGGTCTCTGTGTTCCGAGGCCATATCTGTATATGCTAGGCTCGTCAAGTTTAACCTGAGTATTCCGCGTGTGCAACTGTTTTGCACCCGTTGTATTTGAACGTAGAGCCTATCACACCCGATTAACACGTGGTGTCTCAGCACGAAGAACTTTTGCAATAGTGCATACTCAGGGAGAACACTTTTATCTTGAAATTTTAGTGAGAGATCATCTTATAATGCTACCGTCAATCAAAGCAAGATAAGATGCATAAAGGATTAACATCACATGCAATCAATATAAGTTATATGATATGGCCATCATAATCTTGTGCTTGTGATCTCCATCTCCGAAGCACCGTGCTTGTGATCTCCATCTCCGAAGCACCGTCATGATCACCATCTTCACCGGAGCGACACCTTGATCTCCATCGTAGCATCGTTGTCGTCTCGCCAACTTATTGCTTTTATGACTATCGCTACCGCTTAGTGATAAAGTAAAACTATTACATGGCGATTGCATCTCATACAATAAAGCGACAGCCATATGGCTCCTGCCAGTTGCCGATAACTCGGTTACAAAACATGATCATCTAATACAACACATTATATCACATCATGTCTTGACCATATCACATCACAACATGCCCTGCAAAAACAAGTTAGACGTCCTCTACTTTGTTGTTGCAAGTTTTACGTGGCTGCTACGGGCTTAGCAAGAACCGTTCTTACCTACGCATCAAAACCACAACGATAGTTTGTCAAGTTGGTGCTGTTTTAACCTTCGCAAGGACCGGGCGTAGCCACACTCGGTTCACTAAAGTGAGAGAGACAGACACCCGCCAGTCACCTTTAAGCAACGAGTGCTCCGAACGGTGAAACCAGTCTCGCATAAGCGTACGCGTAATGTCGGTCCGGGCCGCTTCATCTCACAATACCGCTGAACCAAAGTATGACATGCTGGTAAGCAGTATGACTTATATCGCCCACAACTCACTTGTGTTCTACTCGTGCATAGCATCAACGCATAAAACCAGACTCTGATGCCACTGTTGGGGAACGTAGTAATTTCAAAAAATTTCCTACGCACACGCAAGATCATGGTGATGCATAGCAACGGGAGGGGAGAGTGTTGTCCACGTACCCTCGTAGACCGACAGCGGAAGCGTTATCACAACGCGGTTGATGTAGTCGTACGTCTTCACGATCCGACCGATCAAGTACCGAACGCACGACACCTCCGAGTTCTACACACGTTCAGCTCGATGACGTCCCTCGAACTCCGATCCAGCCGAGTGTTGAGGGAGAGTTTCGTCAGCACGACAGCGTGGTGACGATGATGATGTTCTACCGACGCAGGGCTTCGCCTAAGCTCCGCAATGATATTATCGAGGTGTAATTTGGTGGAGGGGGGCACCGCACACGGCTAAAAGATCTCAACGATCAATTGTTGTGTCTCTGGGGTGCCCCCCTGCCCCCGTATATAAAGGAGCAAGGGAGGAGGAGGCCGGAATAGGAAAAGAGGAAGGGAAAAAGAGAAGGAAGGAAGGGGGCGCCCCCCTTCCCTAGTCCAATTCGGACCAGACCAAGGGGAGGGGTGCGGCCACCCTTGAGGCCCTTTTTCGTCTTTCCCGTATGGCCCAATAAGGCCCAATACGTATTCCCGTAACTCTTCGGTACTCCGAAAAATATCCGAATCACTTAGAACCTTTCCGAAGTCCGAATATAGTCGTCCAATATATCGATCTTTACGTCTCGACCATTTCGAGACTCCTCGGCATGTCCCCGATCTCATCCGGGACTCCGAACTCCTTCGGTACATCAACATACATAAACTCATAATAAAACTGTCATCGTAACTTTAAGCGTGCGGACCCTACGGGTTCGAGAACTATGTAGACATGACCGAGACACGTCTCCGGTCAATAACCAATAGCGGGACCTGGATGCCCATATTGGCTCCCACATATTCTACGAAGATCTTTATCGGTCAGACCGCATAACAACATACATTGTTCCCTTTGTCATCAGTATGTTACTTGCCCGAGATTCGATCGTGGGTATCTCGATACCTAGTTCAATCTCGTTACCGGCAAGTCTCTTTACTCGTTCCGTAACACATCATCCCGCAACTAACTTATTAGTCACAATGCTTGCAAGGCTTATAGTGATGTGCATTACCGAGTGGGCCCAGAGATACCTCTCCGACAATCGGAGTGACAAATCCTAATCTCGAAATACGCCAACCCAACAAGTACCTTTGGAGACACCTGTAGAGCACCTTTATAATCACCCATTTACGTTGTGACGTTTGGTAGCACACAAAGTGTTCCTCCGGTAAACGGGAGTTGCATTATCTCATAGTCAGAGGAACATGTATAAGTCATGAAGAAAGCAATAGCAACATACTAAACGATCGGGTGCTAAGCTAACGGAATGGGTCAAGTCAATCACGTCATTCTCCTAATGAGGTGATCTCGTTAATCAAATGACAACTTATGTCCATGGCTAGGAAACATAACCATCTTTGATTAACGAGCTAGTCAAGTAGAGGAATACTAGTGACACTCTGTTTGTCTATGTATTCACACATGTATTATGTTTCCGGTTAATACAATTCTAGCATGAATAATAAACATTTATCATGATATAAGGAAATAAATAATAACTTTATTATTGCCTCTAGGGCATATTTCCTTCAAACCCCACGGAGATGAACTCGGTCTGATCAAACCCAGACCCTCTTGTTCATCGAGCTGTTTCTTCAATTCCTTCAGCTCCTTGGGTCCAAGCTTGTATGGACGCTTGCAAACGGGTTCAGTGCCGGGCTCAAGATCGATAACGAACTCAACTGGCCAGTGAGGAGGCATATCCGGAAGCTCTTCTGGAAAGACATCTTGGTACTCACAAACGACTGGAATTTGGGAAATAGCATTCAACTCGCCCTTCTCATTGAGAGAAAACAACCGAATGGTTTCATCACGAGCGGCATAAATGATAACATCCTCAGAAGAGTGTGTCAATTGAATTTCCCTGGCAGCACAATCAAGTTGAGCCTTGTGCTTAGAAAGCCAGTCCATCCCGAGAATTAGATCAATATCCGAGTCACCAAGAACAATTGGAGAAGATAGAAATTTATAGTTTCCCATCTTGATGGAAACTTCCGGAATCACCAAACTAGAACTCAAACGTTTACCCGGAGAAACGACATCCATGGGTTTACCCAGATGTGAACAAGTGGTCCTGACATGAAACAAAACGAAGCACCAGTATCAAATAAGACTTTTGCAGGAATATCATTAACTGAGAGATTACCCATTATCACATGAGTAGATTCCTCCGCTTGAGCTGCATTCATCATGTTCACCTTTGCAGACTTGGGATTATGCTTGACCACTGCATTGCTGGAAGATCTCATAGGAGGAGGAGGCGGAAGGCGCCTTTGGTTGAAGCACTTGTTAGCATAGTGACCTTTCTGCTGACACTTGTTGCAAGTCACCTCTGAGAGTGGACGATGATAAGGAGCATTCGACTTTGGAGCTTGATTCTGAGACTTGTTCTGATAACCAGGGTTGGGTGGGTGGGAAGATCCATGGCCACCTTTGTTCTTCTGCTGGAAAGGCTGACAAAACGGAGGAGGAGGAGGCAACCAGAACTTCTGTTGCTTAGCAGCCACTAGTGAGGAAGAAGAAGACTGAACTGCGTCCCTGACTCTCTTCTTAGAAGCCTCACACTTGAGCTGAGCAGCCTCTTGCTTCAGTGCCATATTGTAGAAATCATCATACTTGGTCGGCTCAAAAAGCACGAGAGACAATTGCAGATCTTCTCTAAGGCCACCTCTGAATTGATAGATCATGCTCTTTTCATCAGGAACGTCTTGCTTAGCGAAGCGAGCGAGTTTCTGAAACTGAGTATTGTATTGATACACGGACATGCTGCCTTGCTTGAGATTGCGGAACTCCTCACGCTTGCTCTCAACAACACTTTTGTGGAATGTGGTGAGCTTTGAAGTCTCGGCGGAAATCATCCCAGGTAATCACACGACCTCCTCTGGAATCTTTGTATTGCTGATACCACTCGGCAGCTTGATCCTTGAGTTGAAAAGAAGCGAACTTGACAAAGTCCTTAGGCCTGACATTGCTACATTCAAAACGCTTGTTGATGTCCACGAGCCAATCATCGGCGTCTGTGGCCTCGGCACAGCAGCTGAAAGACTTCGGCTGATTTGCGAGAAACTGGTTGAGGGTGGCGAAGTGAGGCTGATTGTTGCCTTGGCCTTGATTTCCTTGATTGCCTTGCCCTTGGGTGCGTTCTTGCAAGAGTTGCAAAATCATCTAAGCATTGGCGTTGGTGGCTGCCATGATAGCTTGCCATGCCTCCGGAGGCGGAGATGGTGGCGGAGGGTTCGCCTGACTCCCTTCATTGCGTTCCGGATTCTGACGCATTGGCGGAGCCATCCTGAAGAGGGTGACATCCGTTAGCATCTTGATAGACAATTAGACAAGTAGAATCAACGGATAGAAATTGCAACATATAGTCTTCACAATAAACATTCGAACGCGGATGAACGAATGAATTCCATAGTAAAATCATCACACTTCCATTAAGGTGAGAAGCCACTTGATAATAGATTGATGAATAAAATAAAAAGGTACGAGTGGAACAAATAAGTGGTAAGGATTACCCAATCACAAACCAAATATCTGCGGGAAGAAATGCTAAGAGGTACATGAATCCCACCTATAAACTCCCGAAAATTTTCTGATTATGCAATCTGGTGTTGGGGATACAGGCGACACCAAATATATCACCCAAACTAGCAATCCCTAGATCCAGCTGTATCCATCCGTCAACACATAACCAAGAAACCTTCGGAAATCGTGTACCTCAACCTTCGAAAAGCATCCTTTATACGAGTTATGGCAATACTCCCGAACTCCCCTCCCAGTACTGGGTGGCGTCGAGGTGATCTCACCAACAACTGGATAAAAGAGATTTTCGATGTCGGCGAAACTCAGGTATTCCAGAACTGCCACGATAAAATTGTGACGACAACACCTCGGAGCTCAACTCCCCGGGACACTGCCACAACCCCTAAATGTCAGGAGGCACCAAGAACAATGTTCTCGTCACAAAACCATGGGAACGATTCTAAGATACCCGCGTGATCCTAAAATTTTTTTTAGTGAAATTTGAGGACAGAAGAGTCAAAACTCCTATGTCAGGAGACCTCACCAGAGCGACGAAGGGACTGAGGAGTAAAAAGAATCCTACTCTCCGATATATATAATCCTAAGACTCAAAACATTTTTTTTCTAGACTCAACAACGCCAGCGATTCGATCAAGCAGGGGGCTCCTAAGTCGGGGATGGCTCTGATTACCAACTTGTAACGCCCACGATGCGGCTATATCTCCCACCTGTCGAGGCACGACTTAGAGGCATAACCGTATTGTGGTTTTGTCGCAAGAAGGGTCATCTTCACACAGTCCCATGTAATGAACAAGAATGGGATAATGAGAGTTGGCTTACAATCGCCACTTCACACAATACATAAATTAATTCATACATCATCCAAAATCCACACATAGACCGACTACGGTCAAATCCAAATGAAAATAAGATAACCCCAAATGCTAGATCCCCGATCGTCCCAACTGGGCTCCACTACTGATCATCCGGAAACGAAACATAGTAACGACCACGTTCCTCGTCGAACTCCCACTTGAGCCAAAAAGGATCAGAAGATATGATGGCACCCATGTAAACATAGCAAATTTCGTTAACAGATTTCAGACTTAGCAGAAAACAGAGCATGGCAGTAACAGAAATTATGAGGGCATCTTGGTGAGCTTGATTCACTCATCACAAAGCAATGCATGACAAAACAAGCATACCGCCAGCAAGATGGCATGTTCATGAAGCTACCCATGGAAAGAGAAATTTCATAGCATGTATGAAACAACTACAACAACCTTGGCAAAATTGAATATCATGTTAACAATCTGCCGGGAATATTTTATAGCAAAAAGTAGAGCAAGATTAAGACATGCTAGCGCAGTCCATAATTGCAAACAGGGGCATGGATGGATAGAACACAACTATATCTACAAAACATGCTTACTGAACATACTCAAAATAAGCATGGATCTCTCTGTAGGCACATGGATACATGGCAACAAAATAACAGTAGTAACAGACTTTGTGATGGCATAGATCACGAAGCCTAGTTTGCATGCTTGTGCTAGTCACCACATAGATCACAAAAATACATGGCATATACCTCTCTAAAGATGGCATGGCATCGATCAAAACACCTGTAGAGCTCATGCCCATAAGATGCACACATCAAATGCAACAAAAATAACAAAACACCAAGTTCTGATAAGTAACAGCAGAAAACATCACATAGCATTCTTGCATCAGAGATTTGGGCATCAAGATGGACTCCAACGAGCATGGCTCAATGGAACAAAATGAAGAGCATCTCGAGATGAACATTTCGATATATCATGCATGCAAAACGGAGCAGTATGCGATCAGATATGATGCAATGAACAGGAGCACATAATGTGAAAATACTTCGGGACTTGGAGAATTTCGACCTCGCCCAGATCTAGGGTTTGTCGGCACGCGAACTGAGGCGGGGCTAGCGCTCGCCGGAGACGGAGAGGAGACGGCGGCCGGAGGTGGAGGAGCTCGCCGGGGTCGGGGAGGCGACGGGGCACGGGCGAGGCCGGCGGGATCCGGCGACGAAGCGGGCGGCGGCGGGGTCGGCGACGGCGGAGTGGAGGAGGCGACGAGCGCGACCGCGACGGTGGCGGGGTCGGCGACCGGCGGGAGGAGGCAGAGGTGCGCGCGGGCTCGCGGGGGCCCCGCGCGGGCCGAGCGGGCCGGCGGCGGCGCGGTGGCGCGGGGGCCACGTGGCGGCTCCCGATTGGCCCGGGGCGGCGGCGGCGATGCGTCCGTCCGGACCAGACGTGTCCGGCGGCCCGAGGTGGAAGAAGACTAGGGTTTTGCCCGAATTTGGAGGAGGGTGCACTTATTTATAGGTAGAGGGAGCTAGGAGACTTCAAATGGAGTGCGGTTTTCGCCCACACGATCGTGATCGAACGACCGAGAGCATGGAGGGGTCTTAGATGGGTTATTGGACTGTTTGGAGGGGGATTTTGCTGCAACTCACAAAAGCCCTTTGCGGTTACCTGGTTAAACGTTGGAGCATCAAACAACCTCCAAATGGAACGAACTTGATAGGTAGACTACCGGTGGTATACCAAGGCCATTTGACAAACCTCGGTCCATTCCGAGAACGTTTAACACCCGCTCACGAAAAGAAACAAGAGGGGGTGCGCCGGTGCACGTGGGAGTGTCGGATTGCAAAACGGACAACGGGGAAAATGCTCGGATGCATGAGACGAACACGTATGCAAAAGAGATGCACATGATGACATGATATGAGATGCTTGACAAAACAAAATGCAAAACGAAAGACAAAACCCAACCACGGAGGGAATATCATAACACATAGCCGAAAATGGCAAGAGTTGGAGTTACAAATATGGAAAGTTACATCCGGGGTGTTACATTGCAAGTCCACCCTCAACTCACAACTAGGCTCATAGTTGTTCAAGTTGCAAGTCCACACTTAAATCGCAATTGGTCTCATAGTTTTCCGTAGTTGTCTCAGTTACACGTCCACCCTCGACTCGCAACTCGGCCATCATTTTGTTTTCATCCTAGTTGTAAGTCCGGACTCAAGTGACAAAACATTTTTTGTCGCCTCAGTCTGCAAGTCCACCCTGGGCATACCACAACACCAACCTTTTTTTTCTCGACTCCTAGTTGCAAGCCCACTCTCTACTTGCAATCGGGATTTTTTAACCATTTTTATTTGTCGCCTTAGTTACAAGCTCACCCTCGTTTTTATGAGTAGGTCATCCTTTTTTTTTTATTCTTCCCTAGTTGCAAGTCCACCATCGACTTGCAATTGGTTTCCAAGTTTTTGTTGTTGCAATTACAAGTTCACATGAACCTACAATTAGGGTGAGAAAAAAAATTATCCCGGCTACAATTCGATCTTTAATACGCAAAATGTGAGCCTTGACCCTGATAGTTACTAGTCCAATTTTTTGGCCCTTTTTAGCCGCTCAACATTATTTCTTTTTTATTTTTTGGTCCCAAACCATTTTTTTAAATGTCCCAGTTGCAAGCTCATCTTCAACCTAAGTTTTCGTGTGTTAGTTTCTTTTGGAAAAGCCACCATTTATATGATTTTTAGTTCCCAACCCATTGAGTTACTTCCCCATTTTTTTTCAAAATCTCATAGTTGTATAGAAATGATATACACCCTTTCGAGTCATACCCTTTTGTATATAAGGCTAGTGTTGTTCATGAATTGAAGAAATCGTGTTTCTAAAAAAATCCAGGAATTTTAACAAATATTTGCTTAAAAAATTGTGTTCACCAATTCGAAAAATATTCACATTTTCAAAAATTATTCAGAATTTCGAAATATGTTATCATTTTCAAGTTTTGTTCACAAATTCAAAAAAGGTCCAGGAGTTTTAAATTTTTTTCATAGTTTAAAAATATACAAAATTTTTAAATTGCTCGGGTTTGACAAAAAATGTTTGTAATTTCAAAAAAGTGTTCGAAATTTGAAAATTGTTTACAATTTTCAAATAATGTTCAGTTACACCGCCGCCATTAGAACTCTAGACCTCGCACTACTCATTTCTCACAACATCTCGTTGCTTGAAGTGGCTAGCAAGATGTGTGTCCGCGTAGGAGGTCTGCAGTTCGAATCGTAGTACATGCGGCACATTCTTTTTTGTGCGCGATGCTCGCTGTTAGTTTTACACCAAAAGGCTAGCCCAGCTGAAGCTCCCGCCGTTCTGGGCTGGGTGTCGTGTGCGACAAACAAACATCGAGAAAACGAGACAAAACCAACAAACGATGCAACGGCGGGGCTTTGTTTATCTTCTAATATGGGATGATGTCATACTTACATGTTTACAGTTTCAAATTTTGTTTGGAGTTTCAAAAATGTTCCCGTTTTCAATAAATGTTGATGTTTACAAAGGATGTTCATGTTTAAAAAATGTTCTTGTTTTTCAAGAATTATTCAAAAAAGGTATCAATTTTCAAAAAGTGTTCGAGTTTGTATTTTTTTGAAGGTTCGCATATAAAAAAATTCTAATTAATTGTTTTAAAGTCTTGTTTTGATGTTTCAAAAAAGTCTCAGATCTGTCACAGCTGATACTTCATAAGGTTCCGAGCTACATTAATAGCCAAGTGGTTAGCTAGGCGCATTGACAAACAGTTACTCTTCAATTCGATCTCAGGCTCCCCTCTCTTTTCTTGAGATTTTTAACGTTTGAACTGAGACAACATGCCAAAAGAAATTCTCGCTCACAAAGGAAAAAACAGACCCAAAAAAAGGCCACAAACAAATAAGAAAACAATCTGCTGATGTCACAACTTAGATGTGATATAGTCAGAGACAAAATATTAGTGTTACGTTCTACATTTCCTAGTACACTAGTACAGTCCAAAATAGGAGATCCCCTGTACTTCATGTCCATTGGAATAACATCATTGTTCTAACGTTATTTACAATGCAAAGTGCTTGCAGATGTCCTGAAAAAAATGTTTTTCTCTCAAGCATCAGTGCTTATTTTATCGGAAATGATCACTAGAGACCGTTCGTCAGGATGCCAACCCTGGCGAACGTCTTCCCTGCCGTTCCACGGATCTAGTCACAAGTCCGACGCAACGTAGATCAAATGGAGTCATTCACTGTAAACCGTTTCCTGGCGAACACTATTTTTTTTGTCCCAAAACATTCGTGCAAGGCGCACGGGCAGGGCACGCCTATGTCTTGCTTATAACGAGACGTAGGGCAGCCTTGCATGGGCGAGAGCGAGACTAGGCCGGCACAATGCGCAGGAGGCCACATGCCAGAACGTCGTTTTTTCTGTGTTTGTTCATGTTCTTTATTTTCGTATCTTGCTTTCCCTTTTTAGGTTTATTTTATATTTACGACATATACTATATTACAAAAAACACTTTACATAAAAAATTTGGAAAATGTTAATCGAGCATTCAAAAAATAATAAATGTGTCCAGATAAATTGCTTCGCATGTATTAAAAAACGTATACAAAAATATACAATGTGTATGAAAAACATTGATCATGTAGTCAAGTATTTGATTTTTTATATCATGTAATCGAAAAATATTGTATAAGAAAATAAGGAAAAACAAATAAAACACGAAAACCCAAGGAGCGATCTTGTGAAACCTGAGCAAACGAGCATCTTCGATCGAAACCCAGCGAGTCGCCCGCAAGAAAAAAAATGAAACGTGCCGATCCAATTCCTAAACTGAGGGAGAAAAAGCTTCATGCGAGGAGAAATATATCTCGCTATTAACAAGATATAACTCTTGCGACATGGGCGGGAGAACTCGAACTCGAGAACTCCTGTAGAGAGTTGAACATGCTTTACCACTTGGGTAGAAGATAATTTTATAGAAACATGTACTTGAACTTGTTTTATGTATTTGAAGCTAAAATCTTTTAAATTCAATTTTTCGTTAAAAAAACCTAATATCCAGATTTTTTTTCATTTTTCCAGAACAAAAATCACTATTTTTTAGAGGGGAAATTTTCTAAACTTGTCATGTGCATTTCTATTATAGGTAGCATGGCAATTCTAAAGTCTATCGGCAAGCCTTAGGGAAATTTTATCACTTACTCATTGCCACTTTGGAATTTTTTTTTACTTTCTCACATGGCAGTTTTATTAGCAAGAGCATGTAATTTAAATAATTAATAACCTGGCATTTTTATTATTAAGAGAATGGCAGTTTTATGACAAAGAGCATGAAATTTTATAATTAATAACATTAAGTGGAGGGCAGTTTTATGATTAAGAGCATGGCATTTTATAATTAATAATATGGCATTTTATAATTAATAATATGGCATTTTATTATA